>NW_006199080.1:1833422-1966483 GCF_000334495.1 Tupaia belangeri chinensis
CTACACCATACTTTAATCTAAGAATAAAATGCTCTGTGTGTGATAATAGAGGTCTGATACCCTTTTGGTGAATTTCTTTATCATCAGACTTCTTGTAATTATGGAAAATCCAATTTTACACTCCTAGAGTATTAGCCCTGTGGGAACCCAGTGAGAGTCATGTATCACAGATCTTTAAAGTGAAATAAATAGAAGTTACAAACATTTCTACAGAGAATAGCCCACTTGTACCTGCGACAAAAAGAATGTTTAATGACACCAGTAGTTATGTTTTCATTGAATCAATAATGTTCCTAAGTATTAGCTTAAAAAATAATGGCTATCAAGATAAGTAACTTCTTGCATTTTTACTAAATGCATGCACACATTTCCTTCTAATTAAACTTTTGAAGTTTCCTCAAACAGTTCCTTGTTTTATAGCTAAGAAGATCAAGTTCACAAAAAGGTACCAGGTTAACAAATGATCAACGGCAAAGCACATATGTTTGCCATCATGTCTCTGTCCTTTAATAAATGTTCTAAAGAAAGGTAAATTTCATGGGGACGTAAGCTAGGAGAAGGCAGAGTTTTTGTCTTTTTTGTTTATTGCTGTGTCTTCTAACCCAAACTTGGTACATGGCACCTGATATGCACTTACTAAATGTTTGTTGAAAGACAGAAATGCTCGGAAAAAAAAAAAAAAAAAAACAAAAAAAAAACTTCTGCTTTCATCTTGATCCTTATCTGATTGTATGTTATGTCTGTGCTATTAGAGACAATTGTCTCATGATGGTACTTGTGTGTGTGTGTGTGTGTGTGTGTTCACTATGGGGCTACGTGAAGCTAAAGCAAGACAGTTAATCTCTAGAACCTCCAGTTGTAGTTACACTGTACCATAGTTCATACTTTCTGATACAGTAGTCATCTTTTTCTTCTTTTTTAGTTGATGGAGGAAAGATGCACTCACCAGAGAGAGAGAGACAGAGAGAGAAGAAAATACCCTCTCCACTCCCCAGTTGGGGGTTTGGTCGCACATACATGTTCCCAGCATGTCTCCCAGGTGGGGTCTGAGTCCTTTAACTACTAGACTGTGAAACAAGCCCTTCATTACCCGTCTTCAGAAGAACACTGAATATCCGTCAGTGGCACTGACACAGTAAATACACACGTTCTATTGATCATGTGTCTAAACTTTGCAAATATGCAAGAGAAAAGATAGTACAGATAGGAGTTTCTAGGCTAGTGCTACACATGGAGGATGCTCGAGAAACATTACCTAAATCTACATTTGATTTTGTGTCACAATAAACAGAAACTTGAATGCATATGACATAATGTTTTTAATTTCTGTGAATGTAAGACTAAATTTCTTTGTGAATTCATATATATATATATATATATATATATATTTAATGATACTTAAAGAAACCCTTTAATGTATAAGTTAGACTAAAACAATTTGAGGACAGTATATTTTGATCCAATCTTAACTTTATCAGTTACCAGCTTTTCAGACTTTAGCAAATTATTCAGTCTTTCTGTTTAAATTTATCTTTTTTTAGTAACAATAATAAGGGTGTAATCAGTAGCATTTCAGAGAATCACGTTGGGAGTCCTCATGGGATGTTGGGTAAATAAAAAGAAGGCTGTGTTCCTAATCTACAATGATAGCTCTAGTGATCCTACTCGAGTAGGTCAGATACCAGGAAGGGTCACTTTGCTCCTTGGATATATCTGACCTTGGCTCAAATCCGTGTTTCACTTGGTCATATAAATCCACGTTTGACTTGAAGATTATTGAGGACTCCAAAAGATCCCATATTCATGGCAACTCCTACTCTAGGGTGCTTTGTTTCCATGGATTTTTTTTTTTTTACACCAAATGTTTTATTTATTGAGATGAAAAAATAAGGAACATCCTAAAATTTAATCCACTATCAAAACTGGACATTTATACAAAGTATTTAAGACTTTATATTAAAGATCTGAAAGTCATCACATTAGAATAACAAAATAATTTCTAATTTTATGTTAGGTAACTTTGTTTTTGGTTTTCTTTTCCCTTTTTATTTTTGCTAGCAAACCACTTGTGTATTCTCCTATTCTTTTATTCCACATAGTTACCAAGTCTTCCAAGATCTTACCTACCTATCATTTTCTCACTTCTTCCCATCAAAAAAGGCCTTATTTCTCAAGAAAAAACGATGTTTTATCACTTATTTATCTTGACGCAGATTTATGTTGTGTTTATAATTTCAGAGTCTCACATTTTACCCCACAGAACTTATGAAGAACCTTCTCCCCCAATAAAAGCAATTATTTTCTAGTAAATAATGTTGTACAAATGTTACAACAGTGTATTTCTCACTTCATTATTCTCAAGACTGACTGCCAGTGCTGCTGTCAAAACACGAATCAGATGTCTCTTATGTGCTTGCTTATTGACACTACTGAACTATATTTACTACACCTACCACTAATAATTGAACATATGAATTACTGACTTATCCCTGGGGAACCCTTCCAGACAAAAGTTTATTTCTACCAGACATGATTATTTTACTTCTCCAATTGACTATCAGAATTAACCTCAAAATGCATGTGTGTGTGTGTGTGTCTGAGTTATCCCATACAACCGTGCATATTTCCAGTAACCCAAGCCTTGTACGGATACAGTTTGTCTCTCATAAATGTGACGTTTCTTTTCAGCATCCTTGGCCTTATTACTAATGGTCATGTTCATTTTTATTTATTTTTTTTGAGAGGTTTTCGCTATAGGGCACATGTACTCACCAGACAAACAGAGAGAGACAGAGACAGAAAGCGAGAAATCACCCCCCAGGGGGATGGCCACACCGCAATCCCTTCTCCTCCGTTCTCCTCTTGGGATCTTGGGCACACACGCACACGCGCCTGGCGTGAGTTTTAAGCCACCAGGTCTGGGACACAAACCACGGTCGACTACATGGGAATCCAGCGACATAGCCATCACGCTAACTGCTGGTCCCTGGTCATGTTCATTTTTTAACATCATATTCCAACTCTCTGGTAAGTGTTTTCATTCTTCGAAGACTTTACCATTTTCCTATTGCTGGTCTCTACCTCATAACTTCCAGTTTCCTAGAAGCAGCTCCCGTGTGAATCTCACATTTAAAAATATTACACACACCGTTAGTTTATCTATGGATCACTTTCTCAAGGTAAATAGAAGTGTCTCTAAAATCACTAATTTTAAAATAATAGACTCACTGAGATTGCCGATCAATTGGCCCACAGTTTTCTTATCCACTGCCAATCTTCTATCTTCAGTTTTCTTCTCTTTAATTTTCTCCCTTCAGTTTTGTTTTAATGATTTAAAAAATATATTCTTATAGATTCATAAAATTGTCCTTTCTATTTTTTCATAGAACTCATAGACATAAACCTAGAGTAAGTTAGCAAGGACTCCTGGTGCTCTGACTTTTGTATTAGAGTAAAACAACCATGTTTACAACAACAACAACAAAAATCACCATCTCTTGAGTCTAGCAGATGGCAAAGTGGTTATGTCACAGGACTCGCACATGTCCAACCGCAGTTCAAGTCCTGGACACAATGGCTTGAAAATTGCATTGGACGCATGTGTGCATGTACCCAAGATCCTGGGAGGAAAATAAAGGAGACAGAATTGTGGAATCCACCCTGTGGGGAAAGTGATTTATCACTTTCTTTCTCACTGTCTCTGTCTCTCTTTCTCTCTCTCTCTCTCTCTGGTGAGCACATTCACCCTAAGGCAAAAACCTCTGAGAAAATTATCATATTTTAATGGCTTAACATAAGTAAAATATATTACTCTCTCATCTTTGTCCAATGCAGTCAGCTAGAGAAAGAGGAATGGAGACTTGTTTGATACAGTCATTCAGGGACTTAGTCTCCTTCCATTCTGGTTGCTATGGGCATAAATGGAGAGGGCATATCTTTTCATATCTGCCTTGGACTCAAAATAACATCATCACATATTTAATTTGTGAGAACTAGTCCCATGGCCTCACTTGATGCAGAAGATCTGGAAAACGCACCTTATCTGTGTGTCCACTAATTGAAAAATGTTTGCTCATAATGAGAGTATACTACATCAGTGATACTTCCACCCAAGAGGCTGAGTATTACTAATAAAAATAAATACAAAACAGTAATTACAACAACAAAAACTGATATTTGCATGGTCTTATAAATCCTCTATCCTGCTCAGCAATTTTGCCACATTTTCCTAGTTAGTTCATTTTCCATTCGCTAATATTTACCTTTCATGCATTTCCCACTGTTTTCATGTCTTTGACCCCTCCTATGTTCATCTCTTGCTCTAATTATCATAGAGAAAAAAACTCAACCCAATAGAAATTTTATCTACCTTCTGCCACCACATGTAAAAATATCCTTGCATCTGATTCTATGTTTTTCACTTCTGGGTCTGTTACATTGCAGTAATTGACCAACTTTTGTTTCAAAAATAATCACTGCAATGTTCAGCATGTCTCATGATACTGCCTCTTGATAAACAGACATTTTCCACTAACATTCAATCATGCCAGTGACCCCACCGGTAAGTTGAATTTCCCTGACAGCACATCACTTCCAACTATTCCTTTCTTTCTCTTCTCCCCTCCAACATGTAATCAAGTATCCAGAGAGGGTAATCTGTGTCGCTGCCTCTGCTTCTTCATGTCTCAGGTACTCTTCAACTCACTTCAGTCTGGCTTTTGCCCACAGCACTTGATAGAAGTTGTTCTTTCTAAGATTCCATTGATTTATGTCATTAAAGCTAATAGCAACTTTTCATTTCACTTGCAGTTTTACACCTTATCAACTTTTGATACACTTGAAAATGCAATCCTATTTTAAACACTCTCTCTTCTTGACTTCTCTCACAGTACAACCTTTATTTTCCTCTTAACCGTTCAGTCCCATTTTCAGGTCATCTTTCTTTGCTGGAACTTTAAATACTATAACTCTTGAGATTCACTTCTGGTTTATGTTCAGTTTCCCTTGAAGGAAACTTGTACAGGATATATCTCAAAGCAAAATCCTATTCTCTTCTTCCAAATATATTCTTTCACCATGTTTTCCTATTTCAATAACTCAACTATCCAATCTAGAAATCTGGGCATTATGAAGATGTCTCTTTTTCCAGAAATTACTAAGTCAAATCAGTTTTAAAGTCCTGGTGATTCTAAATTGTTTCTTTCCATTTTTTTGTCATCCTAATAGAAATTGCAATCCTTTTTTTCAATAATACTTGCAAAGCATTAAATCCTGATTTCCTTGAATCTATTATTCATTGCCATATATTTTCTTTTTCTCCTCAGAGCATTCAGAATAGTCTCACTAATCCAATCTTGTCCTTCTCTTGCTTGAAATCTGTTGCTTTTAGGTAGAGAGCACAACTATTTTTCTTGACCCAAAGGTCTTTTATTGGCTCGACCATGCTCTAATTTACTGGGTCGTGATCCATTTCTTCCTTTCCCATTGCTTCTGACAAAATTCTCCTTACTCAGCACCTTGAACAGGTCTAACTTCTAGTCACGGGAATGTACGTTTTACTCCTACCACTTGAACATTTAGCTCCGCCCATTGAGATTCTCATCTGAACAACAGATCCTCATTTTTAGTCTGTCTCACTTTTCTAAGGAATAGAATGGCACATGATGCTTTCTATTTGATTAACTGACTAAAAAAATATTTCAGAATCAGCATCATACTCTTGTAGTTAAAGAAAACAAAATAACCACTACCAAAAAGTATTGAGTAGGCAGGATAACTTGATGTGAGTCATAGGCAAGGCTGTAGAGGGACTTTTATGAGAAAACTCTGGTCACTGATATCACAAGCAACAAATGTTATAAACTTCAGAATGTATGATTCAGAGTTCCTTGTGAAAGGGTCTACCTAACATGACTTTATGCTATTATGTCACTCTTGAGCAGAACTACCTATGGATAGCAAAATTAAAAATACTCAAACTTCTATTTGTATCCTCATTTCTCAGTTGTTATTTCTCTCTCAGTTCTTCTCTTTCATGCTGTTCCATTTTTCTCACTATTTCAAATTAAACAAAAAATATATTTCTTACCAAAGATTTACATTTATCATTAGTTGATTATATCACTCTTGAGAATGCATTAACATCATAACATGGGGCAATACAACCCTTTATACAACTTGCTATGGTTTCAATACAGTTTTGTGAGATAAGATTTGGAGGAGATAAAGTAACCCTGCATTTTCTGGTTCAGTTTTCTTCTCTGAAAGGACTTCTCTTCAAAAAGCAATGAGCAAGCTCAATAGCATTTGCTATGAGTTATGTAATAGCAGTTATTGCTTCACATCAAACCCTCTTATGTTTTATCATGAAACAAACTAAGCTATTTTTATTTTAATTTGCATTTAGTCACATACAACTTTAAGTATATAAAATTCATTTTTACAGCATGAATACCATGCATACAAGTCAAAACAAAGACATTAATATATCCATTATCATCAGCAAAGAGTTTTCCATTTTTTTGTCACTTAAACATACTTTTTTCTTCCCCTGTTCCTCTCCCTTTCTCCCTCCTTCTATTACAAATCTATTATGTGCTTAGTTCTCTTCACATGTGACTTTGTTGAAACTTGAAAGGACCTTACAGTTACTTTTATTACATCCAATGAAAAAATTGTTGGGTAAAGAGAATATCAACCTTGCTTAGAGTCACACAATTAGAAAATAGGACTAAGGTCTAAAGGTAGACCAAGTGATGGACAAACCGTTTCTCTCAACCAGTAAGTTATATGGCATTTTGTTTTAGAATCTAGCAAAACAAACAATATAAACTGGATATTCTATAAAAGCAGAATTTTGCTCAGGTTTCTCCGTGCATTTAGTTTAATTCCAATTATAAAATTCAACAGCTCTTCAAACCCCAGAAGTCTAAATATAACAATACATAGAAATTGTTTTTTTACTTGGAATTCTATGAAGAAGATTATAAGACTTATCAAAATGTCATTAACTTAGTCTCTATTATTTAAGGAGGATACAGATTCTATTGTATAGAGCATGCTGAAATTTGTGAAGTTGTTCCTGATATCGGTATGCAGAGTTCCCTTCTAAAAGCCCCTCCAGTTCCTTTCCTGTGACTCCTATCAGTTTTTCCTGCCTAGTCCAACATATTTTGGTGTTTGTTACTTTCTTTCATGGCCTGAGTTATTCATCCACGATAGGTATTAATCATAATTTATCACTCTAACCTAAAAACCCTGTAGAGAATCTTAGGATGTTTCTTACTCTCCAGAAGTTCAGAGTTTCTCTAGGAAAAAAAGAAATATTAATATTCCTCTTGCAAAACAAAAACAAACAAAAAGAAAAATGAAAAATAAAAAAATCATGTTTAGACTTAAAATTTAAAAATAAACTGCATTTATATTATGTCACATATCCTGAAATAAGTTGTCAGTTATTGCTGTGATAGTCTTCATTATTTCTGTCCCTCTGTTTATTTTTTCTTAGATAGATCCTCCTTCATTTATATTGGTCTTGGCCATGACAGTTCTCTTGGGTATTAAAACACTAGGAAATATGACCCCCCCCCAAAAAAAAAGACTTCAAAATGCTCTGGTATTAAGACTTAATCAGTTGCTCTTATAACTTTGATTTACCTCATGAGCAAGCTCATGCTAGCCCAAGCGGGACACATGGCCTAGTTTTCCATCTCTCCAGGCAACAGTCAATTCTGAAAAGCAGAGCTATCTGGTTGGTTGGCTACTGAGGACAGGTACAGAAATGAGTCATTGAGAGACAAACAGAGAGGCAGGACGTTAGTGAGAAACAGATATGGCTTATTAACTGTTGATGATGACATGTATAGTATTCTCAACTGGATTGGTCTGAGAAGTACTTCACAATGGGCAAAGTATTTTTACAAGCAAAATGAGAAATAGCAATTGACCATTTTAAAAAATAATTAGAATAATAATACTGATTGGGGAAAACAGAAAAGATATTGAATGCTGAAACGGGGAGATTAATGTCTCTATATTGACTGACATGCATGGCATTCCCTTTTGAAAAAGCAATGTAATACACTGTAAAGTTATATGTAATCCAATGTAATATAAAGAAAATTATGATGATAATAAAAAATTAAAAAAAAGAAACTCTGCTCATTAACTCTGTCTCCTTGCTGATCTGAAGAATATGTAATTAAATAAGTGGCAGTGATTTAAACCAATATGTATTGATGTTTTATTATACAACAAAAGCTAATTGATATACTTTCTTAGTTAAATAGCTATAGAGTTTACTGTTTCAGCACTATGGACCCAAGATGTTGTAACTGACATCATCATAATTTCAATTTAAGAACATTCATTTTCATAGATATCGTTACTAGAAAAGTAAGGATACTTAGGAAAGGAAAAAAAAAAACAAACACAAACACACATTAAAATTAATTCAGTGCTCAGCAGCACGAAGTTTGTATTTGTCAGATATGGCTTATTAACTGTTGATGATGACATGTATAGTATTCTCAACTGGATTGGTCTGAGAAGTACTTCACAATGGGCAAAGTATTTTTACAAGCAAAATGAGAAATAGCAATTGACCATTTTAAAAAATAATTAGAATAATAATACTGATTGGGGAAAACAGAAAAGATATTGAATGCTGAAACGGGGAGATTAATGTCTCTATATTGACTGACATGCATGGCATTCCCTTTTGAAAAAGCAATGTAATACACTGTAAAGTTATATGTAATCCAATGTAATATAAAGAAAATTATGATGATAATAAAAAATTAAAAAAAAGAAACTCTGCTCATTAACTCTGTCTCCTTGCTGATCTGAAGAATATGTAATTAAATAAGTGGCAGTGATTTAAACCAATATGTATTGATGTTTTATTATACAACAAAAGCTAATTGATATACTTTCTTAGTTAAATAGCTATAGAGTTTACTGTTTCAGCACTATGGACCCAAGATGTTGTAACTGACATCATCATAATTTCAATTTAAGAACATTCATTTTCATAGATATCGTTACTAGAAAAGTAAGGATACTTAGGAAAGGAAAAAAAAAAACAAACACAAACACACATTAAAATTAATTCAGTGCTCAGCAGCACGAAGTTTGTATTTGTGCCTATACCCCTATTGTAAAATGTGTGTGTGTTTGAGACAGCATAAATACCTGCTGGAGCCCAAGGATCAATTATTTTCTACTCTATGATTCTGGGAACTTAGCATAGAGAAAAACAAATCTTTTAGCTTTTTTTTTCTTTTTTTTTAATTAGCAAACTTACTGCCAGGTGCTTTCAATAATTGATCCATTCAATAGCTATCTGCCTATGTGAATAAAGAGGAAAGTGAAGAAGCAAAGATAAAAAACTGTCACCATAATTTTCATGAATATTGTGGAGTTACTGTTCCATAGTGTTGAAATATCTGTGCATTTGATGTATTATACCAAAAACTACGAATTTGAAACAAAAAGACTATGTAGTAATTGACTACAATACAATAATTATTTCCAGAGTGACAATTCTTACTTGAAAAGTTCTATAACTTGTATTGAATTTTGCCTGATTAGTTGATGGGTTAGGTACAGTGTAATTGATAGAAAAACTATCTCCCACCTCACGAACACTAGGAAGTAAGTATAATAATGGACTAAAATTTCACAAATCCATTTACATTCAAAATGTTCTCTTGAAGTCATTAATACCGTAAGTAGTTTCCATTTCATTTATTACCCTGTATGGGAGGGTTTTCAACTATTTGTTAGACAGGGCTCTTAGCAGAAGCAGTAACAGCTAAAATATTTTTTTAAAGTTGAGAGTTTTCTTAAATAAAAAGAATAATGAATCTTCCTAGAGCATAATAACCTTAGGGAATTGAAAGCATGTCATGTTTTTTGATATTTTGATCACCTGTGCTCTTTTTTTTTGAAATATGGAAATAGAACACTTTCATTTGTAAAACAACTGATATGTTTTTATTATATGCAAAATTGCACAACTTCAAGGGAATAAATCCTGTGATATTTAAAATTTGATTGCTACGTATTGGTTATAAATGGAAAGTATGGGGACAGTTGGTAATTAATGTAAAAAATTAGACTTTCCACACTCGTTAATAGGAAATGAGAATAACTTACTTCTGAAATGATGAAATTAGATTTGTTAATGTACCAAAAAGTATGAAAAAGTTTTCAATATATTAAGAAAAATCATAGATTAAATTTTGAAAATAAATCCCAAATAAAACAAGGGTGGATACTACTTTATAGTGAGAAGATAAACTATCTTAAATTTGCCTAGTATTTATAATAAAAGCACAAAAATATAACTACACATTCGAAGTCGATGTAGAATCAGCTTTATTTTTACATTATTCATATAGCCCTGCTTGGTTTCTTTCCAAAATGTTTTTAAATTTTCGTAAAAACTTTATCTCAGTTTCACTATAGAAACTGCCCTATCAAAAGTTACAGGTTTATAAGAGACAAAGTTTTAGTTAGGTGAACACTCATTTGTCAATATTTCCATGTTGAGCTATATCTTTGTGTATTTTCTGAGGTTAAATCAAGAGATGAGAATACATTCTAAGTTCTCTTATTTTAAAGCAGTAAGACTACCGAATGTTGAAGTAAAGGGGAAAATGAAAAATTATTATTTAATGAATGATTATCAAAAATATATGACTCCCCCGGGAACCAGCAGTTAGCATAATGGCTATGTCGCTGGACTCCCACGTAGTCGACCGAGGTTCGCGTCCCGGACCCAGTGGCTTAGAACTCACGCTGGGCGCGTGTGCATGCATGCCCAAGATCCCAAGAGGAGAATGGAGGAGAAGGGATTGCGGCATGACCATCCCCCCTGGGGGGTGATTTCTCGCTTTCTGTCTCTCTGTCTCTCTCTGTCTGTCTGGAGAGCGGACGCACCCTATAGCGAAAACCTCTCAAAAAAAAATTATATATATATAATTTTCTAAATTATGTTGCATTTTTTCAAGTGCTGCTCAGATTTAAAGTAATAATTGGTCTGATATATAACCCCTTATATGACTTAGAAAAAGTTACTACAAACTTATAAAGCTTTTAATTTTAATATATAAAAATCCAGTTTTAAATAATTTTTATATAATTTGAAAGACTGGTACAAACGGTATGTGTTAAAGTTTAAAATTACAAGGAGATAATATTTATTACATTTCTTTCATATTAAAACTAAAAAGAAATGGAAATAACAAGAGTAGCAAAATTTTGGGCTTGGTAAAATCCATTTTGAATATGATTTTTGAGTCTCAGGAGAGTGAAGATAACATTACGTGTGTGTGAAGAAGAACAACTAAGATGATTGCGGGATGTGACTAATAGTCTTTTACCACATGGATAAAGGTTGGCCTATAGTTAAAGTCTGAAATATAAATGAATACATAATGAGGTCTTGACTCCTCAAAATAAAGACCAGCTTTGATATTACAGATGAGCAGAAGATAGCTTCTTACTATAGCAACAGCATGATATTGCTATGCAATATAGGTTACTTTGTTACTTGCATTTGTGGTCCATTGAAAAAATGAGGGAAGCTTATGAGGTAGTGCATTCATGAGAAGGTAGGTGCTGACAAGAACGTGACAGCTACAGAAATACAAAAAGTTGATTCTAAGAATTTGGAGCTAAACAAAAATACAATTTCTCTAAATGAACAGAGGAGAGAAAGTACTTGGAAAGAAACCAGAATACAAAGAACACAAGATAGGCCCAATTGACATAGTCTTTAGTATACTGGACTGGGTGCTATAGGCCACGTAGCCAGCCCCAGCTCTGAGCCCCACCCAGCTGAGGCGCAACATGCTGGGTATGTCCCTAGGCACCTGAGAACCTGAGAAGAGACCAGGCTGGATGAGACCCTATGGAGGGTGCTTCTCTTTCTTTCTCACAGCATGTTCATGTATTCTCTATTATAAAATAAATCAACAAAACAGCACAATCTAAATTATCCATTAAATGCTGAGTATGAAGAATGCTAATGGAGATGGAAAATTTTAGAAGGATTATTACTGGGATGAGAAAGATAATAAATCTATTTCTAGGGAGAGTTCTTTGATAATAATAGCAATAATAATTTATGTCAAGTGCTGAAGATGTAAATTTTGTAGTAATTTTCTAATACTGGTTGAGGGCTCTGAGAAAGAGTAGAGCTCAGCCAAGATAGCATATGCCAGGCACTGTGACTGGGCATGCTGAGGGCACAGGAAGGCCCAGGTTCAATACTTGACAACCCTGCAAAGCCAGGTGTGACTCCAGCCACTCAGAATGCTAAGGCAGAAGGATCCTGACACAGACTTGTCTCTAATACCACACGCACACACATGACTTACATACACGAAAGTGAAAGAGAGAAATGTCAGACAGTGACTGAGGGAAGAAAAGTGGGGAAAAATCACACGAACAGTATCACAGAAGTCAAGGAAGGTGATTTGAGAAGGAAAATCATGACTGGAAAATTTCAAAGATGAAAGAAAATAAAGCAATGTCTTGTGGGAGAAAATTACAGGCGAAGTTATAGAATAGTTTAAATGTTGTTATTAGGAAGGAAATCAAATTCTAGAGGACTACAGAGGGAATACACAATGAGAAATTGGAGCTGACAGTAAACAAAACTTATTTAAGAAGCTTAGATATAAAAGATAAGAGAAATAAGACAGTATTTTGATGATCAAATGAAGGTAAGCTCTTACTTCTCATTTTTCAATAGAAAAAAATAACTTGCAAATTTTTTTCTATCATTACAGAGGAAAAAAATAAAACTTCTGGGGAATTTTTGAAAGAAAACACTGGAGAACACTGCATGGAAGGAAAAGAGCACCGGGAGGGGGAGGGAAAACAAGAATGAAGAGAACCAGAGAGAGGTCAAGTAAGGGAAGATGAAATGACCCAGTTACTTTTCACCTACTCTCATACGTATATGACAATAAAAATAAATTATGAGGATTGATTGGGATTAACAGAAAAAAAGGGGAAAAAATGCAAAAATATAAAGAGTAAGGCTAACAATCATTTGAAGGGGCAGTTTTGACAATCTGGCCCTGGCTAGAGCAAAAGTATCACTATTAAATATGAACCAGCAATGAGTGCTACTGCATTCTCAAACTTCCTGTAGCATTATTTTTAAATAGAGATAGATAGATGGATATATAAAGATAGAAAGACAGATATAGATAGAAAGGGAGAGGATGATCAAAACGTTGAACCTGTCTGGAATTGAGGTTCATGTGATAGCATAGACAATAGTTGTTTACACTAAAATGAGAGACATCAAAGAGGAAATGAGAGAGAATGCATGGACCCAGACTGGAAGAATTGGCAGAAATCTTCCTAGATACAGTAGTAGTAAGAAAGTGAAAATTATTAGAATGTAGAATTAGCAGAAAATAGAACTCATGACAAAAATGGTATAGAAATCTTCAGCCGATGGAAAAAAATCATATATGGGGGAATGATTCACTGGAAGGAAAAAAAAAAACGTAAGTAGCAGAAATGGATATCCATTCCCAAAGTGTGGGAATGGGTAATGGAAGCAAAAATGGAAGAAAGATTTTGTAGACATAAACATATATTCCTTAATAAGAAAGTATGAAAAAGTATGTCAATGTGCCTTTGTTTGCATCAACACAATACAAATGTACACAAAAGAATGGTTTTTAGGTCTGTTGTCATTAAACGCTGCACAGATATTTGAAGAATACATATAACTTTACTCCCTACTGTAGCTTTTGTCTTTACAATCAGTCTACATTCATAAAGATTTTTTTTGAAGAATAATTTGCTTCAATTGCAAGCTTAAATAACTAAACATACAATTTTTTTACCTCATTTCATTAACTGTGGTATCTATTTAGCATATGTATCCGTTAAAAAAAAACAGCATTGCTTAGAAATACAATTGAATCAATACTTACCCAATAAATCCTTCCATTCTTTCTTTCTATCCAATATTTTTCCACTTTGACACTAGTTGTTTACTCAACTCTAAAACTATAAAGATTTTTCAGGAACAAAGCGTTATAATTCATTACAAGTGAAAATCCAGCTGCAATCTGTATATGGTTACATCATACGCAGTTTTAATGATGTAATATGTATAGTCATAAAAGACTATGATTTTTACTTTCCTTTTTTAAAAATTAATTTCTCACCCCCTTGGACTTTTACACATAGTATGAAAAGCAATCTTGTCAATAAAAAAATAAATATTTTTTAAGGGAGTGGGAAGATTTAGTCAAAAGTTATTGCTTCTAATTTACTGTTTCTGTTAAGAAAATAAACCCAAGATTGATCTTTCTCAGACTCTTCCAAAAAATGGAAGTAGAGGCAACGCTTCCTGATTCATTATAGGAGACCAGTATTACCCTGATTTTAAAGCAAGTCAAGGACACCTCGAGAAAAGAAAATTGCAGGTCAATATCTTTGAAGAGCATAGATGGAAAAAATCATCAACAAAGTATTAGAAAACCTAATTCAATAGCACATGGAATAGAATATTCACTATGTCATATGGAATTTATATCAGAAATGTAAGGATAATTCAGTATAAGCAAGTGAATAAATATGATACACCACATTAATAGAATGATGAATAAAACCCACATGATCATCTCACCTCTCAACCAATTAGGTATAGAAGGAATGTAAGTGACCAAAATAAAGGCCATATTTGACAAGCTTACAATTCATAGTTGAGAACTTTTCCTCTAAGATCAGGAACAAGACAAAGGAATTCACTCTTGACTTTCATTTATACAAAGATAGTACTACGGCTATCTTTGTCATAGCAAACAAGAGAAAGACATAAAAAAAAAATCCAAAGTGAATGCATAGACATTAAATTGCCCCTGTTTGCAAAGAATGATCTATAAATTTGCAAAAGCAACCTAATGGAACAAAATATGTGCAAAGAATACATTTTATAAGGTATGAATATTCACAATATATAAGAAATGTAAATAACTCAATAGTAAGAAAACAAATAACTTAGTTAAAATTAGGCAGAGGATCTGATCACACATTTAAAAATAAGGCATTGCAAGTGTCTGATGGTAGTACAGTAGTAATATGATGTTCAGAGAGGTCAATCTCACATGGGAAGCTTTTGTGTTTGTGACCAAAGTCCTTTCTGAACATGCTGTGTTCATACTTGCCCTCCATCCAGGTTAGCTGAGGCTGGGGATAGGTTGCAGCATAGAAGACCCAGGTTAGGGTGCTGGTGTATTTCTATCTCTGAATACCTTGCTCATAGAAGAAAAAAATTAATTTAATAAATTAAAAATTAAAATATTTCATAAGAAACCTTCCCTATTTCATATGACCAAAAGTAATATAAAATATACTTAAAACCCCTAATTCTCAGAGAAACTTAACTTAAAACCACAATGAGATAGAATGCTATCTATTAGAATGGCTATTATGCAAAAAAGGAAAGACAGAAAGTGTCAGAAGATTTGGAGAAAGGGAAATCCTTGCGTATTTTTGATGAGAATGTATATTTATAAAATAATTATGAAAAATCATCTTGGAGTTTTCTCAAAATAATTAAAAATAGAACAACTCTACAATCCACAATTCCATGACTGGATATGTTTCCAAAGGAAGTGAGTTCACTATTTCAAAAGATATCTGCATTGTCATGTTTACTGAAGCACTATTAATAATAGCTAAAATGTGAAATCAGCTTAAGTATCCATCAATGAGTAAATGGATGAAGAATATGTGGTAGGTACACATAATGGATACTATTCAATCTTATAAAAGAAGAAAATCCTACCATCCTTTCATTTACAACAAGAATGAAACTGGAGGTCCATTAAATGAAGTAAGTCTGGCACAGAAAGAAAAATATCACATGCTCTCACTCACTTGTGGAATTTAAAAAAGTCAAACTCACAAATGCAGAGTACAATGGTTGTTACCACTGAAGGCAACAAGCAGGCTGGGCAGATTTTGTCAAAGATACAATATTTCAGTTAGATAGGAGGAATACGTTTAACAGATCTATTGTTCAACACAGTGAAAGATATAGTCAGTAAAAATGTGTTGAATTATTTTCAAAAATTAATTCTTTAAATGGACAGATAATGCCATATATATTCACTATATCTAGCATGTTGTTTTTGAAGTACATATGATTGTGTAATGGTTAAGACAGACTAATCAAGAAGTATTTATATTACTTCATTTTTCTTTTTGTAGTGAGAAAAAATAATATCCACTATCAAAACCTTTTTTAGGAATGCAAAATATCATCATTAACTACACTCACCATACATCTCTTAAATGTATTCCTCCAATTTAACTGTGAGAATGTACTCTTTGACAAACGTTTTCCCCATATTCCCTCTTCTGTAACCACCTCTGCCTCTAGTAGCCTGCATTCTATTCTCTACTTCTCTGAGTTCAACTGTTTTAGGTTCTACATATGGTGAGACCATGTGGTATTTTTTTTTCTTTGCCTAATTTATTCCATTTAAAATAATGTTCTCCAGGTTTATACAGGTCACAAATTACAGCATTTCTTTCTTTTTCATTGATGAAAATGTATTGTACTCTGAAAAATTACTAAGAGAATTAATCTTGTTTTTTCCACCAAAAAATAAGTGAGGCAATAGATACATTAATTAGCTCAATTTAGTTATTCCATAATGTATGTATACCTTATTACTATATGTCATGCACAGTAAATGCATACAACTTTTATTTGTCAAGGTTAAAAAATAAGTATCTTAAGACTCTCTACTTGTAATAACTGTATGTCAAAGTTACAACTCGCTCCTGTTTCAAATGTGAATACTTTAGCCTTTTGCATGTCTTCTTCCTGTCTAAAACAGACACTTGATTTGGAGAGACAGAGTAGTGATGGGATAGCAAGTCACAAATCAAGAACATGAGGAGACCTGGTGTGAGGTCAGCAGGTAGTATGGTGGTTAAGGTGCTGGACTTCCACATGGTGGACAACAGTTCGAGTGCAAACTCAGGACATTGAAAATCACAGTGTGTGTGTGTGTGTGTGTGTGTGTGTGTGTGTGTGTGTGTGCATGTTCAAAATCTGGAGTGAAGAAAAATAGAGGAAAAGAGATTGCATGGCAGTGTGATCATCCCTCCTGAGGGTGATTTCTCACTTTTCCTCTTTCTTCTGTCTCTCCCTGGTGACAGTATCTGCCCAATGACAAAAACATAAAACAAAACAAGAAGAAAACCGGAGACCTGGTGTGTGAATAGCTGTACAAACACAGTTGTTCATTTCCAAACTGTATGTTGCCTAAGAACAATACAATGGTTGCCTGTTTTAGCAACAGTTAAAAGACAATCACAAATCATATTTGATATTCTTTTTCAAAGTCAATTATATTTGGGAAGACATATTCATCCAAATATTGAGACATGCTATTAAGAATGATATTAGCTTATCAATCAAACTTGTTAACAGTTTTAAAAGAAGCCATTAAAACCAAATAGCGGTCTTGTCAGTTTTCTCAAACTAAAAGAAAATATATATCTTTTCTTGCAATGTCTTTCAAGTTACTTACTACTTAAAAATACAACTATATTTGTTGTAGGGCCACTGGGGAAAGATCAAGAATATTGGAGAAAAAAAAGAAAGCAGGATAATTACATATTGATTGTTGATGCTATTAGAAAAAATACCGAATTCTCTTCTCAACTACCTAAGCACAGAGTGAGCTCTAACTACCATGAGCACAAGCCGGGGACTCCTAGAGCCTTGTTGAAGATTACAGTACTCATTTCGCCCCTAAAACTGTAGATATTTGATGCATATTACAGACAGAACCTTAGGAGATACACTCATCCACTGAGGAATTTCCTGGTGCTTCCACCATTTCACAAATTAAATGACCATTTCTCAACATGAAGTTTTTTATAAATACTAAATGAAGTATATGTAAAGAATCATAATGTATTTGGAGAAGATGTTGTTGTGTTATTTCTGGAACTCGCTTGCTTTGCTTAGAGTTTAAGGTGAAATCCATGACTTTGACAATTATATAAATTCCACTATGCTCAGCTGATGCAGAACAAGGTTTAAAGCCATTTTCCAAAGGCTTTAGATACTTTAAAGTGAACAGAGCCTTTACTTCACAGCATGACTTCCTTATTCAAGAATAAAATAGAACTTGCAGCGCAGCAATAAAATGATACCAAATGAAAGTCTGTGCTTTGTTGAGTGGGGTAAGAGCCCAAAGCAATATTTTAATTCAAGCATAAAAGCAGAAGTTTTACATTATTGGTCCAACACACCACTTCATGCTCAAAGACACACATCTCTCCTTGATGAATATATGCATAGCAAAGAAGCATCTTTCTCATGACTTAGCCTCTGGAAGATTTGCTACAATAGGAAGACTTTGAACATATATAGGTTCCCTACTAAACGAGAGAAAGGGAGGCATTGGTTTGGATAAGATAAATTCTACAAATATCAAAATGATATATTCCTTTTAGTTCCCAGTAAATAAACTCATGGGGACTCAGATATCAGTATGTCTTTGTAGTTTAACTGTCTACTGATTCCATATTCCTTGGGTGGATATGGAGAACAGTTTGTTTACCTGTGAATGTTTATTTTCTGGGCATTGACAAAGAATATTCTACCAGACTGGTATACTTTCATACTAGAGTATTAGAAAAAACTTTTCACAGCAGCCAAACTCCAGCTATAAATCATTACTGAAAATTTTTAGTCCAGATTAGCTTGGTGGCACAGTTGGCAGCAAACTGAATCGCAGTGGTGGAAACCACATGGAAGATGATGGGTTTAGATACTAGATAGGCCTGAAAACTCACCTCTTGGTACATGCGCATCTGTAACCAAGACTCTGACAAACTGGAGGGCTGTGGAAAGGAAATTACTGTGTGATAACACCTTAATGAAGGTCTTTCTTCTCTCCCTCCCTCTCTCTCACACATCTGTTTTTTAATCACAAATACGATCAATTTTAAAAACGACAAAATAACTGGAAATCTAAAGAAGAAAAAGTTTTGGAATTAACCAATTGATTTCTGGAGCTCTGAAATTCAGTGATGAGAATTGCTTCACAGTATGAATAGCTTTCTGAGTTAGAAAAAATGTTGAAAACTCTAAAACAAGAATGACTCAGTAAAAGCTCTGGTGTTTATTGTTGTGTCATCCATCCCACACTGTTTTCAACCCACCTGTGCCCTAGTTCCACATAAGGAATTCTATTAATATCGGCCCTAATCCTGAGCTAGAATTTAAAATTAATATCCAACACTTTTTCACAACCTATTTCCAGCAATTGGTAGCCAATATTCTGAGCTCTCATTACTATGGATGGTAATAAAAAAAAAATTCCTATTAGAGAGTACTATTTTAAGCTTCTTGTTTCATTTCTATGATATTATTGTAACCTAAAATAGCTCAGAACTGTGAAGTTGTGGTTAATATATCTAAATATGTGCTGATAGGTCTGCCTAGAACTATGAACCAAAAATTTATTTAGATTAAGGCTGTGTTTTGTTTCTTTATTAATTCCTGACCTTATATTCTTTTAAAATCATGAAAGCTTCACAATTTCGATGGCATAGAGAGAGCATGGATAGCCATGGCTAAAGTTTTGGAAACTAGAGGATTTTTTTTCTGTTCAATATCTCTGATGGCTAACATGCCCCATTTAACTCTCTCTTAAAAAGCCCAGAGCCAAAAGTTGGTTTCAGAATGTGCTAGTCATGCACTATATAAATGAGTCCTGAAACTTAGCCCTTTTATATCTATACAAATCATAATCAAATTTACAATTCTAGCCCCATTCTCTGTTTTTTATCTGTCAGCTTTTTAAGAGGTCTGACTTATAATGAATTCAATAATATGAAGAGTAGTGTTTCATGTGTGCTGTGTGTGTGTGTGTGTGTGTGTATGTGTCTGTGTGTGGCGATTTAGACCACATAGCCTCCTGAGTTACTGGGATTACAGGCCAGTGCTATCATGTCTGGTTTTTCGGGTGAGCTGGAAATCAAATCAGAACCTCCCATGTACCCCTAGCCAGCCAGCTGAGCAGTAGTATTTGCTACCGCATCTGAGCAAAGTATAAATTTTGATGCCTTTTGACAGATATATATATATACAAAATCATGTGAAAGCACTACCAAAATTATGAAATAGAATATTTCCATTACCAAAAATGCTCACTACTATACCTTTGCAACCAATTCTCTCTTAAATCTTCTGGACCTCTGATTTCTATTCTGTTACCATAGTTTTCTAGTACAAAATTGGAATTATACAATATGCAATCTTTCATACCTGTCCTCTTTTCACTTAACATCATACTTTTTTTTTTGAGAGTTTTTTGCTATAGACAGAGAGACAGAGAGATAGAAAGCGAGAAATCACCCCCCAGGGGGGATGGCCACACTGCAATCCCTTCTCCTCTGTTCTCCTCTCGGGATCTTGGGCACGCACGCACACGTGCCCGGCGTGAGTTTTAAGCCCCCGGGTCCGAGACGCTAACCGCAGTCAACTACATGGAAGTCCAGCAACATAGCCATTATGCTACCTGCTGGTCCCTTAACATCATGCTTTTGAGGTATATTCATGTTAAAGTATCAGGGATCAATGCCTTTTTATAAGTATAGGTTTAGTTATGTTGAATGGATAAACCATAATTTGACTATGCATAAATTAATGGTCATTTGATTTGTTTCCAAGCCTTGTTTATTAAAAATAAAGTTATAGGGGGACCAGCACTTAGAATAATGGCTACATTGCTGGACTCCCATGTAGTCAACTGTGGTTCGAGTCCTTGACCCCATGGCTTAGACTAACAATGGGCGTGTGTGCGTGTGTGCCCAAGATCTCTAGAGGAGAATGGAGGAGAAGGGATTGTGACATGGCCATACCGCCTAGTGGGTGATTTCTCGCTTTCTGTCTCTGTATGTCTCTGTCGTTCTGGCGAGTGCATGCGCCCCATAGCAAAAACCTCTCCAAAAAATAAATAAATAAAGTTATGGCCAGTGGGTGGTGTAAAGGTTAAAGTCTCTGGATCCTACATGGTTAATTACATGGTTCAAGTTCCAGACCTGACAACTCAAAAAAAAAAAAAAAAAAATCAAACTGGACATGAGAGCGTGCTTGACTAAAATCTCAAGAGGAAATGAAAGATAAAGGATTGCAGCCTGGCACAGCCTGACCACTCACCTGGGGGTTGAGTTCTCACTTTCTCTTTCCTTCTAACTCTATCGTTCTCCAGTGAGTGCAAGCACCATATAGCTAGACTTAAAAATAAATAAATAAAGTTATTATAATTTTGAAAACTTAGGTTATATTTTCTTATATACCTACCAGTGGAATTTCTGGGTAGTTTGGTAGATCTATGTTTAAAATTATTCAAATAAGATGAAAAGGCTTGTCAATATTTTTTTCCTAAAGTAGCTATACCTTTTTGATATCCAAGTAGTAATAGATAAGAAGCCCAGGTTTTCCACATACTTTTCTATTTTTTTTTTAATTTTTTTTGGCAGAGGTTTTTGCTATAGGGTGTGCGTACTTGCCAGAAAGACAGACAGAAAGTGAGAAATTACTCCCCGGGGGATGGCCACGTCACAAATCCTTCTCCTCCATTCTCCTCTCAAAATCTTGGGCACACAGGCACACACACCCAGCGTGAGTTTAAGCCACTGGGTCTGGGACTCTAACCGCAGTTGACTACATAGGAGTCCAGTGACATAGCCATTATATCATCTGCTGCTCCCATCCACATATTTTCAACATTTTTTTATTTCTATATTTTTTATTAGTCATTTTTGTGTGCAATCATATCTCATTGTAGTTTTAATGTGTGTCTTCTTATTAATTACATCAGGTGTCTTTTCATTGGATTACTTTTAAATTTGTGTATTTATTTCATTCGTGAACAAGAGATGCATAGAGAGAAAAAGATACACAGAGAGAGAGCACTCCCAGAGTGTCTTGAGTCCACAATTCAATCCCAGCTTTGACTAGCCACAGAGATCATGGTCAAGAGTGCACCTAGCATAGTTTGAAGGTCTCCAGAAACAAAAAGAGACATTTTCCATGAGATTCAACTTGCAGAGTAACACATTTTACCTCTGTAATGCAGTCCAAATTCTGATGTATTTCTTATCCTTCTGTCTTTTCTGGTAGAGTACATACACAATTACCTTGTAAGTTTTAAAATATGATTGTCTTTTTTTATTGAGTTTTAAGCATTCATTTTTTATTCTGGATATGGGTCCTTTGTTGTACATTATATATAAACATGTTCTCTCAAACTATGGGTGCTTTTTAATTTTCTTATATTGTCTGTTGAAGAGTGGTTTAGATCATATTAACTGTAGCTGTACTTTCTTTTATAGGTTTTTTGTTTGTGTGTGTGTGTTTGTGTGTGTGTGTGTGTGTGTGTGTGTGTGTGTGTGTGTTTGTATTCTTTAAGACTCTTGGCCAAACACAAGACCACTAACATTTTCTTATAAAATGTCTTCTAAAAATGTTATAATTTTAACTACTGCAATTAGAGTCATGATTAATTTCAAGTTCATTTCTGTGAATGGATATTTTAAGTATAATTTTGGTTTTATATATTCAATAAATTCTACTCCATAGGACAAAATGTATACAAAGGTTAAAAAAAATTACTAGAAAATGAAATTGGGGCCAACACATACTGTGGTGGTTAGGGCATGGACTCACACACGGCCAACTACAGGTTGAGTGCTAGACCTGGTGGCTTAAGAATCACACCATCTGCATGTGTGATGTGTGTGCATGCCCCAAATCCCAAGGGAAGAATGGAGGAGAAGTTATTGCAGCATGGCTATTCCCTTTTGAGAGGATGATTTCTCACTTTCGCTCTCTCTGTTTCATTTTGTCTCTCACTAGTGACAGCATGTACCTTATGACAAAAAATAAATAAATAAATAAATAAATAAATAAATAAATAAGATAACTAAGAAAATTAAAATATCAGAGATATATAGAATACAAACCCACTTCTTTTTATTTTTAGATTCCACATATATAAAACCACTCTGTTATATCAACTCAGTGTTTTACTTATTCTTAATTTCTGGATTTACCTTGTTGAGGAATGAAGACAACCAGTTCAAACCTTAATACTTATCTGTAAAACATATTCTGAATAGCATTTGGTATATAGGATATTTTACTTTGTATTGCTTAAATATGTCCCTTCCATGGCAATAGTCTGAAATTTGCTATTAATTTTTTGTGGGTAAAGAATTTCCTATATTTGATATCAAATGAATAAAAGATAAGAACAATGATTTAGTTTTAAACCAGGAGGAATTAACAGAGAAAAAGATAATACTGAAAAGTCACAGATTTCAAAAATTTACATCAAAGTAACAAGTTTAGCATGTTTTAATATGGCTTCCAATCCTGTCACTAAACTCAACTCCCCCAAATTTGGAAAACAAAGGCTCTGATGAGTATATGGTCTGGGTGGGGGGTATAAAAAACGAAACAAGAAAAATCCCCAGATAATAAAGTTTGATGTAGGCCAAATGGAAGATCTTGAGGAGAAGGCTGAGAGTATGCCATGTTACAGGGCAGTTGCTGTGAGACAGGGGAGGAAGCTAAAACCAATGAAGGTTAGTGTAGTCCTGATGAAAGAGAGAGTGTTCAAACATGAGAAACCAAAGGTGGATTTGGGGAACAACAGTTAGCGTAATGGTTATGTTGCTGGACTCCCACGTAGTAGACCACGGTTCGAGTTCCATATCAGGTGGCTTAAACACGCCGGGCACGTGTGCGTGTGTGCCCAAGATCCCGAGAGGAGAATGGAGGAGAAGGGATTGTGGCATGGCCATCTCCCCTGGGGGATGATTTCCTGCTTTCTGTCTCTCTGTCTCTCTCTGCCTGTCTGGTGAGCGCACACGCCCTATAGCAAAAACCTCTCCAAAAAAAGAAAAAAAAAAAAAGAAACCAAAAGTGGATTTAGAGAAAAGCAGGGAACTCAGATTCTCTACCACATAGGCATGAAACTTTAGCTTGGTTTTCCCTTTCCTTACAACGTAGGTTATAAAATACATAAAAACGTTGATTGATAACTAGCTACATACCACAAATTACAGCTCTGAAAAGAAATACAGGTCGTGGATAAGGCAGAAGAGTTCTTGACTGAATTCACTGCAATAAGCATGAGCAATTTTTTCAAAAAAGGCTTGACAACTAGAGTAGAAATAAATGAATAGTAAGGAGGGGGGAGGTAAGGAAAAAAGAAGGAGAGAGAAAGAAGAAGAACTGGGCAAAGAGGGAAAATCTGATGAAAATTGGAAGGGAATATAGTATCCCACAGAGAGATAAAGCCATAAGGAGAAAAAATGTAAAGCATAAAGTAAAAAACTCTTTTTAAAAGTGTTTCAATCGACTAGAACTCATTCATACATAAATATATAAGAATAAATACCCAATATAAAACAATAAAATTATCTAACTACATTGCAAATACAAAGAATTAAAGTAACAGGGATGAATTGAAATTGGAAATAAACAATTACGCTATTACAGAGAAGGCTCAACTGCTATGATTCTCACTGCTCCAGTGGCAAACTTTGTAGACTGAGGTTGCCTCTGAAGCCCAGAGGTTCAGTTCCCAGTCCAACCTAAAGACTTAGCCACCGGCATTCACCTATAATTTTAAGAACCTGAGAGAACTGGAGCTGAAGGCTGGCCCAAGAACAAAAGGAGACCCTGCAAAACAGCCAGAGGATGGGGGTTGCCTGTGGTCCCAGCTGGAAGGCTGGGGCAAGAGGATCACAGCATGGCAAGATCTGTCTTATAAAAAGAAACAAAAACTTACAGAGAAATGGCAAGAAAAAGAATGGAGATAAAATACTGAATAAAACTTTTGACAAAAAATGGCTTATAATGATCATAGTGAATAAAGAGATTTTATGTAAATATATGTTTGTGTGTGTGTGTGTGTGTGTGTGTGTGTGTGTGTATAGCAGGGGTAGGGAAATTAGAGTTTATAGATACAGATTTTAAGCAATGTATTAGTAATACAGTAGCCATGGTACCAACACACACAAACAAACAGAGATAGAGACTATTCAGAAACAAAAGTGGAGAAATTTGCATTATTATAAATTGAATTTGCTAGTATTAAGGATGCATCATATTAGATGAAAAGTGTTACTGAATGACAAATTCAGTTCATATTCTCATTAGAGTCTGGAATTTGAAAAATGAAGAGTTCATCAGCCAGCCTGGCAGAGAAAACAAAATGAAAATCGAAAAAATCCTGTCAGGGGGCAGGGGTCGGGGGTGGGTGTATGTATAAAGACGCATTTTAGAGTTCTCCACAAAATCTATGCCCCCAAAAAAGATTAGTATAATTTCATAGACTGTTTTGGGGAAGTTTTTAATTCCCAATAATTATACCTACTGAGTGATCAATAATTTTGTTTCCTTAAAAATAAAAAAAATCTATACATAGTCCCCAAATAATTTTTCTACTTCAGGCCCAAAAGCGGAATGCACTTACTGACGCTGGGGTTTGAGTGGGCCTGTGTGAGTAGCTCCGGCCAGTTGGCTGAGAACATGAGTGCCTGTGGCACTAGGAGCAAGCGCTCAGGCCAGACCGGATAGAGCACTGCCAGGCTGACTCTTAACTTCATGCACAGGAGTCTTTCAGTCCATGTGGCTAGGAAGCGCTTGGAATGTGGTGGACTGACTCAGGAACTAAGTTTTTACTTTTATTTCATTTTGAACTATTCTAAACAGTCGTATGTAGTTAGGAGCTGCCCTAACATAGCATAGCTCAGAGCATTCTTTTTCTTACATTGTGTTGATCAGCCTTAATTTGTCAGGGGTGAGCAATGAACAGAACCCACTGTTGACCTGTGACAGACAATTAGCCTGAGCAATAACAAGGCTATGTTGCTTTAAGTAACTGAGATTTTTGTTCATTTTATTACAATTTAATCTATCCTGGTTTAGATATCCAGATAAGATTTTTTTTTAATTTAATAGGTAGACAATCACACAAATGAGAAAAACTCACTTTCTATTAATAATACATTCCTATTGAGGAGAAAATAATTCTGCATGAGGGCTAAATCTAGAAAATTATGAGCTAAATCAAAGCAAAGAACTCAAGAATTTTACGCACACACACATACACACACATATGTCACCATCTTTCTCTCATTTTGTTGAATAATCATCCATTTCCAATGCAAGTAGTCCTTCCAGTGCTTTCTTAGAAAACCTGTAATGATTTTGTCTTTAATTTTCATCTCACTTATCTTATTTAGGTCCTCATTCACTTATTCCCTGTATGATTGCTCAGCATAGAAATGTGGATCTATAATTATTTGTCATCTGGATTAATGTTAAATGATAAACGCAAATAGCCTCCTACAGTTTTCAGTAGTTCTTATCAAACTGTTTTATTTTTAACAACCAGACAATAGGTTTTAAATAATCTTAATGTTACAGCTGTCCTCAGCGCTAACATAGATCACATTTCTCTGCAAGAACTTAGAATTCACCTATTCTAATTTCATCCTTCTCTGTCATTCCTGAATGAGACTCCATTCTACTGGTTTTATGAGATAATCATTTTTATCCTCATTTACCCTACAAAAAGACAGAAGATTAGAAAATCTCAATCCTTGTTACAGACCTAGGGTATGGTAACACCAGCCTTTGCATTCAGGTGAACAAACTACACAGCTTCCAAGTATGAAAACTACACATGAATAAGAGACACGTATTATATATAGGGCTTTCCTACTAGGCAAGGAATCAGGAAATGTGCGTGTAAAGAAAACTATAAAAATAAAACAGGACCCTTCTAACTCAAATAATAGTGGGAACTACTTCTTCCTAAAAATAAAAGTAAAAATAGAAATGCTAGATAGAATATTACAATGAATAATTATACTTTGACAAATGTACAAGAAATAGAAAAAATATTGTTAAAAGCAAACAGAAAATTAAAAGCAAGAAGTCCTAAGTGATTAGCACATTGACCCTGCATGTTAAAGAAAGAGAATAACAAAAGTAGAAACAAATAAACTGCTGGGTAATTATATTTATTTATTTATACATTAATTCATTCAACTATAGGGCATCTGTGCTTATGGAGAGACAGAGAGAGACAGAGACAGAGTAAGTGAGAAATCACCCCTCCAGGGAGGATGGCCATGCCACAATCCCTTCTCTTCCATTCTCCTCTTGGGATTTTGGGCACACATGCTCACACACCCAGCATGAGTTTCAAGACTCCAAGTTCAGGATTCCAACCACAGTTGGCCATGTGGGTGGGAGTCCAGTGACATAACTATTATGCCATCTGCTGGTCCCAAGATTTATTTTTAATTTTTAAATGGAAGATTAAATTTTATTTTTTGTAACTTTTAACAATTTTAATATAATTTGTTCACAGTAAGTTTGTGAAAAAGAATTTGCCAATTGTTAATAGTTTGGACTGTTTGCTTTGTATTTTTCTACCTTTATATGATGTTTGTTTTGAGCCATCTGAGAATAAGTTTCAATTTTCATCCTGCTCTGACCCTAAATACACACACTAAGTTTGTGCCTTTTTTTAAAGTTACAAAGGAACATGTACAGACAAGGATGAAAGAGAAAGAAAGAGTACATTCCATGGAGTGTACTCACAAATGCATTGCTTCCCTACAGTTTTCCAGCCCATTAAATCTTGGACACTGTGTCCAGTGTGTTTCAGGCTGACTTAACTAGGGATTCTAACTGTGGTCACCATGTGGAATTTTGCTTTTCTTGAGCAGCACATCATGGGTATGCCATAAAGCAGACCCTGGTGCATTTCTTAAGGACAACATATGTATTTTCTTTCACAGTACAAATTGTCAAAACAAGAAAGTTTAACATTGATCACATTGATTACAATACTCCCCAGTCTAAATTCAAACTTTGCCATTTGTTCCAATACTATCCATTTAGATCTTTTCTCCTTAGAACAGGTACCCATCCAAGACCATGCATTGTGTTTAATTGTCATGTCTTTCTAGATTCTTTAATCTGAAAGAATTCTTTAACTATTTTTGTTCTTCCATAATCTTGACTTCTATATTTTTAAATTTATTTTTAAATTTTCTTATTTATGTTCAATTTCTGTACATCTTTTTGGGGAATGTTAAGGCTTTTCAAAACATACATGCAGTGTGTGATAGTCAAATCCTTTGATTTAGAATTGTCTGGGGTTTTTTTGTTGTGTTTTATTTTGTTGCCACAGGTCCTTTATGCTCACCAGTGATTGACGGATAGAGAAAGAGGGAAAGGGAGAAGGTGAACCCCATTGGGGCATGCCCACACCATAATGCCTCCTCCTCCATTTCTCTATCATGTTGGGATACACCTAGAATTTTTTCAAGCCTCCAGGGCTGGGATTCAAACCAGAGCTTGCCACGTCAAATCTGTCTCCCTTTAACCACTAGGCCACAGGACTGGCCCTGATATTTTAGTTATCATATTTAAATACTTAAAAAAAATGACAAGGATGTTATAGACAAGATCTGATCTGGATGCACCATTAGGAAGAAATATATGATGTCAGTTTGCATAAATATTGGTGATACTCGGTTTGATTATTTAAAATAGTGAAAAACATGTTTCACTGCTCTAAAGTTACTGTGTCTCCTTGTAATTAATAAATATTTTGTGAAGCTACGTACGTTGCAATGCTGTAAGACTCTCTTTTTCATCAAATTTTTGTCAACTATTTTTATCATCCATACACTGATGACTTTTGCCTTTCTAAATTATGACTTTGATGGTGAAGAACAGGTTTTTAATTCCATAATTTTTCTACCTTTATTAGTATAATTCCACTGTAAGGGGAAAACAAATCTCTCTTTTACCATGTGTGTGTGTGTGTGTGTACGTGTGTGTGTGTGTGTGGGGGATATATGTATATAGTGCATGTATGTATTATTACTTGATTAAATTTTAATACTCCTTTAAGGACAGAACATGCAGGTTTCAGGTTATACAAGGTTTAGGCACTGAAAGAAAAATCCCTGCATATATATCCAGGAACTGTTACTCGATCTTTAACTTAAGAGAATTAGAAAATTTGAACATCAGCCAGGGAAAATTGCCTTAAGAGCTGTGCCCAGAGTTTTGGGCAAATAAACATGTTTCCTATTAAAAAAATATGTTTTTTTTTAATGTATGCTTATGCTTGCTAGAGCTTTGGGACTGGCTTTACAAAATCTGTGTGGTGCAGAAATAACCAAGTTTCAAAAGTAAAATACAGTTGAAACTCATCTAGTGAAATCCCTGGATTTTCTAGAAGAAGCTGAGCCAGTGGAAACTACCATTTCAAGATCATGGCAATGAATATTCCTACAGGAAAAATTCAAACTTTTAAAAAACACAGCAGTAAACGTAATGGAGTCAGAAAAGATAGCCACACTGGTATATTAATAAACTCTAAGACACCCTTATAATAAATAGATACGTTTAAAGTAATTAACTCAAGAAAAAATGGAGAAGAAGACCAAGGCATTTTGTACTATTTTGATTTTCTATATAAATATTCAGGCAGTAGGCCAGACAGTGGTGATGGTTAAGGTGACTGGATTACACATGACTGACTGCACTGTTTGAGTCCTGAACCAGGCAGCTTGAAAAATTTGCCAGATGCTTGTGCATGCATGCCCCAAATCCCAACAGAGAAGGTATTGTGGCATGGCCATTCCCACTGGGGAGGGGATGCTTTCTCACTTTCCATTTCACTCTTTCTCTCTATGCACACTGTAAGAACATTTAAAAAAAATTCAGGTAGATACCAAAAAGAAATTTAAAAAATGTAAAAGAAAAAAAAAAGGCAGAGGGCTGATTAGACAACATTTTATGTACCTAGAAGGCAACTAGAAGATGGATCAGAGAACATTACCCTTAGTGAACATATATTGAATATATTGAATAATGAGATTAAAATATGAAAGAGATTAAGAGAAAAGGAGAGAGATCAGCAGGTGGCATAGTGGCTAAGGCGCTTAACTGCCTGATAACAGATTACAGTTAGAATCCCTGACCCAGAGGCTTGAGAATCATGCTGGGCATATGTGCATGTGTGTCTAAAACCCCAAAATGAGAAGAGAATAAAACGAATTGTGATATAGCCATCCCTCCAAGGGTGTTATTTCTCACTTTCCCTTTCTCTGTCTTTCTGGGGCAAGTGCACCTGCCTTATGTGTGTGTGTGTGTGTGTGTGTGTGTGTGTGTGTGTGTGTTGGGGGGTGGTTACTTTAAAAAGGAAAAGGAGAAAAAGATACTGAAAGAAGGATTAGAGAAATCCCTAATTTCTCCAAAGCAAGAAGAAAGGTTTTTTTTTTTATCTAAATCTGAGAGATTATTTGGAAACTATATAAGTCCTATAATTAAGATACAAATTAAATGGTTTTGTAGCCAAGAGTGTATAAATAGATTATTTTTAGATGTGAAACACAGACTAATTTCTGAGGGAGTCATGTTTACACTAACCCAATCTAATAACATTTGTTTTTTTATAAAAACATTGTTTTCACATATGTGGTCTCATTTGAAAATCACAAAACATTCAGGCTTAAATAGAAATAGATGTACAATTTTGTCAAAACAGACAAGGTGAGATTAATGTGAAGGATTATTACACTATGGAAAAGGGAACTATCACAACAGAAAAACGCTCAGGCCGTAAATTCTGCAAGCACCTCAGTGCTCAGGTGGAAATGGCTTTTCTTTTATATCAATAGATAGGACTAAACAAGACTAGAACTAGCCAGATGTGAGGGAATGGATAACTTGGCCAGAGAGCGAATTAGAGAAGTCTTGTAAACAGATTCGTGAGAGCAGGCATTGAGGAGAGGTTGTATGATGAATGAAACTGAGGGTAGTTCAAAGTTCAGGGGGCTGGGAAAGAGAAAAAGCATAGCTATAACTATAATAAGTTTATTGTTTATGATGCAAAAAAATGGGAATTTGGAAAACATTTGTCTGACTTTGTTTCTGATAAAGGAGAGCATCTTTGAGTCTTGTCTAAAATAGCCTGGAGAACCTAAGGAGCAGTGGCATATCTTTAATTATCACTGTCTTCCAGGATCACAGGTCTCCAATAAAGTCACTCTTCCCAACTTTGAAATCAGTATTTAAAAAAATAGGAAATGAGGAGGCAAAATAGTTTAGACTTCAGGCCAGAGTCAGAAATGCAGGCAAGACATAATGCAAAATGTCTTGTTCAACTTTCACCTAGTGGAGGCTACATAAACCCTGGGTTAGGTGGAAAGCCCAAGGTTAAAGTAGATAATGCCAATAACTTCAATGATCCTGTTTAACCTAAGAGGTGATTTCAAGTTCATATAATAAATCCAATAGCTTAGATATAAACTAAAAACTTTGTCGACCAGATGGCATAAATATTACCTTTATAGTGGTGGGACACATAATTCCTGAGAAAAACGTATTTGCCTTGACTCAATCAAATAAAACTTAATTTTTTAAAATTTACTTTCACATCCATAATTTCCCTTGGGAAAAAAAAAATCACAAAACGGCATGAGTTAATCATAACAGATATTGTTTGCCTCATTTTGCAACTGAAGAAACATGACCCATGAATGATACGTTTCAATCTGCAGCTCCAACTTGAGTTTGGCCTCCAGTACAGTGATTTTGTTTTTCTTCTCTTATATTTTAACAATAAAGGTTAAACAATGTGTGTAAAAGAAATAGATTTTACTAAAAACAGAAAGAAAAGTATAAAAGGAAGAAAAAGAGAATTACGACATAAGACCTAAAGGATATATAAACCACTGAGCCTAGGATAGATACACAGTGAAAAACCTGGGACGGCAGATAGGAATACTGCTGATTATGGCTTTACAAGGCAAGAAATTGCCCATATATAGTAGTATGTCTAGAGATTTCTGGCAACACTTACACAGTGTCTTTTTTAATTTATTTTTATCTCTCAAACATAGTACAAATTCATTTTTTTCTTTGTAAACCTTAATTTCTACCTTGGTTGCGTTTCATCTGAATTTCTCTTTCAACATTGTATTAATTTAAGTTTTAATTAAAAACAACATTAATATTAATATTCAGAAGAACTTTGGTATATATACGAATGCATATAATATATGCACACATACATGTATGTAATGATTATACCCAGAAATAATGCAGGGCCAGCTCCATAGCCTAGTGGTTAAGGGAGCTGGTCCCCATATGGTTGACCATGGTCTGAATCCCAGCTCCAGCAGCTTGAAAAATCCTCAAGTGTGAGTGTGTGTGTGTGTGTGTGCGTGCGTGCACACACTCACATACACAAAATTCCAATAGGATGGAAGAATTTAGAAGAAGGGGTTGTGATGTGATCACGCCCCACCGGAAGATGCTTTCTTCCTCCCTCTCTCATTCTTTCTGTCTCTCTCTCTTTGGTGAGCACAAGCAACCCTGGCAATAAAAAACAATTAAAAAAAAGAGAAAGACATAAAGTGAACGACCATCGTGGACCTAATGTTGACACTGAGAAGCATAACAGTCTGATTACTGTGCAGTTCTAGGGGTTCAAAATAATCCCTAATAGAGATAAATACAAATGCAACATTACTAATACACAGCAAAACAGGGCACATTTTATGGGAAAGGAATCTTTTGCTGTTCTTTTTTTTTTTTTAAGGATTCTTGAGTTCCATCTAATAATGAAATGATTTTCAGTGAGTCGTGAAATAAATTATTCAAGTTTGTGCAGAGAATATCTCATCATTTACATGATTGCACCTTAAGGAAACAAATTTGATTAATAATATTCAAGGCTGGGCAGTGTCATTAGATAAAAAGAATCACCTTTGGAAAACTTAATCTTCTTCATAATTTATTTGTGTTTATCAGAATATTCCCTATTCAAAAAGGTAAGTTAGACATAAATTAATTATATTTTGGTTAAGATAGACTTGCAATAAGAAATAAAATATTGAAGCCCAGTTGCAGTGGTACAGGCAGGAATGAACTGCGCTGCAATATTGAGCCACAGGACAGACCCAGGATTGAACACTGGATTGACCAAAATACAGTGGGTGTAGTTGTGATCCCGGTGGGCTGGGACACTGGGAGGATCATAGCATGGCGAGAGCATGTTAAGAGTTTCTACCTCGCTCTTTCCAATGAAATAAAATAAAAATGTAAACAAAAATAGAATGCTGACTCACAAATTTGTGTTTGTTTGTTGTTGGCTAAACATCAGTTTTGCTACAGCTACAGTCATTGTGGTAAATTCCAGACCCCCAAAAAAATCAATGAAAATATATACCATCATACATATAAAAAAAAAGCTGATGTGCATGATAAGGTTAGTCTTCACCATGTAAAGGACTAAAACGAGCTATAATTGAAATATCCTCAAAAAGGAACTGACATTTTAATTTGCCAGTGGCTTGTGGCAGACACACTGGCTGGCAGAGACAGAATATCGGTATTCAGAAACATGCATGCAGGAGAAATCGTATGGTATGGTAAGTTGAAAATCTTGGTAATTATTTTCCAACAGAAGCCTCAGGCTTCTGATACCTAAGTGAGAAAATGAAACCCAAATAAGCAAATAACAATTTTCCCTATTTTGTAGATTATAGCAAATTAACTATCCTTACGTATAATCTAAGCACAGGATCATGTAAAAGAAACATGCTAATGAATTAGAAATATGGGAAATTAATGTTTACTAAACAATAACCAAGCGATAATTAGGTCTACTGTTTACTACTGAATAAGTAGAAAAAAGGTATAAAATATGGGCCAGACCTGCTTTGCAAAACCTAACAGTCTATTGAAAGAGAGAAGGAATAAATTCACAAAATGATTAACAGCGCCACAGTGATTAGAATCACATATTTGTAATAGACACGGATGTTGCTTTGTTCAGATCCCCTTTCATCCCTTTTAAAGTCTGTGTGTCTGTCTTCCAACTTTTTAGAGCTAGTTTCTGCTGACTGACCTCTACCACCTCTCGAAGTTTATCTACTAAATCTTCATCACTCAGAAAGCCTCAAGCCAAAGCATCTGGGATTTACATCTTTCTCCCACCCTCCCCAGTCCCCAGAATCGCCAGGTGTTACTAACAATAAATGACTCGTGTAGTAGTGTGGGAATTTGCCTCCCTTCCTTTGAGATAGGATAAACTCTGCAGTGTATTTTACATGCCAGCCCTTCAGAATCAAGCCAAATGAAACAAGAATTTCACCTCAAATAACACCTTGTTTGACTTCTTCCATTTGCCCACAAACCCTGTTATAGAAGCTGACATAAGAAAATGATTTTAAGAGAGATCATATGACAGCAAATTATCAACTACAAATAACAAGTAAAAATCCATATTTTGATGTCCTAAAAAAGAGAAACATTATTGTGGGCTGGACTAGGCTAGTCATAACTAAGAGAGATTTGTGTTTTTTGTTTTTTTTTTAAATTATTTATTTATTTTTCCCATAGCATGTAGGCACACAGAGAGGCAGAGGAGACAGAGGGAAGGAAAACGAGAAATCACTGCCCAGACAGGATAGCCATGCAGCCATTTCTTCTCCTCCATTCTTCTCTCAGGATATTGGGCATGCATGGACACACATCCAGCGTGATTTTCAAGCCACCAGGTCTAGGACTCGAATCGTGGTCAGCCGTGTGAGACTCCAGCACATTAACCATCATGCTACCTGCTGGCTCAGTTAGAGATATTCTGATGCATGAAAAAATAGCAATGTTTAGTCAGGTGGAGAAAATGAGTTACTCTGCTACAGGGAACAGTAGAGGGAAGTCTTCATAGGGTCTCCTAAAGCTATTTTAGGGTGAGTAGAACAATTCTGTGAAAATGAAAGTGTTGATGACAAGGGGTAAATTTTCCAGAAAAATATTATTGAAGTCCTATAAATAGAAAAATAATTTTATTTGCAGAGCACTAATTATTGTAGAAATCTTTAAAATGTTCATGAAAAATGCATATTGTGATAAAATTATGTATAGATTTTTAAAATGTTTGCACCAAAATAACTTTATACTTTATTTCCACTTTTTCATAAACTTTTTGAAGTACCTTCATATGTATGTATTCTCTAGGACTGGAGACATTACTTAACATTTAGGAATAAATGAGTGATATAATTACAGTGATATAACTACATGCAGTGTTTTAACATGAAGTAACCTGTGTATCTAAACTTAGAAGTTGGGCAGGAGGAGAGAGAGGGATGTAAGAGTTGGAAGATAAATGAGATAGTTAGAATGACCAATGCTCGTAAGTGTTGTTCGAATCACTCGTAAGATTCTGAGACTAATTTGATGAGAGAAGCAGAGGTGCATACAGGTCTTAAAAAATGGAAAGAGAATAAAACTGAATCCAATGAGGCACTTTGATTACTAGGGAATAAGCAATTAACGGCACCTTCATGAGAAATAGGCATGAATTCAATCAGAGTTCTTTTTTTCTTTTTTTTTTCTTTTTTTTGGAGAGGATTTTTGCTATAGAGTGTGTGTGCTCGCCAGCCAGACAGAGAGAGACAGAGAGACAGAAAGCGAGAAATCACCCCCCAGGGGGGATGGCCTCACCACAATCCCTTCTCCTTCATTCTCCTCTCGAGACCTTGGGCACATATGCACATGCGCCCGGCATGAGTTTAAGCCACTGGGTCCAGGACTCCAACAGTGGTCGACTATGTGCAAATCCAGTGACATAGCCATTACACTAACTGCTGGTCCCTTCAATCAGAGTTCTAGTGAAAAGAACAGAGATCTAGAATTTAGCAATTAATTCAGTTAATTTACTACTATCTTCAAACCTTCCATATAACCTCAGATATATCAGAAACTTTTCTAGGCTTTAAAAGTCCACCCTCAAGGGGGACCAAAAGATGACCTAATGGTTACATCCTGAACTCCCATGTAGTTGACCATGGTTCAAGTCCCAGAAATGGTGGCTTAAAATTCACAGTGGGCATGTGCACATGCGTGCCCAAGATCCTGAGAGGAGAATGGAGGAGAAGGGATTGCAGGGTTGTCATCCTCCCAGGGGATAAATTCTCGCTTTCTACCTCTCTGGCAAGCACACATGTCTTATAGCAAAAATCTCTAAAATAGAATAAAATAAAGGTTCATCCTCAAATAATTCAGATGGCCATAATGTTAACAAATACCTTCTGATTTTTATGGTATCATGGGGAATATTAATAATTTTGATTTATAATTTTTTTTAGTAGAGAGAATGTTAGGGCCTCCATGTAGTGTAGAATTACCTAGGAGGCAATTACTACAAATATGAAAGAGATTCTGAAGCACAGGTGGGATCAGGGCAAGAACTCTCCCACAGGACATTGGCAATGCCTAGAGACATTTTTTGCTGCAACTACTGGGAGATCACTTCTTGCATCAAATCGGTAGGTGTGAGGGATACTGCTAAATATTCTACAAAGCACCCTCTGTCCCCCACAACCCACGTAAGTCTGATCCAAAACATCAGTGGTGCTCATATCGAGAAACACTGGGCTAGGAGGCATCATCCTGGCCTTAGCTGCATTAAAGTTGCATTCAGACTGACCAAACCCATTTTAGCTGAATCTGAAGAGCGAAGATTATGCTAATCATTATTCATATTTAATTCTACCTCTTTTTTTCTTTCACTATAGATCTCTTCTTTTTTTTAATTAACTTAATTTACTTAACTATATATATTTATTTTAATTTGCCAAGAGAAAGAATGTGAGAAAGCATTCAGTCTGTTGCAATTTTTTTTTTTTTGGCTTTTTTGGAGAAAATCTGGCCCTACAAGATTTCCAGAGAAGACATACAAATGGTCAAGGTATATGAAAAAAAATTCACATATAATCAGGGAAATGCAAATGAAAGTTGCAATGAAGTATTACCTAACACCTGTTTGGATGGCCATTATAAAAAGGCAAATAAACAAAAACTGTAAGCAAAGATGTAGAGATATTAAAACCCTTGTATGCTGTTGGTGGAAATGAAAAGCATTGTAGCCATTAAACAGTATGGAGGTTCTTTAAACAGTTGAAAATAAAACCACTATTGATCTAACAAACATGGTTTGTGAATTTATTTGAAATAATGGAACTGAGACCTGGAAGAATATTAGCACTATCATGTTCATAGCTGCATTATTTACAATAGCCAAGTTGGGAAAAAAAAATCTAAATATCCCCAGAAAGATGAATGGACTTTAAAAATGTGATATTTACAGAAAATGGATTTTTATATATATATAAAACCTAACATAAAGAAGGAAACCCTGCAATGCACAACAACATGGATGTACCTTGAGGACTTATATTAAGAGAAATAAGTCCATTAACTTCATAGTAGATACTAAAATAGTCAAATTCATAGAAGCAAAGAACTTTATCTGTAGGTATCATGATGGAACTTCCCAGCTATTGAAATATGAGAAGTAAATATCTCTTTCTTAAGCCACCAATCCAATGGCAGGTTGTTAATGTGCCTGAGCTATGATAGTCTCTTACTCCCACCTGATCACCTCTTCCTGGGCTGATTTTAATCTACTCTCTTTAATACCACATAAATTCTGAACATATTAGAGCTTCTAACCATTCTTTCCAATAACTAGAAGAAATACTTATTTAGATTGTCGCTTCAGAGGATTTACTTGTTAAATAGATTTTAAAGAGCAATGTTAAATGTTCCGTCATCTGTCATAAATTTGAAGGTAGACTGTCATACGTTTTGGACAAGGAAAGAAAGAGTTTCACCTTCTTGCACAGAATGCTGCAGTAAAATAAACATTTTATTTGGCTATTAAGATCACTTACTTCTTCCAGAGTATGGGAAAATAAACTTACTCTGTGATGGATATAAGATGTAATTCTCATCGATATCACTCTTCTGTTGATTTTTTTCTATTCCGGTTCCTTTAATTTAGTTAACTGCAAAGGAATGAATGAATCAGGTAGCACAAAACAGAATTAAAACCAGGCATTCTAGCAGTAGTAAGGAATAGTTTGTGACTCTCAAGCTGTCAGGAGGACAGGGAGACCACTGCTGGACACCAGTTACAGCAGGCGTTAATTTGCATTCACTACAGGGACATATAGATAGACTCCATTGATCCGAATTAGAGGAGCAATGCAATCTCACCACTTAGTACTTTGTGATGATAATTGCTGGATTCCAATGAGACTTGGGAGTAAAAGCCATTGTTATTTTTCCTGGATAAGGCAAAGTAAACGAAATCAACATCTGCAGTATTACCTCAGTCATGTACAGCTTGTTAGAGGAGACAAAACGTTGCTAGTGCTCTGCTATTCCCATCTCTGCTGCAAAAGGGCACAGTGATCTTTCACTTTACGAAAATAGTCACTATTAATCTTGTCATACAAAACGATGTAGCACCGTTGATTGGGTATTATGTCACTAAAAATTCAAATGAAATGGCTATATTCACATGCCAGCATCAGATGGCCTTGAGAAAATCTTCTAGCTATTATTCCCTGGTACTCATAAAGGGAGAGTGGGAAAAGGAAGAAGTATGTACTGATGTGCACACATGCACACCTCGAGCATTTTTAAATAATTCAGGTAGCTAAAATTGTGTGTTTGCCAACAAACAAGCAATGCTAACCTTACAGTCACAATTTTCTCTGCATCACTTCATCAGAGGGAACCAAACTGGGCAATAGGAGTTCCATTTTATGTGCGTGGCAGAGGGAATGATCTCTGCATTTCCAGGGACAACAGAAAACACTTGTGTGCTGGATTACATTCATGTGATTTAGGGTTACTTTTAGATATTTCTAAGCAAGCTGATTTAGGGAAAATAAAGTTATCTCTGACATGATTAAAAGAGGTAAGCCATTGTTTTGTACCATTTCAAAATGATCTGTTAGAATCTCTACTGAAAGAATTTTTTTTTTAATTTTCTATGCTCAAATTGGAAGGAATTATTGCCAATACTGTAGTTAGATAGGCAAAAGAAAAAAAAATTTTCCTTTATGATGTTAATGAAATGAAAAGGAACTAATTGCTAACTACATGATAGCTTTTTTACCCTTTACAGTTGAAGTTTACAATTTTTATATGCCTCTAAAAAGCATTAGGTAAAATTTAAAGCTAAAACTGAATGCCTATTTTGAAGAAAATAAAAGTAACTAAAATGAATTGGTTACTCATTAACAACCAGGATACTTTACAGTAGTGAAGTATGTGATGTAGGTATGATATTCTTCATCTCAGTTGAGAAGTTAAGCTTCCAGGGGAAATGTTTTGCCTGCTTTTAGCCATGATAGATTTGGGACTGCTCCAATCTCAAAATACCTGTTCAAGGAAAGCCATGTATGATCTTTTATTGCCTTGGAAACCTGTTAATGACTTCACAAATGGTCTTTCTCTCTTTTTTTTTTATGAAAATATTTCTAAACTAAAAACTAGAATAACAATGCAGGACATTGACTATTGATAATAGCTATTATCAATATATTAGGAATCAAACATGATGGGCAAGATTTAAAACTTTTCAATAAAGATTAAGTATTACAAAGAAACAATTATTACTGTTATGTTACATTTCAAAAACCATAACCAAGCTACTGGGTGGGGGGGTGGGAGTCAGAGATAGAGGTCTATCGGCTATCCAGCGAGTAGACTTGAAATATTATAACCTGGGATTCATATAGCAATCGATTATTATCTACTCTGTGCTGACAACATATTTGAATTGCAATGACTCTAATCTGTCTTTATAGCCAATTATTCAAACTGGTTGAAGAGTATTATGTCTTTAAACTCCGCTGTGGCCTATATATAATGCCATAGACTCTTACTAAAATCATGTAAATATTGTGCTGCTTAATGGCCACAGGAAAGATGAAGTGAAGATAGAATTGACTCAAGATAGACCTCACATTTCTGGTGAGATATTAAATGGCACTGAAAACCACATGGATTTGCAAGAGCTGAAAATTGCTATGGTCTGCAGCGAAGTTATAAGTTTCCCCTAATACAACATACTACACACATTTATGAACATACACACACACACACACACACACACACACACACATACACAAAATATCATGTTCAGCTCTGGATTTCTGGATTGCAGATATAATTTTCTAAGCACTGTAAAATTAATTTTCTTGTTGTAAGAAGACTACTGGAAAACATTCATTCAATTTTATGCAAACTTCATCTAATTTTACAGACATTATAAATTATGTAACTGGTCATGTAGCCATCTAGCTTTAGATATTGCGTAGGCTTTTTCTACTTGACAACATCTATATCTCTGTAGCAAATGCTTCTTTTAATGCTACAATTTTGCATCTATTTTTCCTTTTTCCCTAATTAAAAAAAAATGTGCTATCTCCTTATTCCATAAATCCTTTCTGAAATAAGGCAGATAAAAGTGTATTAACATATGACTTTTAAAACTTTTTTATCAAAGTTATTCAAGTTCATAAAATAATTTTTGGTAATCTGAAAATCACATACTGAGTTCCACAATGATCTGTAATGATTTGTAATGCTAATCCTAACACGAGAATTTCAGTTTATAATAATACCAGCCCTGGTCTCAAATTGACAACAGAAAATAAAAGTGGACCTACAGATTTATGGCTAGTATGCAAGGACATTTGAGTTCCCAGAGGAGGGAAAGCTTTTCCTTCTTCTTCTTCTTCTTTTCTTTTTTTTTTTTTTGTCTTACTAGTCTTCTCTCTTAGAATCCACTCTATTTATAGACAGCATCATTTGTCACCTCTCTAATATATAGGAACTTTTGCTACAGTACTGAAAAATCCACATTTATAAAAGCTAAGACTATAATTTATATAGGCAGATACTATATTAAATATAGGAATCTAAAACTTAGAAGGGTTGATACAATGAAAATAAATCACATTTAATTTAATCACATTTTAAATAAGATAAAATCTCTTGAGTTTTGCCTAAATAAACAGATTATTGAGAAAACTTATAAAAAGTTACAGAAACTATAAAATATGTTGCTCTACAATGATCTTTCAAACTTCTTTAAATAAGATTAAGAAAGTGGAGTCAGCCAGTGGCAAGGTGGTTCAGGCGGCTGGATCCCACATGACTGACTGCGTAGTTTCAGTGGAGGATCTGATGACTTGAAGAATCTGATGCATGGTAAGCATGCTGACGCATGCCCGAAACCTCAAAAAAAGGGAAAAAATGGAGAAAAGAGATTGCAGAATAACCATTCCTCATGGAAGTGCACTCTTACTTTCTCCCTGTCTGTCAGTCTCTCTGTCTCTGCCTCTCTCTCTCTCTTTAGTGAGTGCAAAGAAACAATTGAAAAGTTAAGAAACTGATATAAGTAGTTATAAACAAAATTGGTAGATTTTAGAAAATGTGGTTAAGGGTTTTCTCCAAAAGCATAGCTATATGTTGTTTTAAAGTAAATATTGGCACTTTCAATATATATAAGAAAATTACTATTTGCGTCTTTCCATGAAAATGTGTCTTTAAATTGTACTTATGAGAATTAATCTATTGCTAATATCTTAAATTTCTAGGTATTTCATATATGTTAAATGTAAACTAACTAAATGAACAGTGTCCAATAATGCCATATAGCTAAGAAGCTGAGAAAATCTAATATTTAACTTATTTTTTAAAAATTGTATTACCTACAAAATGTGTACAGTAATTCTAGGACATTTGACTACTTACTCATTCCAGAAACACTTAACTTATTACTGGCTATATATTGTATTTGGAGACCCCTATATTGCATTGGATGTAGCTTGTTTTTACTAAGCAAATTTCCTCTTTTAAATTTTTTTCTGTCATATAACATTGGAAGATTTGAAACAACCAATGTAAGATTTTCTTGGTTTCACATTAAGTTTTAGATTCCAAAAATGAGTAGCCCTTAGGTGATACATTCATTGAAATTTACATAGAAAGAAAATTCGGAGACAACAGGTGGTATAGTAGTTAAGGCACTGGACTCCCACATGACTGATGGTAGTTCAAATTCTGAACCTGATAGCTTGAAACTCACTCTAGGCATAAGTGTGTGCATGTCCCAAATCCTGAGAGTAGAATTGATGAGAAGGGATGGCAGCATGGTCGTCTCCCCTGGTGGGTGACTTCTTGCTTTCTGTCTCTCTGTATTGAAAGAAAGAAAGAGAAAGAAAGAAAAGGAAAGAAAGAAAGAAAGAAAGAAACAAAGAAACAAAGAAACAAAGAAACAAAGAGAAAGAGAGAGAGAGAGAGAGAGAGAGAGAGAGAGAAAGAAAGAAAGAACGAAAAAAGAAAACAAGAGAGAGAGAGACAGAGAGAGAAAGAAAGTAAAAGAAAGAAAGAAAGAGAGAGAGAGAGAAAGAGAATCTAATATTTTTCTTCAAAAAGTCCTCAACTACTCTGACTTTTCTTCAACCAATTGCTCTAACCATGATGTTGTCTTCTAGAATGAGAGCAACTGAACTGTAAGGTACTAACCGACCATAAGTTCATAGGCTCACTACCTTAAATCACAAAGGTTGAATTGATTTGTCCTTGACGGGATAACCCATGTTTCTGGTGTGGCAGGCTTTCCCTGATTTCAATGACTCTGCCTGCTCTATCATTCATAATCCCCCCCAAAAGCCATAGTTGCATCATGATTTCCCAGATAACATTAATTTTGACCAGAAATACAATGGATCTGAAGCCAGTAAAATTTGTTTTTCCTATCAGATCTCTCATCAGAGTAGATGATCTGAAAAAGTAATAGAAAGTCCTATCAAAGACTCAGTTATGGTTTTGCTGCTGCCATATTACATCTTTGGAGTGCTCTTCTATTTTTTTTTTTTTAACAGAGAGATTTTTGTTATAGGGAATGTATGCTATCAGGAGAAACAGAGAGACAGAGAGACAGAATGTGGGAAAATCCCCACCCCCAGTGAATTGCCATGACACAATCTTTCTCTTCCTTTCTCTTCCTGGGATCCTAGGCACGTATGCACACAGGCTTTGCGTGAGTTTTAAGATGCCAAGTCTGGTACTTGAACTGCAATCAACTATGTGGGAGTCCAGTGATATAATAATTACATTATCTGTTGGTCCCTGGAGTGCTCATTTATTAAGTGTATTCCTTGAAACTTGCATACCTGTTGCTTTCTTTCTTTTTTTTTTTGGGAGAGGTTTTTTCTGTAGGGCGTGTTCGCTCGCCAGACAGACAGAGACAGAGAGATAGAAAGTGAGAAATCACACCCACCTGGGGGGATGGCCACGCCGCAATCCCTTCTCCTCCATTCTCCTCTCAGGATCTCGGGCATACACGCACACACGCCTGGCGTGAGTTTAAGCCACCGGGTCCAGGACTTGAACCACGGTCGACAATATGGGAGTCCAGCAACATAGCCATTACACTAAGTGCTGGTCCCATACCTGTTGCTTTCTCAAGCAGGATAAATGAATCTAGGCATAAAGGACGAGAATTAGAGAAGTCCTTCTTTCTGTTTCCTCTGTTGACCAGTTGTAAAATATTTTTCCCTGTCTCAATATTTGTGATTTTTTTTTTCTAATTAAGGGGAATTAGTATCTGAGAGGAGCAGACTTTTAACAGAGAAAGAGTAATTGTCTCATCAAACTGAAAGTTGCAGTCTCAATCTGAGCACTATTGTGGCTCATGTCACTGAATCAACCAGAAAGGCCTACGTTTACTTTTGTGACTAAGATGACTGATCCTGATTATTAAGGAAAGTTTGGTTGCTGTTACAGAATGGGAGCAAGTAGTAATGTATTTTGAACTACAGATATTCTCTGAAATGACTGTTAGGTTTTGCACATCCTGTCTCAATTAAGACATAGTTTAAAAATACATACTATTTTACACCATCACTTTAGCTATCAGAAATGAAAGTTTATGTGTAGCTACCAGGTAAGGAACAATGTTTTCTGAAGGCAAAGGAAGTTAAATGTAAGAAGACTAACTGTAGGCTCATGACAGGAAATGAGAACGCTAGGAGCTTTCTGTGTTGTTCATTCCTTTAAATGTATACATTATTATAAATCATATAGAATATTAAATCTGATTTTTATTCCCTTTCCTGTACTCTGTACATATGTGAATGAACTACCTGTGTGGGCTTCAGGAAATTTACAAGAGTACTTGGAATAAGGATATAGAAAAAGCAGGAATCAGAGAGAGAGAGCCAGGTGATGCAGGAAGAAGGGATTGGAGTTTCAAGATACAGGGAGGGGGCACAAAACTAGAAATGCAGGTGCCTCTAGAAGATGGAACAGACAAAGAAATGAATTCTTCCCAGAGTCTCCAGAAGGACACCTGAGGATACTGTTTAACCCAATGGAAACTTTATGGACTTTGGGCCTCCAGAACTATGAAAGAATTATGTTTGCATAATTTCAAGTCACCTAGACAAAGGTAATTTGTTAATGCAGACATAGAAAACAGATATGGATGGTTTTAAATATGTACATTTTATGTTAATGCAGGTCTATTTTGCTTTGTTAATTGAGTATACTCTTCAATGGTAAAGAACTATTAACATATTGTCTTCCATTATAATAACTCATAGAACTTAGTGCATGACCCCGCTTTACTGTACATCAAATTCATAGAGGCTGAATTGTGCTTAACTTATAGAATTGCATATCTTAGCTATTACTGAAGTTAGAAAATATTTTTGTGCTTTTATGATAGTTAAAATCAAGTAGACATCAAAGTAAAATAAGATATATTACTTAAATATACCTTGTTTTTCTACTAGTTTTAGATGTAACTGATTTTTACCAGTACTAACAAAGTAAAATTACAACCTAATTTCTATTAATTACAATAGACAAGACTATAAAAATGTTACATTTTTCTTTTCTTTTTTTTTTTTTTGAGAGAGAAATGTTTGCTATAGGGCACATGAGTTCACTGGGGAGACAGAGAGATAGAAAACAAAAAAATCACACCCCAAGGGGGGATGGCCAAGCCATAATTCCTTCTTCTATACTCCCCTCTCAGGATTTTGGGCACACACACACACATGCCTGATAGGAGTTTTATGTTGCCAGGTCTGGGACTTGAACCATGGTCGACCACATGCCAAAAATAAAATTGTGGCGCAGCCTATGTGGAGCTATGGTAATACAGGTGCCCTGCAAGAGCAGAAGCCATATGTTCACTGTGGGATAGAATCCCGGATCAGACTGAAGACCCTCCAGGTTTATGTGTGGACACCTATGATCATGGGGAGGTCGAGGGCTTGGGAAAGAGAGTGATAAGACCCTGTCAAGAATGCTTCTCTTTCTGTCAAGAATGCTTCTCTTTCGAAGTCAGAGCACATGCTATCATTTAAGAAAATAAGAGAAATAAAAGCAAATCATTTCATGAAATGCAAAATAAGTTTGGTACACAGTAAAAACTGAACACATTCAGCTTGCCACAGAACTGTAGCAAACTGGAAAGCTGAACCAAATAAAAATTGCTCAAGCAAAAAGTAGAGACATTTATTCAAATTGCATGAAGAATGTATCCACTTTCCTCTACACTCTGATATGTAGAAGAAATAAACATTCTTTGTCTTTAGATATTGTCAACTGCAAATAAAATATATACTTTTAAAAATTCTCGAAGCTCTCTTTCATCAGAAAACTTCTTAGAATGATAACTTGTATTTTTACTGAGCATATTTTGATGTAAACCATTTATCATTTATGATGATATCACAGCTTGCACATGAATTTGCATTAAAGAATTCAGCAGAAATAACTTTTGGAAAATAAAAAACCCCGTCAAGTTTGGAAAAACATACATACAATATATTCGTCAATTTCCACAGCATATGCGAATTTCTTATTGTCCATTATACAGCATACATTAGGTTACTCTTTTGTTGTAATGCCAGATGTTATTATTGTATTTAAATACATATATGTGTTACAAATACATCGATATTTGTGGGTATATACACACCATAATACGTATATTGCCATACATATGTGTATCTTCAATGGTTTCCCAAGCTACTTCCACTTCATGTTTAATAACATAGTAAGGATTATACATGTCATGGCTTTATTTAGGAGGTATATGTTCATGACTGTTAGGCTATGGGATAAAGAACCTGAGGCAAAGAATGATGTGAGTCAATGTGATAAGATGTATTATTTTGCTGGCTACTGCTTCAAAGAACCCTGGAGAGATCAGCAGTGTTCTCAAGGATTCTGTCAGTTTGACATTATAGGGCATCTCTGCTAAGGTTGAAAGGTGGAACTATATCTTGACGAAGTCTACCAAAGAGAGAAAGAGAGGGAATTTAATTGACCAGCTCCCTCCTACCTCTTAGTTTTTGTTGGTTAAGGTCAGCCCCACTGACAGCTCACTCGCGCTGCTGTGCTCGTCATAATAGCATTTCATCTCAATTTGAAAGTAGAAGGGCATCCTGTGGTGGGTGCTGACCTAAATGGAGGAGGCAGGAGGCATTCCAGCATATCTGAGAAGGTGCACCAGGTTTATGCCCAAACACAATTTTTCTCAAATTGTAAATAAAAATCTTTAAATTGACAACATTTCTTTGATCAATACTTTTCAAATGAAAATTCTTGAAATACAGAAATATTATCACTTTAAAAAAGAAAATAAGGAACTGGCAGTTGGCGTAATGGCTATGTTGCTGGACTTCCATATAGCTGACCACGGTTCAAGTCCTGGACCCGGTAGCTTAAACTCACACTGGGCGCGTGCGCATGTGTGCCCAAGATACAGAGAGGAGAATGGAGGAGAAGGGATTGTGGTGTGGCCATTCCCCCTGGGGGATGACTTCTCACTTTCTATCTTTCTGTCTCTGTCTTTCTGGCGTGCGTACACGCCATATAGCAAAAAAAACTCTAAAAAGGAAAACAAAAGAAAAGCCTCCTTTTAAGGAAATATTTCCATTTTATAAAACTAATGATAAATTTAGCCATCTTAAAAATATATGAAATAATAACATCTTATATTTGTAGACATTATATGAACTCTGACTGAGAAGCATTTAAGAATATGAAAGTCAACAAAAGAGCAGATTTTAAACTTTAATAGGGGTTGGCTCCTGTGGCTGTTGGTAAAGGCAGCTAGATGCCATGTGGAAAACCATGGGGATCTCCCAGAAAAAAAAGAAATGGCTTAATATAAAATAAGTAATTTCTAGCTTTGTTGCATCCGCAAGATTGTCTTCAATCTTGTATTTTATTGTTGATGCAAACTTCAGTCTCTATTTCCAGCTGAAGCCAGTTCAGTGCACCATAACAAAGTGGCATAAACTGGACAGTTTATGTAAAACAAATTTATTTCTCATTGTTATAGAGGTTGGAATTCTAGGTCAGGGTGTTAGAATATTAGAGTTGTGATGAGGGTCCAGTTTCTGGTTCATAGATACCTATGATCACACATTTTGTAAAGAAAGAAGAAGCTGTCTGGAGTTTCCTATGTAAAGGCATTATTCCCATTCATGAGGACTCCATCTTTCTCTCTCTCTCTCTGTCTCTCTCTCTCTCTCTTTTGCTATAGTGCATATACTCTCTCCAGAGAGAGATAGAAGGGAGAAAGCAACCACGGTCAATGGTCACACCACAATATCTTCTCCTCCACCTTTCTCTCCTTTCAGGATTTTTGGGATGCATGCTTCTCAAGCCAACAGGTTCAGAAATCAAAGCACATGTTGGCTATGTGGAGTCTGTCCAGCTTAATGACCAGGCCAGCAAGCCGACCCAATGTGGACTCCATTTCATGACTTAATTGCCTCCCCAAATCTCTATTTCCTAATTCTATCACGTTATTGATTAGTAGCCTAACCACTGATAAGGATTTTAGGGAGACACAAACCCTTCATCCACAAGAAATCCTAAGTGAAATTCAGAATGGGTGATAAATAAACTCAAATGCCAAGTTTTTTGTTGTTGCTTTTAATGATTTATCCTGATAAACATCAATCTCACTTTAGATAGTGAAGAAATAAATAGAATAAAGAAAAATGTAATAGCTTATTGGCTAAGTTCTGCAGATATATAATTTTTTTGAGAGATTTTTGCTATAGGGTGTGTGCACGTGCCAGAAAGACAGAGAGAGACAGAAAGACAAAAAGTGAGAAATCACCCCCTGGGGGATGGCCACACCACAATCCCTTCTCCTCCATTCTCCTCTAGGGATCTTGGGCATGCACGCACATGCACCCAGCTTGAGTTTAAGCCACCAGGTCCAGGACTCCAACCGTGGTCAGCTACGTGGGAGTTCAGTGACATAGCCATTATGTCAACTGCTTGTCCCAGCAGATTTATAATTTTGATAATGAACTACATTTTAAAAATCTTTTCTTATCTTACCTTTTACAATATTTGTTCAAACAAACCTTAATGTGGTATAGAGCATAGTGCTATTGTCTTTATATCTCCAGTATATAAGGTAGAAGAATTTACCAATTATGTAAGGATATATCTGACATGATCTGGTCTAGGGGGATCTTCAGTTTTTTTTTTTATCACAAAGCCCTATTTACAAAAAAAGAGGACTTTCGGGAACCAGCAGTTAGCGTAATGGCTATGTCGCTGGACTCCCACGTAGTTGACCGCGGTTCGCGTCCCGGACCCGGTGGCTTAAAACTCACGCCGGGCACGTGTGCGTGCGTGCCCAAGATCCCGAGAGGAGAATGGAGGAGAAGGGATTGCGGCGTGACCATCCCCCCTGGGGGGTGATTTCTCGCTTTCTGTCTCTATGTCTCTCTCTGTCTGTCTGGCGAGCACACGCGCCCTACAGTGAAAATCTCTCAAAAAAAAAAAGGACTTTCAATTTGTTTATGTAAGTGGACATTGATCGATACATGTATTCTTATTAATATATCATATTAATTATAAAACTTGCAGATATACATTTTAATAGAAAATCAAATAATCATATTTTTAATTACACCTTTTACTTTTATTTGTATTTATATTTTTAATTAAATTATATTTATTTTCCATATCTTTTAAAATCATTTTTTACAGAGTCTGAAATACACATACCCCAATTTAGAGATCACTGTGCTGAACAAATTAATTTTAGTTCCCAAATATCTGATTTATTCATCAAATCAGTAGCTATTTCCTAAGAACCCATGGGCAAGGCATAATAATGGAGAATACCAATTATCCTATTCTCATAGGATTTCCTTACTAGTAAGAAGACAACCATAGTATAAATTTTTAAAAAGTTAATATCAGTTGTATTATGTCTTAGAAAAGAATTCAGATAATATATCAGATATTTCTCTACAAAAAAAAAGATTCCCCTATGGAAGCAACACTGAGACTTTTCTTTCACATGAAATACGTAGGAAAACCTCTTACATGCCACCTGTTTCATGAATATTAATCCACTTCTCTTTTGTAGTTGTGGATTTTTTTTTTTCACTCTTCATGGGTTCTATAAAGAAGTCTAAGATCATGTCTCTTCTAAAGTAAATGTGGCAGAATTGTATTAAAAAATAAATGGAGACTTAATTGCTGACTTACCACTAGCATCAGCTCTGATTCGACTTTAAGCTTTGGGAGATCCTACAGCTGAATTTATATGTGAAAGTTTAAGTCTTCTCTGTCTTTGAAAACCACTGATTCTCCTGCAAAAGGCTGCAAGTTCAATCCACTGCTAGATCTTTTCCACATACAGGGAAGTTTTACAGGTCAGTGTTCAGTATTAATAAATGAATCTGCCTATAAATTCCAGAAATCCCCCTGTAAACTCCCCTATAGACTTCAGTTACAAGGCAACTAAATGACCACATTATTTCTATATCATTTTCTTTCATTCTAATTTCTAGCGATGGGTGATTTACTATTTCCAACATGACTGAGACACTATAATACTCAAAGATAATGTTCCCAGTCATACCCATACCTGAATCTCTATGTCTAGAAGTGTGTTATCTACGTTCTTCTTTATTGCCAATTGGATGACTTGGCCAAGTCTTTTAGAATTCCAAGATCGCTTGATCTGTTTTCATTTGTTTAACACTCCCAGAGGATTTCTTGGCAGCAGATTATGATACATTGTACATGGGTACAATTATTTCATTCCCGAGACACATTTCTCAAATTCTACTTGCATTAATAACTTAATATGAAAGTTCCAACAAACAAATAAAAATATAGTTTCTTACATGTTATAACAGCTAGGCAATTCTTAATTGCACAGGTCTTTCTGAATACACAGTCATAAGCTTTCACTGGATAACTTATTTGACAATCACTTGAACTCCCATCACAGCTCCGAGGTTGTTTGCAGTCTAATTTTCACTCTGAAGGAAAAACAGATTTCATCAAACAAAGACAATAGGAAATGAACCATAATGATCGTGTCTATAAGAGAATTTCCGTATGATTAGTTCACACATATTGTAGAACAATCTAGCTACATGGAATACGCTTTCAGAACAATAGAAATGTATTATTTCTCTCTAGGAGCGTATTGTATCCAAGAGGATTATATTTCTATGTTAATAATAAGGTATGCAGGGTCTGGGAAGCCATTTTATCTGAATGTTATTTATACCCAGGTTCTGGAATGCCTGGAGGCCCAGTTGTGGTATGTATTGAGCTTGAGCAAGATAATCTAATGCGCTTTGGGTAAAAAGCTTTGCGAAGGGCAGATGGTCAGAATCCTCAGAAGGCATAGACCCAGGCATGCAGGGCACACTCTTGTAGGCAATAAAGACTCATTGCCAGTGAAACCAGCTGTCCCGGCATCTGTGTGTGCTTCCGATGAATGCAAAAGATGAGGAAATGACAGTGTTGAACTCTCAGATTCCATACTTTTGCAGCAAACAATGCTAGAATTGCAACTATAGAAACCTCATTTTTGGACCTTGTTTGTCAATGTCTGTGACAAGAGAATTCATGAAAAAATAAGAATATCCAGGACTTTCGTCTTCTTCTTTTTAAGGTTTTTGCCATAGGAGGCAAAGAGAGAGACAGAAGGAGAAAAAGTGAGAAGTCACTCCCTGGGGAGGATGGCCATGTTGCAATCCCTTCTCCTCCATTCTCCTGTGGGGACTTTGGGCACTCACACACATATACTTGGAGTGAGTTTTAAACTGCTGGATCTGGGATTTGAGCCCTGGTCAGTCATGTGGGAGTCCAACACCTTAATCACTAGAGACCTGCTGACCCCTGTGAAATTCTTCACAACCCCTGCTTTCCCAAATCTATAAGCATTTTCCACAGTATGAGGGGTGACCTAAAGCCTAAGATAAACTTAATGATTATTTCTTGTGGCTATGGACCTCAAGATACTCAACCCAATCAATATTATACTTCTAATCTTCTGGTTCACCAGACCTAGAGGAAACCAGAGACTTCTGAAGTGGACTTCTGAGTAAACTGTTGGTATCAGAGCTATAACAGAAGACTACAGAAATTTGACTCATCTGTCTTGTGCTAGGTTAGTGCTTGACAAATGATTAGGCTAGATTCTCATTGAAACCTGATTCTACCTTTCTTCAATTACTCATGCAGGTTGTGACTTAGTTCTGCTGCTTCTCAAGTCTCTTGTAGATTGAGTTTGGCTCTAATGACTGAAAGCTGCTTCTTCGCAGTCATATGTTTCTTAATGTGTGGCCCATAACTCTCTCTCCTTCTGCAGCTACCTGTACAGTGGGGCTTCCTTTACATTCTCTAAGAATATTATACTACAATATAAAACAAGAAGGATCAGAAACTGGAACCCAGCTTAAACAGTAGAGTGAGATGGATCTTGAGAAGAATGGAGCCAGGTGTCTGGAACACGTGGTAATTTATAACAGCCTGGGATGATAAGCAAAGCTCTCTGAGAATATGAATTTCTTCCTACAGGTCAGTGATCAGTGCTGACTAATCCTTGACAGTCCAGGGACTCATACTGTTGGAATATGGTAAGTCTTCTACAGAACAGGAGATAGCATTGGAATCAAGGCACAAGGCAAAGATCTGATGCTTGAAATTTCAAGTTGAAACAAGATGGTAACTAGACCTCAAGAAAAATTTAAAAATTTATTTGAAGTAATCAGGTTACAGTTTAGAATCAATATAGCAAAATGATGATTTTATATTAAAACCCAGAGCAAGTGAATAGATAGAAATTCTAAATAACCTCCTCAATAAGGTACCTCTTGGGGTCAGCAGGTGCATAGTGGTTAAGGAGCGAGACTCCCATATGGCCTACTATGGTTTGAGTCCTGGACCCAGGGGCTTGAAACTCACACTAGGCGCATGTGCATGCATGCCCAAAATTCCACGTGGGGAATGGAGCAGAAGGGATAGAAGTGTCTCCCCTCCATCTTTATTTGTCTCTGGCAAGTGCATGCAGCCTATAACAAAAATTTCTCTAAAAAACAAAAATAATAATATTTAAAAAGAGCACTCTTAATAAACCGAGAGGACTGCACTTGTTTTTTGTCATCAATTGGCCCTCATAAAAGAAACAGAATGTGGAAATTAGGAGAAAACAAAGCAACAGAATTGACAAGATCTGCCAAATTCCTAACTTGTTTATTTATCTATTTATTTATTTAAATATATTTTAAATTGTTTTATGTATTCAATCATATATAAATAAAGTAAGTTTTCCAACATAAATACGTTTCACAACAGTCTAGTTGGGGATACTATACATGTTATCATTCACAGATCAATTTCTAATTCATTTTGTGCTTTCTTCTTCATGCTCATTGTAAGACACATCTTTTCAGTGCCCGGGTATTTGGTTATGCCATGAATTCATGCATACAGATGCTAAACCAAATACTTGAGGTAATCTGTAGAGGAATTCTGATTTATCAAAATGTATGTGGTCAGACATTGACTCATAGCTGTCATTATTCTGGATACTGACTTGGTGATTAGATGCAGGGCAGATGAGGAAAATAAAGCAAAATAGAGAGGAGCTGGGAGTATGCAAAAAGGATAACAATCCTAGATCCTTGAAAAAAGAGTTTATAGTCCCACATCACTCATTATGACAAATTGTGTTGATTTTATTCATATTATGTTGGAAAGGCATGTTTTGACATTGATACAACAGCTCACTCCTTCTCTCAATAAGCATGCATCAAGCTCAAGTTTTCTAAAACTGCATTCTGGCTTAACAAACTTACAAGAAATGTAATTAGTGTCTATGTCTTAAACTTCCTTTGCATTTTCTTTATTTATTTTTACTTTATCTTCTGTGCCTCAAGATAAAATATCAGGGGGAACAAGCAGTTAGCATAATGGCTATGTCGCTGGACTCCCACGTAGTTGACCGCAGTTCGCGTCCCGGACCCGGTGGCTTAACACCCACGCCGGGCGCGTGTGTGTGCGTGCCCAAGATCCCGAGAGGAGAATGGAGGAGAAGGGATTGCGGTATGGCCATCCTCTCTTGCAGGTGATTTCTCACTTTCTGTCTCTCTGTCTCTGTCTGTCTGTCTGTCTGGAGAGTGCACATGCCCTATAGTGAAAAACTTCTCAAAAAAAAAAAAAGATAAAATGTCAGTAAGTCAGTAAGACATTCTCACTTTTGCATCCTTCAAAATATAAGAATAATGCGGGAACCAGCAGTTAGCGTAATGGCTATGTCGCTGGACTCCCACGTAGTCGACCGCGGTTCGTGTCCCGGACCCGGTGGCTTAAAACTCACGCCGGGCGCGTGTGCGTGCGTGCCCAAGATCCCGAGAGGAGAATGGAGGAGAAGGGATTGCAGTGTGACCATCCCCTCTGGGGGGTGATTTCTCGCTTTCTGTCTCTATGTCTCTCTCTGTCTGTCTGACGAGCGCACGCGCCCTACAGTGAAAATCTCTCCAAAAAAAAAAAAATAAGAATAATGCTTTAGTCTGTAGTCTACATTGCGGGGTGGATGAATAAATGAATAAATAGATATAGAGATGATCATAGGGAAGGTAAATAGATAAGTATCACACATAAAAAAGTTAACTTCTGTCACATAAATAGAAAAATTTAATTAAAACAGAATGATAAATATAGATACAACCTAAGAACCGTATGTTAAAGGAGGAGGCCAAGAGAACAGCTGCATTCAATATTCTCAAGAGTTTTTCCCAGTTACAAGGATTGCACTAAAATTCTATTAGACCAGAACTTAATTTTTCTTAGGCCACCTGGAATGATTTTCAGAGTTAGGTCTATGGATTAGTGTCCCGTGGATGTTATGTTGTTATGTAATTATTCTCCTCACATCACAATAATGTACAGGCTTCTCACAGTCTAGATGTTCATACTGTTTATAGGTATATTTTTTTCTAAACAATTTTATGCATTTTATTGTGAATTAAAAAGTATCTGCAGTTCTGCAAATGCTTATATATCAGATTATTATGTGACTACATTTTTCAAAAGCATCCATGCAGCGTAGCTTCCTGATTTCTTGTTGGTACTCCAGAATGACTTAACTATCAGAGTAAATTATGGATGATTTATTTTCTACGCAAAACTAGAGCTATCCATTTTGAAAGAAAAGCACAGGAAAATCATTATCTTTGTTAGCGAAAGATTTTTTTGAAACTAGGACATACTTGTATTATTTAATAGATTTTCAATTATATAGGAAGAGAATTCAATGAGAAGCTGTGATGACTTGATAGTATGTACAGCTGTTTTTACAGAACAATAAATATTATCAACTCTAAAATACATACGTGTGTTTATGTGGTGTGTGTGCGCACACACATATGTGTGGGTGTGTATGTATATATCTGATGTGTGTGTGTGTGTGTATGTGGTGTTTTTCAAATTGATTTCACAGTGTCGAGATCCTCCCACCAGGGCATTCCAAGTAACTGGAACCACGACAGAGTACTACCCCTTCCAGCTTTTAGGAGAGAACAGGAAATGAACCTGGGTCATCCATGTGGTCTCAGCCTGCCAAGCAGCAGCATTCAGTATGTGTTAATATGGTTGGGATTTTGCAAATGTATTTTTGAGTGAAAGATGTTATACATTTTAAAATGCAAATGAATCTCTCAGCTAGGGAATGATAGCATGACATTTACTTCTCCGGTCAAAACATATTGAGAGAGAAGCATGGTCGCTGTGATTAAAGCAAGGACCCTGGAAACCATCTACTTGATTTAAAATTCTAGCATATTTAACTATACAGAGTGCTTGCCATCTTGGTATTTCAGTATTAAATCTATAAAATGTGGATAACTATAGAGTTATTTTGAGAATTAAGTGAGTTAATATGTATAAAACACTATATTAGGAAGGTTACAAGAAATTATTTTGACTGAAATACAGTAAAAAAGAACCTAAGCAATTGCATAGGTATGCATTGCTGTAAGAAACAACACAAATTCACGTACTAGTTTCGCTGAATTTAAAAAGCACATTTTAGATGCCCAGTATACGTAAGATCCTGCCTCAGAGTTTGGGGATTTCTATTAGTAATATAAGCAGACATTATTTCTTTCTGAGCCATTGTTTTACAATGCTAACATGTAAAATATTCTACAGAACAAAAACTACTTTTGATATTTGTGTAGGAGACAGTTCTCTGTTTTTTGTAACCATTCTAGGTTTTACTTTCCTTTTTCTGCAAATTGGGATAGTAATGCGATCTACCTTGTAGGGTTACTGTGAGGACAAACTGACATAATACAATCAAAGACCTGAGCAAAGAGCCTGGTATATGTAAATTTTCAAAATAAAACCTGCTATTATTTTTAGCATAGTTACATAACATGCTACTTTTCTAAATACTTTCCTAAAAATGGAATCAAACTTCTGTAGGACATGAGTTATGTGACTTTCTAGAGCTCAGAATAATCTCTATATAAATGAATGTACTAATATCTGGTTCTTGCTTTTTTAAATTAATTTAATTTTATTTATTAATATTATTTTAATTTTTTTTTTTGCTATAGGGCATGTGCACTCACCAGAGAGAGACACACAGAGAGAGAGAGGGAAAGTTAGAAAGCAAGCTGCTAGGTCCAGGATTCAAACTGTGGTTGTCCATGTGGGAGTCCAGCACATTAACCACATCACCTGCTGGCCCCAACTCTTGATAGGATACACTTCTTTCCTAGTGAGGTTGTAGATGTTCATCCAAGTGCTTTGAATGATGCACTAGGCCTGTGTATTATTTTACCAGAGAAAGGGAAAAAATTACTACTGATGACATGAAAAATATTTTCATGGCAAAAATCCATTTAGTACGAGAACATATGAAAATGATCAATGTTCATTTGCACATTTATATGCATAGTCTCCTGCTTTCTATGTGTGTCTGTGTGATGACTTCTATATTGACAAATTTAAATTATAAGAAACACTCATTTTATTTAAGCAGTCAGTATAAGAATAATTGTGTTTACACATTTTATTTACTTTCTCTTCTCAAAATAAAACAGTATTAAAATAGAAAAATCTGATTAAGGATATTTTATACTGAATATGCAATAAAATATGGACATTTGAATTTGTCCCATTTTTCCTTATATTCCATAACCTGTATTTCATATTTATTATTCTAGCAAAACTTATATTATAAAATAAAGATGAACCAAATATGCCACTTTTACTTAATAATAATAAAGAGGTTCAGTATGCAGAGTTTTTTGGCACTAGATGATTTGTATAATAGTCCACTCTGTGTATAACAACATTTTCTGTAATTGATGATCTGAATCATGGACATATTTTTGTTTCCCACATATTCAAAATACAAGGAAGGATTCATCCTTTCCTCCTATGGGTAACATCAGTCATTAGAAGTAATAAAATAAGCTTTAATGGTTTAAGCTATTGGTATTAACAGACATTTTGGAAATAAGGCGCAGAGTTCTAGATTCTCTAGCCTTTCTAAACCTGGCTGGTGTGAGACAGTGTTGAAAATGATCAATGTTCATTTGAACAACAAAACCTGCTCTAGGACCTAGAAAATACAGTTTCTATCTTGAGATGGTATTAATATTATCCCTACCCACTTCTAAGTTTTTGTAAGGTTTTACTAAACCACATACATAGCTTCTCCATAAGGTGGATAGTGTATAGACAACAAATAAACTGCGAGACTTGAAGATGAGGGTTGTAAACTGTCCAAAGACACAGGGATCAAATAGCAGTCAAAGGATTTTAGACCTGTTCTTTGTGTACAGAATTGCAGAATTTCATCTATTACAGCAAACAGAAATGTTTTACTGGTAATAAAGAGGCTGGGTTGTGGAGGACTGAACTCTTAGCCAAAGTTAATGTACAATAACCTGTATCTGTAACTCATGAGCTGTATTTTACTCTCATTTAAAGAAAAAACATTTTGCTAAGAATTTGACAGGCATGCTAATAGTGAGAAATTCTCCTATTTGAAATAAATTTCTTTTTAAACAGATTAAAATTAATCTTAATTCATTTGGGAGAGTTGAATTAGGTAAGAAAAATAGCAGTTTAAATGTAAAAGAAAAGATTTTACATTGTTTATTCAGAAATTAAGGGAAAAAGTGTCAGTGCAGTCCCTTTTCATTGGGGACAAGCTCTTCAGAGAAACTTATTTCATCTTTTTGAAGATACACTTAATGATGCTTTATGGTATGTAAAGAACTACTGCATAAAAACAAATAAAGTGGGCAAAAAAAGCCATTCATTCCTTTGATTATAAATCCAATGATATCACTTTCCCAGTAGAAGTGAAGGAGGTCACAATTACTTTCCTCAATCCTTAATATTTGTACCTAATTATTGAAATTATACTTACAAGAGCACAAGGATAGGGACTAGCAGTTGGTGTAATGGTTATGTCGCTGGACTCCCACGTGGTCGACCCGGTTCATGTCCTGGATCTGGTGGCTTAAAACTCACGCCGGGCACGTGTGCGTGCGTGTCCAAGATCCCAAGAGGAGAACGGAGGAGAAGGGATTGCGGTGTGACCATCCCCCCTGGGGGGTAATTTCTCACTTTCTGTCTCTCTATCTCTCTCTGTCTGGCGAACGCATGCACCCTACAGCAAAAACCTCTCAAAAAAAAAAAAAGAACACAAGGATAGAATCAGTAAACTCAGAGCACCTTACTTAAAAACCAAGATGACAGTTCAGGAAGAGAGCAAAGTGTAACTTCGTATAGGCTAAAGTTTGGGTGAGAGGGAGGAGTTCAGAGAAAAAAAAATTTAATAGAAACAAAAGTGAAAAATTGTCTATTGATGATAATGTATATAGTAATGTCTAATATGTACCATATTCATACTGGAAAAAAGCATGTTCTACCCAGCAAAGATGTGTAGTGATTAAGTGTAAATTTAAAAACATATATTTCAAAAAAAGAAATCTTTCAAAAATAAAAATAAATAACTTTAAATAGGTAAGTAAATAAATAATTAAAACTACAAGTTAGAGGAGTCGGCAAATGGTGTAGCAATTGCATCACTAAACTCCCACCTGGCCAACTGCAGTTCAAATCCTGGATCCAGTTGTCTGAAATTCATACCTAGTGTGTGTCTGTACATGCTCAAGATCCCAAAAGGAGAATAGAGCAGAAGGGATTGTGACATGGTCATCCTCCTGGAGGAAAATTTCTCGCTTTCCCTGTCATTGACTATGTCTCTGTCTCTCTCCCTGTGTGCGAGTGCACATGCCCTAAAGCAAAAACCTCTTTTCTTAAAAAAATGCAAGATAGAGATAAGGGGATCTATCATTAGTTCAGAAATGCTTTTTTCTTTTCCAAGAAGCTGTTTTGGATCACCAGATAAAAACACAGTGGATCAAACAGGAGTTCTTCATATAGCCACTAGCTTTTTCTAATCTGGAAGTCAGAAGCTCCAGAGAAGACACTATGTCACATTCGTGTCCACTGCCTGAAAAGCCAGTGAAGCATCCCTAAAAAAGTCGCTTCAGAAAGCTTTACTCTGCTATCATGGTATAAACAGGCACCAGCCACAGTGGCTATATTTCCCATGGATTGCTCACCTTTCTCTTACATTTTAGAGACTGCTGAATCTTTAAGTTATGTTCCAAATGTTTTACAAACAACCTACAACAAGGAGAAAATCACTATGTACATTTATATTCATTATAAAAAAAAATCTAAAAAAAAAGTACCTAAGGAATAAAATTTTAGAACAATAGTCTAAACTACAAATTATTTGTCAAGATAAATATGTATCTATTAAACCAGTATTTAATAAAAAGAAAGAAAACAAAGCATAGTATGAAGAAATAAATCTTATATTATTAGAAAAAAATAAATCCCTAGTTAGATAGCATATTTTCTTTAAATAGAAAACTTAAAGAAAATAATAAACATAGCGAAAAATGTATAGAGCAAAATTGAACATGCCAGTACCCATTAAGGAAAGACCATTAGCAACAAACATGAAATCACCTAAATTTGAGGTGTTCACTTACTGAAGAAAGAGAAATGACACAACATGTAAAATCATGATGTAACAAAGTGTTAGAAAAGATGTGTAATTGGATTTGGGCTTATGTGAAATAATTTGGGAAAGGAATCAAGAAAGCAAGTATTAGGTTTTGCCTGGGTGGCCTCAGAAAGTAGGAAAAATTCAGCAATTAGATACCTTAATTATATTTTTTATCTAGGGAGCAGGAAAAATGGAATGTGCTAGACTGTAATTGATAAAGAAATAGTCTGCTACACTTACTGGCAGAAAGGAGGTGTTTGGTCATTTTTGTGGAGCACAAAATGTTCTTGTTTTTGTCTGTGTATAGCTATGATTTTGGAAAGTTCTTGTTCTTACATCTTACATACTCTATCATGGGCACAGAATAACCTTGTCTGATCTGAGTGCTCTCTGAAATTTTAGATGTTTCAATGGAGAAATAACACAACTCTGCTAGCCAGGTCAACTCCCAGGGGAACACTGTCAGACTATTTTTTTCTTTCTGAAAAAGTATTGCAAGAATGGGAAACTATACAGAAAAAAATAAAGAGACAAAAACAATGAAAACAAATGATAGCAACTGAAGACTCAGAACAGAGCTCATCATCTTCTACTAAAGACAAATGGGATAAAAACAATTATCAAAGTTATAATAAAATATACAGTCATAAAGAAAAAAACAGATCAGCATTAAAAAGAGGTTATACTTACAAACAAAATTATTGGAAAGATAGAACATTAAATTTTATGTCAATTAGAATTTTAAAAATGAAGATCTTTTTAAATATCTAACCATCCTGGGACTAGCAGATGGCATAGTGGTTATGTTGCTGGACTCCCACACGGCCAACCATGGTTTGAGCCCGCACTCTGTGACTTGAAAATCACACTGGGAGCATGTGTGTGCAAGCTCAAGATCCTGGGAGAAAAACGGAAGAGCAGGGATTGCAGTGTGGCTATCCCCTCTGAGGGGTGATTCCTCACTTTCCCTCTCACTACTGTGTCTCTCTATCTCTCTTTATGGCAAGTACACATACCCTAAACAGATAAACTCTAAAAAAAAAGAGAGAGAAAACAACTAGCTGTCCATTCTCAAAAATAAAATAAAATAAAATAAAATAGACTTTCATTTTAATCTTTGCAAAAAACACTCCAAAAAAGAAACAAGTCAGAGAAGTTTCAGAACATATTTAAGAAATAGTTTGAACAATTTTGAAAATACAAAATATTGATAGACTATTTAAGATGAATAACTTAATTCAAGCATGTGTGTGCCTGTACAGATAGATTAATAGGATAAAACAGAAAAGCTGTAAAATTGGTAATATATATTTAGTGTAAATATAGGTTGCATTTTAGGACCAGCACGTCCAGATTATATCCCTGGACTCTAACATTGTCAATAGCGCTTCTAGTCCTAGACCAGACAGGTTGAAACTTACTCCGGTGCATGTGCATGCTTACTCAAAATCCCAAGAGGAGAATGGAAGAGAGGGGATTGAGGCATGGCCATCCTCCCTGGAGGGATGATTTCTCACTTTCTGTCTCTCTGTTTCTCCCTATGTCTCTGGTGAGTACATACACCCTATATAAAAATTTCTCCACAAATAATAATAATAATAATAATAATAATAATTTAGGTGACATTTTAATAATGGTAATAGAAGAAACAGCACAATTGGGAAAAATAGTTAAATAATTGAGGGTAAATAAATACATATGATTACTATACATGATTTAAAATAAAGTAAAAGCCTAATGAGAGAATTAAAGAAAAGCCACAAATACTTTTTTTTGTATACAGTCAACCAATTTTTAACAAGAATGACAGTATTATTAGTTGGGAACAGGACATTCTCTTCAATAAATAGTGACAGAAAATTGCATATTTACATGCAGAAGAATTAAACACACCTCTTTCTTTCACAACATACAAAAATTAATTCAAAATGGGGCTGGCAGGTGGTGTAGAGGTTAAATGTGCTGAACTCTCACATGGCCAACCACAGTTCAAGTCTTGGACCTGGTGGCTTGCTTTCTCACTTTCCCTGTCTCTCTCTGACTGACCTTGAAAATAATAATAATAAATTAAATTAAATTAAATAGTTCTGTTAAAAAATAATTCAAAATGGATTAAAAACATAAGTGTACCACCTGAAACTGTAAAACATGAAGGAAACAGTTTAATACTTTAATCTTAACAAAAGATTCTGGATAAAACATCAAAACAGCATTCAACCAAAATAAAAATGGGCAAATGGGCTTACATCAATCTAAAAACCTTTCATGGCAAAGGAAACAATCAACATGGTGAAAAAACAGCCTAATGAATGGGAGAAAACATTTGCAAAATACACATTTGACAAGAGGCTAAAAACAAATATCTACAATGAACACAATTTAGCAGCAAAATAATAGCGTGATTATAAAATAAGCAAATGATATGAGTAGACATTTCTTGAAAGGTGCAGAAATGGCCAACTATATAAATAATGCTTATTATTAACCAGGGAAATTCAAATTAAAACCATAATAAAATATACTCATACACCACTAAGAATGGCTACAATAAAAAGGAAATAATAACAAATGCTAGCCAGAATGTGGAGAAAGGAGAATTCTCTTACACTATTGGTGGGAATGTAAATTAGTACAGACATTCTGGAAAAGTATATAGAGAATCTCGGAAAACAAGAAATAGAACTATCTTATTATCCAACAAATTACTACCAGGCTTTTAACCTAAGTGTTCAAGAACAAATGAATGGATAAAGAAAATTTGCTACATGTGCATGTCTCTCTCTCTTTCTCTCTCTCTGTATGTGTGTGTGCGTGTGATGAAATGTTATTCTGCCATTAAAAAAAATTTAAAAATGGGCATTCAAGACAACGTGGAAAAACCTAGAAGACATTACATAAACTGAAATAAGCCACGAACAGAAATAAAAAATGACATATTCTTAGTCATGGGAAACAAAAGTGTTGACTTCATATAAACAGAATAATGATCACTAGAACAGGGAAGGGTGGAGGCATACATAATTGGTTAGTGGATACAAAAGTATAGTTAGAAGAAACTGTTTGTAGGATCTTTAGCACAGTAGGATAACTATAATTAACAATAATTCTCAGTATATTTTAAAATAGCCAATAGAGAGGATTTGGAACATCCCCACCAATGATAAATTTTGTAGATGATGGATATTATAATTTTCCTAATTCGTTCATTGCATCTCACGCTCATGTCATAAAAGACACACTATTATTAATGTGTAATTAACGTGTCAATAAATGTAATAATAAATAAGAGTGGCCTTTTCTTTGTATTTTATATTGAGTAAAGAAATTACATCTTGACAAACTTAATAATTCATCAGTTGTAACAAATGTACCATGCTAATTCAAAATACCATTAACAGGGGAAACTGGGAAAATAAAATATATGGGAAATCTCTCTATTTGGTTTATTTTCTGATAAAACTGAAATTGCTCAAAAAATAAAGTCTGTTGTTTCTAGAAGGTGCCTTGGTGTTTAAAGCACTAGCTTCTTACATGGGCAACTGCAGTTCTAGTCCTAGACCCAGTGGCTTATAAATCATACCAGGTGCATGCATATGAATGCCCAAAATCCCATGAGGAGAGTGGAAGAAATTGGATTGAGGTGTGACTATCCTGCATTGTGTGCATGTGGTAGGGATTTCTCACTTTCCTTTTCTGGCTTTCTCTAGCTAGTGCAGCAGCCCTATAACAAAACAAACAAAAAAGCTATTAATTAATAAAAAGGCAAATAAAATTTAGATTAATCAAATAGTCAAGTGTAAGAAAATAAAATGAAAAAATAGATGCACTTTGGTTAAGTGTATCTAATGATGTTACACAGATACATAAGACCTTTCAATTGTTATAAAGGTGGTGGAAACTAGAAAAATATAAAGAACTTGACACCAAAATTTGGCTGTGTAAAACTTTTATACATATGCTATTTCAAATAACAAAGATAAATATTTTAAAACAAATTGTTATCACTTGAAAAATATTCTAGAAAAAATACTATTCTAGCGTAATTTAATACTTGTAATTAAAAATAATTTAAACAATTATAAAAAGATAAATGTAAGTAATAATAACACCATCTTAAACACATGAAAAAAATCAATCTTATTAGATATTAAATAATATAATTTAAATAATCACCATAAGATTACTCAGGGTTGATTTGACTATAGTTTCATAGGCTCTTACAAAGAGAACTATATTAAATCTACATAAAAATTTATTTCCTTTTTCTTTTTTTGTTTTGGAGAGGTTTTTGCTATAGGATGCATACGCTCGCCAGACAGACAGAGAAAGACAGAGAGACAGAAAGCGAGAAATCACCCCCCAGGGGGGATGGCCACATTGCAATCCCTTCTCTTCCATTTTCCTCTCAGGATCTTGGGCACGCACGCACATGTGCCTGGCGTGAGTTTAAGCCACTGGGTCCAGGATTTGAACCGCTGTCAACTGCATGGGAGTCCAGCAACATAGCCATTATGTAACTGCTGGTCCCAAAATATATTTCCTTTTGATGAGTATAACAACTAGTGTCAAGTCATAAAACATAGTCATACTCTTCCACCTAAAGTTTTCAGATTTCAAAATCTATTCTAAGGAAATAATCGGAAATATACATAAAATATATGTAAAGAAAAAGCATTATAAATAACCAAAATTTCCAATAATTAGTGTATAAATAAATGAAATATATCAATGTAACACAAAATGCAAATTATGCTGCATAAAAATATAATTACATCAAACATATTATTATATTGGGTCATCAGAAAAGTCTAATGCAACACAAAAATACATCATGACTTTTCTGATAGCCCAATATATAGTTATTTTCTTTAAATGGCAGGATGTAAAAGAACAGAATCTGTTTTTAAAGTTTATTTCCTCTATGAGCGAAACAGGGAGGAGAGGTACCATTCCCAGATCCCAGCCAACCAAGATCATGGGCACACCTGGCATGTACAGAACGAACTTGGGACACTACCTGAAGCTAGAAATTTCCCACATGGCCTCAGCATTGCAGATCACTGAGGTACACTGAACCACTGCAGTTGGCCAAGAATATAACCCCAATGTAGAGACACAACCCATGAACCACATGTAGCCACATGCTACATAATGTTTAAGTCAACAGCAGGCCACATGCATGAGTCATCTTCTAAGTCCACCTCATATACTGTCGGTGTGTTGTAACCTATACCATCTAACCTTGTGTAAATACACTCTGATGTTCATGTGGTGTTGAAATTACCTAGCCTATTTTTCAGAATCTAACTTTGTCATTAAACAATCCATGGCTGTAATGGCTATGTTTGAAATACAGCCAAATGTATCTAGTCATAGGAAAATATTTAATAAGACAAAACAAAGTATTTTTACTTGTTTTAAATGTAGCAGCATTTTAAATCATTTGAATTTATCTAAAAGTTAACTATGTGCTTTCTGCATTTTGACCAATTTGAATTCTAACATATATTTTTGTAATTAGAATAGATGAAATAAGTACTTTTACAGTATGACTGCTAGTATTCTTGATGTCACGTTGAGGAACTGCAATGTGGATTTTCTCTTGAGTATAGACAATCCATACAAACAAGTTTCCCCTTTATTTTATGCATAACAAGATTGTATTTAATGTAGAACACAGTTTTCATAGTAAATGTAATAAGCGATAGTATTTAAATTATTCTTGCGATATCCATTTTCCATTTGAAGAGAAATGCATATATTTTGTGTCAATTATTTTGTGAATATTTGCAAATCAGTTACTGCCAAACAAAGCACAAAAGCAGTCATTGTGTTTACTCTGTGATACCAAATCTTCATTACTTCCTAAAATACTTTAAAATACTGGTCAGACAATCCAGGAGTGGAGCAGCAGCAGCACAACTGGATCTTCCATAGGAGACTGGGCATGTATATAATAATAATTTAGGTGACATTTTAATAATGGTAATAGAAGAAACAGCACAATTGGGAAAAATAGTTAAATAATTGAGGGTAAATAAATACATATGATTACTATACATGATTTAAAATAAAGTAAAAGCCTAATGAGAGAAGTAAAGAAAAGCCACAAATACTTTTATTTGTATACAGTCAACCAATTTTTAACAAGAATGACAGTATTATTAGTTGGGAACAGGACATTCTCTTCAATAAATAGTGACAGAAAATTGCATATTTACATGCAGAAGAATTAAACACACCTCTTTCTTTCACAACATACAAAAATTAATTCAAAATGGGGCTGGCAGGTGGTGTAGAGGTTAAATGTGCTGAACTCTCACATGGCCAACCACAGTTCAAGTCTTGGACCTGGTGGCTTGCTTTCTCACTTTCCCTGTCTCTCTCTGACTGACCTTGAAAATAATAATAATAAATTAAATTAAATTAAATAGTTCTGTTAAAAAATAATTCAAAATGGATTAAAAACATAAGTGTACCACCTGAAACTGTAAAACATGAAGGAAACAGTTTAATACTTTAATCTTAACAAAAGATTCTGGATAAAACATCAAAACAGCATTCAACCAAAATAAAAATGGGCAAATGGGCTTACATCAATCTAAAAACCTTTCATGGCAAAGGAAACAATCAACATGGTGAAAAAACAGCCTAATGAATGGGAGAAAACATTTGCAAAATACACATTTGACAAGAGGCTAAAAACAAATATCTACAATGAACACAATTTAGCAGCAAAATAATAGCGTGATTATAAAATAAGCAAATGATATGAGTAGACATTTCTTGAAAGGTGCAGAAATGGCCAACTATATAAATAATGCTTATTATTAACCAGGGAAATTCAAATTAAAACCATAATAAAATATACTCATACACCACTAAGAATGGCTACAATAAAAAGGAAATAATAACAAATGCTAGCCAGAATGTGGAGAAAGGAGAATTCTCTTACACTATTGGTGGGAATGTAAATTAGTACAGACATTCTGGAAAAGTATATAGAGAATCTCGGAAAACAAGAAATAGAACTATCTTATTATCCAACAAATTACTACCAGGCTTTTAACCTAAGTGTTCAAGAACAAATGAATGGATAAAGAAAATTTGCTACATGTGCATGTCTCTCTCTCTTTCTCTCTCTCTGTATGTGTGTGTGCGTGTGATGAAATGTTATTCTGCCATTAAAAAAAATTTAAAAATGGGCATTCAAGACAACGTGGAAAAACCTAGAAGACATTACATAAACTGAAATAAGCCACGAACAGAAATAAAAAATGACATATTCTTAGTCATGGGAAACAAAAGTGTTGACTTCATATAAACAGAATAATGATCACTAGAACAGGGAAGGGTGGAGGCATACATAATTGGTTAGTGGATACAAAAGTATAGTTAGAAGAAACTGTTTGTAGGATCTTTAGCACAGTAGGATAACTATAATTAACAATAATTCTCAGTATATTTTAAAATAGCCAATAGAGAGGATTTGGAACATCCCCACCAATGATAAATTTTGTAGATGATGGATATTATAATTTTCCTAATTCGTTCATTGCATCTCACGCTCATGTCATAAAAGACACACTATTATTAATGTGTAATTAACGTGTCAATAAATGTAATAATAAATAAGAGTGGCCTTTTCTTTGTATTTTATATTGAGTAAAGAAATTACATCTTGACAAACTTAATAATTCATCAGTTGTAACAAATGTACCATGCTAATTCAAAATACCATTAACAGGGGAAACTGGGAAAATAAAATATATGGGAAATCTCTCTATTTGGTTTATTTTCTGATAAAACTGAAATTGCTCAAAAAATAAAGTCTGTTGTTTCTAGAAGGTGCCTTGGTGTTTAAAGCACTAGCTTCTTACATGGGCAACTGCAGTTCTAGTCCTAGACCCAGTGGCTTATAAATCATACCAGGTGCATGCATATGAATGCCCAAAATCCCATGAGGAGAGTGGAAGAAATTGGATTGAGGTGTGACTATCCTGCATTGTGTGCATGTGGTAGGGATTTCTCACTTTCCTTTTCTGGCTTTCTCTAGCTAGTGCAGCAGCCCTATAACAAAACAAACAAAAAAGCTATTAATTAATAAAAAGGCAAATAAAATTTAGATTAATCAAATAGTCAAGTGTAAGAAAATAAAATGAAAAAATAGATGCACTTTGGTTAAGTGTATCTAATGATGTTACACAGATACATAAGACCTTTCAATTGTTATAAAGGTGGTGGAAACTAGAAAAATATAAAGAACTTGACACCAAAATTTGGCTGTGTAAAACTTTTATACATATGCTATTTCAAAAAACAAAGATAAATATTTTAAAACAAATTGTTATCACTTGAAAAATATTCTAGAAAAAATACTATTCTAGCGTAATTTAATACTTGTAATTAAAAATAATTTAAACAATTATAAAAAGATAAATGTAAGTAATAATAACACCATCTTAAACACATGAAAAAAATCAATCTTATTAGATATTAAATAATATAATTTAAATAATCACCATAAGATTACTCAGGGTTGATTTGACTATAGTTTCATAGGCTCTTACAAAGAGAACTATATTAAATCTACATAAAAATTTATTTCCTTTTTCTTTTTTTGTTTTGGAGAGGTTTTTGCTATAGGATGCATACGCTCGCCAGACAGACAGAGAAAGACAGAGAGACAGAAAGCGAGAAATCACCCCCCAGGGGGGATGGCCACATTGCAATCCCTTCTCTTCCATTTTCCTCTCAGGATCTTGGGCACGCACGCACATGTGCCTGGCGTGAGTTTAAGCCACTGGGTCCAGGATTTGAACCGCTGTCAACTGCATGGGAGTCCAGCAACATAGCCATTATGTAACTGCTGGTCCCAAAATATATTTCCTTTTGATGAGTATAACAACTAGTGTCAAGTCATAAAACATAGTCATACTCTTCCACCTAAAGTTTTCAGATTTCAAAATCTATTCTAAGGAAATAATCGGAAATATACATAAAATATATGTAAAGAAAAAGCATTATAAATAACCAAAATTTCCAATAATTAGTGTATAAATAAATGAAATATATCAATGTAACACAAAATGCAAATTATGCTGCATAAAAATATAATTACATCAAACATATTATTATATTGGGTCATCAGAAAAGTCTAATGCAACACAAAAATACATCATGACTTTTCTGATAGCCCAATATATAGTTATTTTCTTTAAATGGCAGGATGTAAAAGAACAGAATCTGTTTTTAAAGTTTATTTCCTCTATGAGCGAAACAGGGAGGAGAGGTACCATTCCCAGATCCCAGCCAACCAAGATCATGGGCACACCTGGCATGTACAGAACGAACTTGGGACACTACCTGAAGCTAGAAATTTCCCACATGGCCTCAGCATTGCAGATCACTGAGGTACACTGAACCACTGCAGTTGGCCAAGAATATAACCCCAATGTAGAGACACAACCCATGAACCACATGTAGCCACATGCTACATAATGTTTAAGTCAACAGCAGGCCACATGCATGAGTCATCTTCTAAGTCCACCTCATATACTGTCGGTGTGTTGTAACCTATACCATCTAACCTTGTGTAAATACACTCTGATGTTCATGTGGTGTTGAAATTACCTAGCCTATTTTTCAGAATCTAACTTTGTCATTAAACAATCCATGGCTGTAATGGCTATGTTTGAAATACAGCCAAATGTATCTAGTCATAGGAAAATATTTAATAAGACAAAACAAAGTATTTTTACTTGTTTTAAATGTAGCAGCATTTTAAATCATTTGAATTTATCTAAAAGTTAACTATGTGCTTTCTGCATTTTGACCAATTTGAATTCTAACATATATTTTTGTAATTAGAATAGATGAAATAAGTACTTTTACAGTATGACTGCTAGTATTCTTGATGTCACGTTGAGGAACTGCAATGTGGATTTTCTCTTGAGTATAGACAATCCATACAAACAAGTTTCCCCTTTATTTTATGCATAACAAGATTGTATTTAATGTAGAACACAGTTTTCATAGTAAATGTAATAAGCGATAGTATTTAAATTATTCTTGCGATATCCATTTTCCATTTGAAGAGAAATGCATATATTTTGTGTCAATTATTTTGTGAATATTTGCAAATCAGTTACTGCCAAACAAAGCACAAAAGCAGTCATTGTGTTTACTCTGTGATACCAAATCTTCATTACTTCCTAAAATACTTTAAAATACTGGTCAGACAATCCAGGAGTGGAGCAGCAGCAGCACAACTGGATCTTCCATAGGAGACTGGGCATGTATAAGAGATCTGAGCCAGCAGGGACTGGGGGATTGCAGCGACAGGTCCTTGTGGGTGATCTCTCTCTCTCTCTCTCTCTCTGAATTCTCTCTCTCAAATGAAATAAATAAATTTTTAAAAATAAATTAATTAAAATATTGATCAGAATGAAGGTTGTTGGTCCCGTGATAGATACATTGAATGCTTTCTTCACAGAAAATACTTCTACGATACTCCATAACAAATAACATACCAATCTGAATATGAACCTTGTGGAGTGCTTTTTGCTTGTTTTTATTTATTTATTTGTTGTCGGTTTGGTTTTGTTTTGGTTTTGTCATTTACATGCTGTTCCTTTATTTTCTACACAGGCTTCTTCAGCTGCATCTCTCTGGAGTAAATATATTACTTCTTTGGTATAGATGATGGAGTCAGGCTGTTACCCTCCCGCTCTGTTCCTTCCAGTGCTCTTTTGAGGGAGGGGGCTGATGGCTTTTGGTTAGCCTGACTCAATATTATTTTTCATCTTATTGCTCTAGTATACATTTCTAAAGAGACCACTTGGTATCTACAATACAATTAAGTCTATCTTTCTCTGATGTAATCTTCCCTTTCCCTGCCTATTTTGTGTCTTAGCTTCTGCTGAGTACTTTATTAACTTCCTGCTGTAAATCTTCTCAGGGCAGAATAGAGATCATCTAAAATCCTCTTATCTGGTCAGACAATGGGAAAGAGGGGAGTACAAAATTGTCTATCTAGAGCATCTCAATAGATATTTTTTTCACCCACTCTTTTTCTTGTCAGAAGTCTCCTTACTTCTAATGTTCTTTCTTTTTCAGAGGGAATTTAAAGACAAAAAAAAAAATTCATTCAGTATAAAATACTATCTAGAATTGTAAAATACAACTGAATAAATATATATCCTAAAGTTTTCCAAGCTAGATTGTATGCATATTTATTTAGTGGAATTTCCATCTTAATCACTCATTATCAAGCAATATAAAGTATGAAATTTCATGAAAGTATGTAACAAGAGTACCAAATTTAAAAATAAGAGATATAATTTTGTGTCAAAGCTCTGTTGCAAATTGAACGTCTCAGTCATACATTTTAACGTTATGTGTTTCATCTTCTTGTATATAAAAAGTGTTGATGATACACCGACCTTAAGGGAAGACTATGTTAGCCTTGATTCATTATTTTTGTTCTCTTTTCACTGTTTCTTTGTTTCTACTGTATTCTAGTTCCTGAATCAGTTCTCAGAGAAAGAAGATATGACAAGTTTATAGAGGACAAATAAGGTAAGAAACTAAAATGCAAAGTAGTAAATTTGATTACAGAGATCTTAATAAAGTAAACTTTGAGCTGTAGCTGAGAAGATGATTGGAATTTTTTAGGTGAAGTAGATAGGGTATTCCAAACCAAGGAGAGAAAATGTTCAAAGACAGAGATCTTTACTGAAAATGTGGCGAGTCAAGAGTATAGTCCAGTGTGAAAAGAGGTCAGGGCTAAGTTAAAAGAGAATGTGAAGGCTAAAAGCACAGAAGTACCAAATACATACTTTTCTTTGAAAACTTTACATTCTTAGGTGTATTAAGTTATTTTTTTTCCCTGAGCCTCCCGACACACACCCTCTGCTATCCACCTCCGCCCCACCTCAGTCTCTGATATCCACCCTTGTCCTGTTGTGCTATTAGAGAAATACAACAATTGCACAGAAATAAGAAATTACACATTTTTTAAAAAAAAGAATAAAAAACACAAAAGAGATGTACATAATTCTGTAATCGACCTGTTAGGCCAGAGAAGATTAATTTTGTACTTTGGGAACTCTGTATTACAGGAATGAAATTATCAGAACTTTTTAGAAATGTGATTCTAGATGCCATAGGCAAAGCACACTGAAATGTTTGGCATGGAAATCAACAGAAAGTTATTATAATATCTCAAGGAAAAGATAATGAGGCCTGGAGAAGACGCTGTTAAAGCAGAAATTGTGAGGCTAAATCAGATCATATAATTACTTTTATTAGACGTGATGGAATGTTTTGATCACCCCGATGTGAAGTGGGAATGATAAGAAAACACAAAGGCAGAACACCTTGCAATTTGTTATTCTAAGAGATAAGGTGATAATGCTGATGAGAATCAAGAAGAGTGGTAGAGTGCCTAGCATAATCAATTGCTTCGTGATTTCAGTGTATCAAGATAAGCAAAGATATCTAGTGAGATTTCCATTTGGGTATATCTTCTTTTCTTTCTTTTCCTTTTTCTTTCTTTTTTTCTTTCTTTCTTTCTTTCTTTCTTTCTTTCTTTCTTTCTTTCTTTCTTTCTTTCTTTCTTTCTTTATTTCTTCTTTCTTTCTTTCTTTTTTTAATTTTTCAGAGGGTGTGTACTCATCAGAAGGAGAGAGAGAGAGACAGAGAAAGCTCCCTCCATGGGGATGGGGTTGCTGCAATCTCTTCTCCATTTCTTCCTGTTTTGGGCAGGTGTGCACATGAGCTCAGTGTGCATTTTAATCCCCTCAGCCCAGAACTCAAACCACACAGCTGGTCATGTGAGATTCATTTTGCATAAACACCAGGTCATGGTCTGGCCCAAGACATGTTTTAATATAAGAGAGCAGCTAAGTCAGAGCTTGAGATGTCAGCGTCAATGTGATATTGGACATTAGAAGAAAGTTTCAAGATACAGGGATTAATGTATGATATGAGTAAGCCAAAGACTGGATTTTCAAGCAACATAATCATTAAGTATGGACTAAAAAGAAGAAATAAGAAAAACAAATATAGAAACAACTACATTCTGAAAGGAAAGAAAAAAATGAAATATTTTTAGACCAAGAGAGGAGATTAAATAACAAAAATCCCACCCTTCCAAAAAAAAAAAAAAAAAAAGATGAATATAAACTGGTGAACAATGCCTCAAAGCAATTTTTGTAGTATATAAATAAACAATTACATTAGATATGTGTACCTTATTTTTTCCTTAATTCAACCAAGGTTATCAGATAGTGAAGTAGCGATAAAACACACTATGAAACAGACACACACAGGAGCATTGCTGGTTCATGCCTGGAAACACCTACCTGAGCACATTTGGCACAGGTGTACCCATGATCAGGGACTGCTAAGGATAGGGAATGGATCATAGCACCAAGACCCTGTAGGGATGCTCTCACTCTCTCTCACTCATGAAAAAATAAATGTGTGTATATATATATATTTAATTTAGAGAGAGATTTTTGCTGAAGAGTGTGTGCTCACTGAAGAGACAGAGAGACAGAGGGTGAGAAATCACACCCTAGGGGAGATGTCTACACTGCAATCCCCTCTCCTTCATTATCCACTAGGGATTTTGGGCACACACACACACACACACACACATGTGCCCAGGGAAAGTTTTAAGCCTTGGGTCTGAGACTTAAACCATGGTCAACTACATGGAAGTCTAGTGACATATCCATTATGCCATCTGCTTGTCTCCAAACATATCTTTCAGGCTATGTATTAGGGAAAATTTTAGTGATTGTGGAATATAACAATTAACAAAGACAATGCTCATTATCTTATTAAACTTTAGGTTAAAAATATTAAAATAGAGCTAGCTCCATAGCCTAGTTGATAATGGAGCCAAATTCTACATGGATGACTATGATTCACATTCTAGTCCTCAAAGTCTGAAAAATATAGACACACGTGCGTGTGTGTGTTTGTGTGTGTGTTTGCTGAAAATTCTGACAAGATGGAGAAATAGTTAAGAGATTGTGGCATGACCATGCTTCACAGGGGAGTGTTTTATCCCTCTGTGTCTTTCTCAGGCAAGTACACATGATCCCTGGCATTTTTTTGTATACAAGGAAATGTTTTACAAAATAAATAATTAAAGAAATAAATGTGTAATGCATCTGATACTACATTAAAAATAATAAAGCAACTTGAGAAACAGATGGTGTTGGGAGCACATGCAAGCCCAGCTTCAGTGAGCATGAAGGTTTGTACAGTAAATCACTATGAGAGGTACAACTTTCATGGTGTGACCCATGTGAATGTCTGCAATGGTTGTGAACAGAGATGTGATTTGATCTGACGGGCATTGAAAGGATCTTCTGACTACTCTTGACAGTAGGTGGACAGCTTGGGAAGAAACTTAAAGATGATTTGGGAGCATATTTTAGTAAAACAATAGTGAGCGTTAAAGGAATCGTGCCAGTCAGAGTTTCTCAATCTGGTTATTGTCATTTGAAAGGGATAATTTGTTGTCATTGAGAAGGGATACTTTGGAGACTGCACTGTGCTTTGTAGGATATTTTAGCAGCATCTCTGATTTCTACCCACCTAATAATAGTAGAATCTCCATGGCTTTGGCAAGCCAAAATATCTCCAAATATTGCCCAATAGCTCTGGGAAGCAAACTTGCCTGGGATCAAGAACCACTGGTCTCTTTAGAAAGGGAAGTGATAGAATGTGTGTACAAAGATATATTTCAAAGATAAAGCTGAAAGGCTTTTCTTGTAAATTAGATGTAGACTGTGAGAGAGATGATGCCAAGGTTTCCAACTTGAACAGCTGGAGAATCAAATTGCCATTCCTGAGATCTAGGTGCAGTGGGAATCAATATATCAGTTTTGGCCTTATTAAATTTGAAAAGCAGATGAATGTAAAACTAAAGTTCAAGAGAGAGCTCAAGATGTGTATATAAATGTGGTTTCTACCTATGTGTATTTTTTAAAAGAGAAATTTTTTGTTATAGGACATTTGCACTGGCTAGAGAGACAGAGACAAAGAGACATAAAGAGAGAAATTACCCGCCAGAGAGGGTGGCCATGCTTCAATTCCTTCTCCTCAATTCTTCTGTTGGAATTTGGGGCATGCACACACATGTGCCTGGTATGAGTTTCGAATCACCAGGTCCAATTCTCAAACCACAGTCAATCGCATGGGAGTCTAGCACCTTAACCCTCGTGCTACCTGCCTGCCCCCATCCATGTATATTTAAAGCCAAGGGAATGGCTTTCATCAGCTGTGAAAATGGAAAGAAGTAGAAAAGAGAGGATATCCAAACTAAGCTCTGAGATTCTCCAAAGTTGAGAGTTTGGGAAGATGAGTAGAATCTGCAAGGGACACATGGAGACTAAGCTATCCGCTATGTGTGTGTGTGTGTGTGTGTGTGTGTGTGTGTGTGTGTGTGTCTATATCCTTCTTCCCTCTTTGTGAGTATAAGGGAATAAAAGGCAGAAAAAGTCATTATAACACAGTCTGATGTTTATTCTGGCATGAGAACTATTATATTTTGAAATTTCTAGTGACAGACTAACAAAGTAACTATCTGCAAGACATTTTTCTTCTTATTAATAGCAATCCTTCCTTTGAAAGACTGCCCCTCTGTTTTCACCAAGCCATTTTATTTGGTGCCAGAAGTCAACATTATTTCCATCTCTTTGGCTATAAGGAAAAAGATCTGACCCAAACTTTTTTGGCTCAGACTTGCTGGTTGTCAGAATCTTATACTTAAAGCAAAACTTTTGTATACTAAAAAAAAAAATGTATTTGTATAGCAAAAAGTGTGAAAGTAGAGATTCTGATGGCACCCAATGCTCTGGTCTAGGAACACCGATACTAAATATACATTTGGCCTTCGCAAATTTTGTTCTGTGACTATTTATCTCCTCTTGTGTAAACTATTTTGGGTTGGAATTCAAAATGCTTGTGCCTAGAATAATAATGCAAAAATAGGTAAGTGATGCCAAACACCAATCAAATATGCTTTGAGAATTATGTGGACAAGGAGGAAAATAGAACTTCTGTTGAATAGCTATGGCATGATGTTTACCTATGAATAATAATTTACCTATTTTATTTCTGACTCCAGGTCACCCCAGAGACCTTCTAAGTTATTAAAAGCTAATTAACTTATAACTCCTAAAAATAGTGTCCAAATGTTGAACCTATATATGCCTGAATGAGAGTTATATGGAATTATTTGGATGGTTTTATAAATTCACATGAAAATTTCTTTATATTAAAAAATGTATTTAATGACATTTTGAAAATATTGGAATCCATTGCATTTATATATAATTCATGGTGATTTGCTTTTATTTCAATGAATGCTAGACCACATTGCATCTTTGGCTTCACAACACAAATTTTGCAATATTTTGAACTTAAATATAGAAGTGGATTCTTCAAAAAGAAGTAGTCTATGAATATCATGAACATGAAATGGAAATCTGTAATTTAAAAGTAATGATTTTGTTGTTTATATTACTGTTATGCTTTTCATTCTGGACCTTTTCCATTATTGGTCCCAGGACACAGGTGATCAAACCACTTATAATTCTCTAATTATCATCTTTATATTGAGCTCTTCACTGACATTTATTTAAAAATAATTCATAATTATTGTGGTTTATCAACTTAATTGGTAAAAAAGACTAACACTATAAGATAATTAGCCATAATAATAGACAGAGACAGAGAGACAGAAAGCGAGAAATCACCCCCAAATGGGGGTGGCCATGCTGCAATCCCTTCTCCTCCGTTCTCCTCTCGGGATCTTGGGCACGCACGCACACGGATCCGGCGTGAGTTTTAAGCCACCGGGTCTGGGACATGAACCGTGGTCGACTACATGGGAGTCCAGTGACATAGCCATTATGCTAACTGCTGGTCCCAATGCTAGAGTTCTCTTTACCACTCATTATTTTTTATTCTTCTGATGAAAAGGCTACATAATGAAACAGAATGGTTAATCCTGCCTCTACCACTCATGTAAACTTCAAATGCCAAATCTCTGATCTGCAAAGACTACCAATAATGCCAATTTTGTACCTAGGATTCTCACACAATTAACACATTCTTATTTTTAAAGTGGTAAACTATGAAATGTTATTCCTCAAAAAGTACCTTAGGATATGCCAAGTATTCAATGAATATTTGATAAAACATGAAAGACTGATTTTACTCCAGTAATATAGTCAAGTCAGACATAGTTGATAATTATTAGTTAATATGTGTTATTTTAGGTGTTTTTTTTTTAAGATTTTTTTTTGATATAGGGTATGTGCGCTTACCAGAGACAAAGAGTGAGACAGAAAACAAGAATCACCCTCCAGGTGATAGCAATGCCACAAACCCTTCTCCTCTATTCTCTTGGGGTGTTGGGCACGCACCAATAAATGCCCATTTTGAGTTTCGAGTCACCAGGTCCAGGACTCGAAGTACAGCTGGCCATGTGGGAGACCAGAGACATAATTATTATACCATCTTCTGGTCCCAATATGATCTATTTTAGATGACTATGTCTTAGTTTTCAACAACTGAAGTTTGACAGAAAATATTAAACATACTGCATAATGTCAGTCACTTACCTATCTGGCTTGGTTTCTTCATCTTAGAAGTGAATCTAAAAAGATGTATGGTGAGATTATCATTATGAAACATATTAAGAAAATCTAGATGTGAAACAAATAAACTTCTAAATTTAAAAAAAAATGTTCGTTGATTACAACTGTCAAAAAATTATATTCATAATAATAATAAAGATTCCATGCACCCTTACCCAGTTTTACAAAAATGATGACTGCTTAAATATCTATAGAACAATATTGTAATAGGATAGTGACATTGATACAATGACCAGATTTATTTAGATTTTCCCTGGTTATAACTGCTTATGTGTATGTTCGTGTGGTATGTGTCTGTTTAGTTCTATGCAACTTTATGATCTGTGGGTTAAATCAATGTAAAGTTTTATAAACCCATACAGTCAATGCTTTGTCTCTTTTATTGTGCCATTCTCCTTTTAATTTGCTTTTTTATTCAGTGATCCCACTATTATTAATAGTTCAGGAAGTTAAATAGTATGACATTTCATTTAAGAGCAATTCTGAATGATTTAAGGTGAGAACATTATGGTAAAGAGGCGAGGAGGGTGGGAGATGGCAGAGGGTGAGATAGGGAATCAAGAATGGGAAAAAGGGCAAAATATACAGAAAATAAGAAATGGAAAATTATGTGTTGACAATAACACATATGTTGTTGTGCTTGATTGAGCCAATATACAGTGTACTGTGAATAGAAAAACCTCATTTTGTATGCTATAATGATGTACAGTGAATTAATGTAAATAAATTAATAAAAAATTTGGAAAAAAAAAAGAGGAGAGTGCTCAAAAAAGTAGATAAGAAATAAGAGTTCAAAAATAAAATAATCCACAGGCTTGAGATCAGTAAGTGGCATAGTGGTTAAGGCATTGTACTACCACATGGCCGACCATGGTTCAGATTTTGGACCTAGCAACTTGAAAATCATGCCAGATGTATGCATGCATGCCCAGCATCCCAAGAGGAGAATGAAGGAGAAAGGACTGTGGCATGGCAGACCCTCCAGAGGTGATTTCTCACGTTCCCTCTTACCGATACTGTTGTCTCTGATTCTCTTTGGCAAGTCCAAGCATCCTATGGCCAAAAATTTAAAATAAAAATAAAAATGATAATAATAATTCACAAGTTTTAGGCTAAAAAAAAAAAAACTTAGAAATTTGAAGTGGGAAGTGACAGAGTTGTAATACAATAAGACACACTTAAGAGAAGTCCTTGGTTGACATTCTGGGACCACTTTGAACATTCCAGTACATATATGCCAGCAATCTGGGCCTTCTGAGACTGGAGATAGAACCCAGTGTGAAGAACTTCGGAGGGGGTGCCTGTCCCTTTTTCTCATTCTCTGTCTGTCATGGAAGAGTTTTGTTTGTTTGTTTGTTTTTAAACATAGAATTTACTAGTAACTTTTATCTTCGCATGAAAATATAGAATACGGGAGGGACCAGCAGTTAGTGTAATGGCTATGTCACTGGACTCCCACGTAGTCGGCCGTGGTTCGTGTCCCGGACCCGGGGCTTAAACTCACGCCGGGCGTGTGTGTGTGCATGCCCAAGATCCCGATAAGAGAATGGAGGAGAGGGGATTGCAGCGTGGCCATCTCCCTTGGGGGGTGATTTCTCGACTGCAGTTCAAGTCCCAGACCAGGTGGCTTAAACTCACGCCAGGTAACATGTACGTGCTTGCCCAAGATCCTGAGAGGAAAATGGGAGAGAAGGGATCGCGGTGTGGCCATCTCCCCCCGAGGGGGATTATTTCTTGCTTTCTGTCTCTCTGTCTCTCCAGAGAATGCACACGCCCTATAGCAAAAATCTCTCTAAAAACTAACTAAATAAATAAAATCCAATTTACTCAAAGTGCTTACATCTTAAAAGGAAGAATACATACCTGCATGTGCAAAAGAAGGAAACGTATAGATAAGGAATAAGAGACAAAAAAGAGCAGTGAAGCTAAATGATAGTCCACAAAAGAGATAAAAGGATGAATTATACTTTAATAGTGGAGAAATGCTGGAGAAAAACTAAAAGATAAGGAGAATGAGTCCAAGATGTGAACAAGAGGAAAAACATAATGTTTCACTGATAAAACCTGGAGCCATATCATACGATCCTTGAAAAGAAGTGTGAGATGCTGATACCGAATCACAGATCCAAGATCAACACATCAAACTAGGCACGATGGCAAACCTCTGTTTTAATCCTTCTATTCGCTGAGTCACCGTGAAGTTGGCACTCGCCCAGTATAAATGACCATGTTTTTATCTATAAAATCTTTCATCAAATATAAACCAAAGAATGTTTTTTTTCCTTTTACATAATATTTCAACCTATCTCGAGTAATCTCTGAACACAGAAAATGTGGGTGTAACTGATAAAACTGCTTGCACAGATACTGCTAAATTGCTGTGTAATCAGGTTCTGATTGGGCCTGATTATGAAAGCTCTCTTTAATGAATACAAATGTTTGCTAGATTGTTAACATCCCTCCTTATATTATTATGTATTCACTATATAATGGTCCTTTGTGAGGCACTGAAGAACATTTATTCTCTTTTGAGTCTCATATGCATGAAGCTTTCATTTTAAAAATATTAAAGATAAATAATATTAATGGCCTTTTCAGATTATCTTTAAAAATAACTAGTAAGCTGGGGCATCAGGATACCAATAATTAGTCATAATTATGTAGTATCAAGTGTCCTCTTAGAAAATAGCTATGTAGCTTGTTTATGCAAATGTAGGTCACATAATACCTCCCAAACAACAGGTGGGAATATTAATGATGATGAGTTGTTTTCTTTTTAATCTGAACAAAAATGTGCACTTTAGCCAGAGTCATCTTGAAAATCCATAAAATACAGGTTTATAACAGAATATATGGTAATAAATCAAATAGAGATATGTATGTGTTTATGGTCATTAAGGTTGTCACCTGGGGATTCAAACTCTCATTGCTCTGAAAAAGAAGCAGCTAAGAAAGTTAAGCTCATTTTTAAAAGTTACAGAGAAAGGTTAATTCACATACACCTTTACCAACTTTTCCCTTACCATTTATTTAGTTTGTTGCCAGAATGCATCTGGGCTTATGAGAGAGAGAGAGAGAGAAAGAGAGAGGGAGAGAGAAAGAGAGAGAGAGAGAGACCAAGCATTCCCTAATGGAGTACAGTCATGCCACAATCCATTCTCTTTCATTTCTCTACATTGTTGGGATTTGCATGGGCATGCACTCTATGTGTCTTTTAAGCTGCTGGTCCTGGGACTCAGACAGCCATCGGCTATGTGGAATCTGGCTTCCCTTAACCTCTAGGCTGCTGGGGCTGCTGGGCTTGCCCTCCTTTACTTTAAGTTTATCAGTTTAAAGCACTGCCTCTTTTTTTTTTTTTTTGTAAAGTGTTTTCATTCCATTATTCTATTACCAGAAAGATTACCATCTTTTCTTGTCTTTTAAGGAATGTTTTCTCAAACTTCATATTCTCCTTCTCTAGTAAATCCTTGTCCGGGATACTTCATCCCTGCCTTCAAATACACATATATTTTCTATTTCTTGATTCTAACAGCTAGAAAATATCTAGATTCATAATCTATTCCCAAATACTGAACTTTCTACACTGCTTTGAGAAACTCCTCTGAACTGTCATAGGTTTTCTTTAATGGATAAGTATTATAAAAAATACAAGTTATTTACATAGTAAATAAGATAATTTATACTCAGAGCTCTTAGTCCAGCCATTGACAAGTAAATGGAGCTAATTGTATTTTAATTTCTTGACTTTCCCTTCCTCCTTTCATATCCACACTCACAAGTAAATATCTAGACCTACTGAATCTTTTTTTTTCTTTTTGCATCATCAGTTTTAAGTCTAATTTGCTATTCTGTGATCTATAAAAATGTCTTTATCAAAAGTCATCAGTGGCCTTCATCTAGTCTCAGCCCATCTGTTAAAACTATTTTCTCCCAGAGCTTTCAAATGCATTTCACACTCTTAATTATTGTTTCTTTCTTGAAAAGCTCTTCTGTGTCAGGTTTTATAACCCTATTCATTTTCTTATTTCATATTCTTTGTATGACCTTACAGTCCTTAGAGAGTTTACTGGCTAGTTAAGCATATTTTTGAAAAGTGTTACAATGCTGACATAGAAACGGACAATAACTGCAATTTTTGTTCACGTCTGTCACTTATCTTTATGTATCTGTAAAATGGGTTGGCCTAATAGTATTCAAATTTAAAATCTCATCAGTAAGGAGAACTGTGCAAAAGGAGATCATTTTTAGTTTCAGTTCAAAAACTATCACCCTAATGATATGTAGTTTATAGAAAGAAATGGGTTATAGACTGAGGAAGTTTGTCCAATGATATAATGAGTATATAAAGTATTGAACTGATGTTATACGGGAGTAATACGCAGCTCTGTTGCCAGAACATCACCCCTTTTTCTACAAAACTCTCCCATGTGCCTCTTTTGGACATCATTAGGACTGCATTATCTACCCCTTTGACCATGACCCCAGTAACACACTCAAATGGGTCTCTGGTGTCAAACATTTCGACATCTCATGAGTATTATAACTCTAAAATACTTTCATAGTTTTTTTTTTTAATTCAAGACATATTTATAAATGCCAACTAACTTAAATTGTCTCCAAATATTTTGATCCAAAATATTACGTACATCAATTTCAGTAGAGATGCAATTCAGTGATTGATTCAACAAATATTAATCATGTTTGTGTGAGCAGTTCTAAGCTTTAGCATATGTATGAAATTTCTGAAGAGTTGTTAAAAATGCAGATCCCATGCTTTTATGAGGTAAAGCTCCTAAAATTGTTCTTGTTGTTGCTATTGGAGACCATGTGTGTTTTCCAGACAGAGACAGAGAAAAAGAGAGAGAGAGAGGTAAAAGCACCCCCCATGAGGAATGATCACTTTCCAATCCTGTCTCCTCCATTTCCCCCCACCCCCTCTTTGAGATCTTGGACCCATACCCAGTGTGCCTGACATGTTTCTCAAGGTGTTTGATCCTAGACCCAAAATGCACTGTCAGCCACATGGGATCCAGCTATCTTAATTACCAGCCCATGGAGCTGGCCCTGGTTTTTGTTATTTATCTTACATTTCAGTCCCAACTTTTGTACTAGACTAGGTTCTGTTAGTGACATAAGGATGAGCCAAAGATACTGTCTTGAACATAAAAGAGGTATAGTTAGCAACACATGGAAACAACTCAACACAACTAAACAGATGAGAGTCAGGGCAAGTACAGTGGGTCTACAGGGTTAGGAAGAAAAGATTACTTCAAAAGAAAGAAACTTGGAACAAGATTTGTGAAAATACTGGAAAAAAAAAAGGAAAATAAATAGATTCTGTGCCTTGGATCAACCTGAGGACCAACACATACTCACAGAAGCACAATGGAAGTGTGAAGAGGATGATTCAGTGCATTTGGAGTATTTATATAATCTTATAGTTCCTTTCTTTTGTTTACTGCCTTCTTTTCTCAATATCTAATCCTCGATGAAAAAGACACTCATCATTTTATATAATAATAGGTTCTTAAAATATGTTCTTGTATGAAAAGTTAAAAAAATTCTTCTAAAGACTTTGCAATATGTCATTCTCATCTTATAGTTAGGCAATCAAAGTCAGATTGTTTAAGCACCCATGATTTAAATTGTAGTTTCAGATTTTCAAAGATTGTGCTGAGGCTAGTGGATGGGGTAGTGGTTATGTTACTGGACTCTCATGTAGTCAACCACAATTAGAATCCTGAACCTGGTACCATGAAACTTGCACTAGGCACATGTGCATGCATGCCCGCCTGCATGCCATCCCCTCCTGGGGGGGAGGTGGGGCAGGTGATTTCTCACTTTCTGTCTCTCTGGTGAGTGAATGTGCCCTGTAGCAAAAGTCTCTCCAAAAATAATAATAATAATAATAATAATAAATAGAATAGAATACAAAAAGAAAAAGAAAGACTATGCTAATTGTATTATTTTATTTTATAACCCTGTAAATCAATAATAAATGCACACATTTACTTAGATATTTAGTTTATCTTCCTTTACCTTTTTTGCTATACATTTATTCCAAGTCCTCATATCTTTATTGTGTTTCCATAATTCTCCTCACCTACTAAGAGAATGTTATAGCTGGACAATGCTGAGACAACCCATCTTATGGATATGCAAAGATAAGTGACAAAAGTGAATTTATTCAATAGAATTACATAGATATTGCCGAGAACCACAGTCAGAGCAAAGGCTTTTGCATCTCAGCATGACATTGTCCATTTCAGTCCTGTTCACTATATATCTGTCAGGTATAGCACCCATGAACATTCTTTAAATAGTGCTTTTATTCTGTAACTCTGTGTCTAAATTCCTATATTAGAGCCCCATACTTTTGTTATAAGAGGCAAAACCTCTTTAAGGCAGACTAAAAGCCTTCTGTCTTCACATCTTGTTTCTTGCAACGTATTTCAAGAACCAGATGTCAACAACTTATTATTTCATTAAATACTTGAATACTTCAAATGGAAAGAAACTACCCTGCATGCAAATGCAAGCGTGCCCTGAGCTATTACTCTTTCTAACACGCACAGTGAGAGGAGTGACCCTTCTCTATCTTCTATTGTGTTCTCAGTCCCATACTCTGCCGGTTCCTCTATTCTTTTTCCTCTCTATCTCTTTTATTCTCTTTGGCAATAATTTAAACAACTTAACTAGACAGAGAGAGAAAAAGAAGTTGCTGGAGTTTCCTCTAGGTATCACTATTTATTTTACAACCCTTTCTCCTGTGTTCTCAAAGGAGATATACACTATCTCCACTTTCTCACCTTCCTCTGACTTCTCTGTCTACCCTAATATGGACCCCAACACCACATTTCTACTAAAAACACCTGCAATAGAAAGATGATGGCATCCTCAGACTGTTTTCAGTGCTCATTTTACTCTGTTTCTCAAAACAGGAGATAAATTTGACCATTTTCCTTCTTTCCAAAATGTTCAATTTTCTTGAATTCACACAGGTTCACTCTTACGGGTTTTAGTGTTACATCTTTGAACTCTTACTTCAGTCTCCTTTCAAGTTTCAACCCTCATACAAAGTCGTTTAATGATGGAATTTGTTGGAGTATGTATGCTTCCTTTTGTTAGGTTATTTCCGCCACTCTTATGACTTTTGTCATCATCTATATGTCAATACTTTCTATGTTTTAGAGAAATTCAAGTTGTATTTCTAACCTCTAACTTCACATAAATGCTCTATTAGTACCACAAATTAAACAGTTTTAATATCTGGCTTGCTGTTATTTTTTCCCCAAAAGACTTCAACTGCTTCTTCCTGCCCCCTTGCTCAGAAAATACTACTCCTTCATGAAGACTCTCTAGTCAAACCGGAATGACCATGCTTTATTACACTTTCTTATTCACCATTTCATTCCCTCAATCAACTTGTTCTGTCCATTTAAATAGTTTCAGAGTCATCGTCTTTTCTCAATTTCACCCTCCCATACCATAATAAAGGTATTTACATGGTGAGGCACACCGTTCTGGTCTAGTCTATGTACAGATTCCCCCTCAGTTTTCTGGTCTTCTTTTCTTATCACCCAGGAAATCTTTCTCTCTGTCCACTATTCATGTGTTCTCTGCTTTAGACATAACCAAATCACCACCCCACCCCTCAATTATATTCTTACTCCTATAACTTCCCCTCATCCCAAATACTCCTTCACAATAAGAGTTGCCAGAAGTGCAAGCTTAAATGTCAATTTCAGATAAACAAATAATCTTTAATAATATATGCACCAAACATTTTATAAAAAAGTTTATAGTAAGCAATTGTTCATTGATTGTCTAAAAGTCATATTTGCATTTAACTGGGTATCATTTTTTTTCCTCCATAGATCTGGACACCCTATATTACTATGTACTCTACTAATTATTTTCTGTTCCAGTGTACACTTCATAAACCCAGAGACCACGTATGGCTCAGTTAATTGTCTCCCTAGTGCCTTCAGTGTGTGACAAATGGTGAATCCCAATGTACATTGATTGAATTCATAATTGATATGATAGCCAAGTTCTCTGAAAATAAATACTAACTTGCCTGTACAAGTTTGCTTTTTACTGGTGTTAAATCTTTGCTACTTACCAAAGAAATTTCCACTCAGACACGTTTATTTAAACTTACAGAACTTTACTATCACTGCCACATACTGAAGAATCTTACAATTCCTGGCACCAGCAGATAGCGTAATGGCTATGTCGCTGGACTCCCATGTAGGTGACTGCGGTTGGCATCCCGGACCCGGTGGCTTAAACTCACGCCAGGCACGTGTGCATGCGTGCCCAAGATCCCAAGAAGAGAATGGAGGAGAAGGGATTGTGGTGTGGCCATTCTCCCTGGGGGGTGATTTCTCGCTTTCTGTCTCTCTGTCTCCCTCTGTCTTTCTGGCAAGCACATGTGCCCTATAGTAAAAACCTCTCCAAAAATAGAAAAAGAAAAAAAAGAATCTTACAATTCCTCATGGTACAAATTGAATAAATAATTTTCTGCTAAAGCAACATACAAAACATCTTTGTGTCCCATGAAGATACATGTGTGCATGCACAGACACACACATACAAACCCACAAACACACACTGATCTTTCTGAGTTTAGCTATTGTTCTCAACCTATAGAACTTTCAAAATTCATATATATATACATAATTTCATAATTAATATAACCCATTGATGTTAGGGTTTTGATTTTTTTAATCTAGACTAAGACTTCATTTGTTATAAAGCACATTCTATAATCTAATGAAGGGAGATCCCAAATTGTTGAACTATCTTATTTAGTTTAATATTAAAAGTATTTCTTCCACATATCAATTTTGGTTTGTGAAAATAATTATTAAATGTATTTATTTTAAAACAAATTTGAAATATTAAAATAATAGCTTTATAATACTGTATCTTATTCTTCCTGCCATTTACCAATCTCACAGTTCTAAAGCTTTAATCATTAATAAACTTAGACACTTCAATGAAGATTAAATGTGCCATGTCAAGGTCACTCTGCTTATCATCTGCCAGAGTCTTAATTATGACAACTATTCAGATCCTGTATTACTGTCTTTATTTGAACTATTCAATCATAATTATAGATTAATTCCAAAGGAAGCTATTTTTGGATTTGTTTGTTTGTTTTTGTTTTGTTTTGTCAAAGGGTGCTTGCATTCCCCTGAAAGAGATATAGAGCAAGAAAGAATTCCCAATGGGACCTAATCATGCCATAATCCTATCTCTTCCATTTCTCTATCCCATCTTCAGAATTTGGAGCACACACAGACACATAAACACAGTCCCTATATTTTTGAAGTACACACATACACTGGGGAACAGGACCAGCCCAAGTCTATAATTTTAAGGCATCAGTATTTTCCAAAAAGTGAAGAACGGCACATTTGAGATGGACTTAGGTCAAGGTTATGTATCCACAAATGATACTTACGTGCCCTAGCATGCATAAAATTAGAGTCTCCTGACCCAAGAAAAGGGACACAGAGGGAACAGCAATATACAACAGTCCAGAAGGGATCCAAAGAACATTCCTTTCATTTGAATTATTAACCTGGTTTACCCTCTATTATATGTTAATTTTCATAAATTATGTATCAAGTACCAGAATACTTTCAGTATTGTAACTAAAAACTTATATTAATCTATATTTAATACCTCTTCTTAGGCTTTTGCCTAAATGTTTTGTCTATATTTACCTCTAACTCTGAATTGTTTGTGCTATCCTCTACAGAAGTGGCTTTGTTTAGCTTAGTGTTGATATTTTCTAAATAATTATCAAGGGGAAGTTTTTATTTTCTTAAACATGCTGTAGTGACTTGGTCAGTGTATTCCAGAGTTTAATATCACTCTGGAGAGGGTTTTTTTGGAGCATTTGCCTGATGTCTTCACTATTAAGTATTTGTTGTGTGTCCTCAGTTGTGTATCTACAAATAAAATGTGACTATAGATAGCAAACGCATAATAACTGCTATTTATTTACTGCCTTTCAATACCTGACAGTAGCAAAGATAGACTAAGTCTTCGTTCTGGCATATGGTGTCATAGGTTAATTGCCTAAGTGTTTCATTGCATGCAGGAACTTGAGGAGCTGTCCTAGCCTTCGGGGCATATCAAAAACTCACATTTGTGAGATTGAGGATGATGTTTCATCATTTGTGTATGTTTCTAATCACCAGACAATATTCACCAGTTAATTATCTTTGAGTGAATATTTTATATTTATGTTCAATAATTTTGTAATCTTATGTCGGCCATGGTTTGATGCATAAAGCAGTTGGATACCACATGAGCATCTGCACAGTTGACGTCCTGGACCTGTGACTTGAGAGACACCCAGGTTGAATCTGCATGCATGTCTAAAATCCCAAGAGAAGAATGGAGGAGAGGGGACTGTGGTATGGCTATTCTGCAGCCCCCAAAACCGGAGAAGGTGATGATTTCTCACTTTCCTTTGCTTGCTCTCTCTGGCTAGTGCACATGCCCTATGGCAAAATTAAATAATAACAATAATTTTGTAATCTCTTAAGATGATGTTTACTATGTGGTATAAAATTATGAATTTGTTAAACTATGTCTGAAGAATTTAAGATATCTTAAAACTTGAAATTTGAAACTTTTCAAGTTGCAATTGAATGAAATACTACACAATCACTAGAGTTATGTGTTTTCCTAAAACATTGCTCTTTTATTTTTCTTTCACTTACCTTCAAAGTCCTCGCCACTCTAAAATTTTAAACTATATAATTAATTATGTTAATAGAACATCATCAGTTTTGCACTATTTTAATCCTCATAAAATTAATAATTAATAGTTGTCTGGATTACCTAGTTGTCTCCAGAAAAAGTCAATCATGGAGCTACCAGAAAAATCTAATACATTTGTAAAAATTATGTCCAGGGATTGTGCCAGATGACTGATACACTTACTACACTTTAATCTCTCCAGATAATCTATGAAATAAGCAAAAGTGTTTCTATTTTGCAAATTTGAAAGACCATACTGCAAAAATGAGAAACCTGAATCAAGCTTACATAGAATACCATGGGAACTAGGAGTCAGCTCTGTCTGAGAACAAATTTGTTGTCTTGCATATCATCACAAAATGTGTTGGTAATGTAACTTACAAGAATTTTCTTAAGAAATAAAATGAAGGGAAAAAACAAAACTTACATGTATGCTCCTTACTCCTAACTCATATTTATATGTATTTCTTAAATGTATTTCCACTACTAAGACCCAATGAATATCCCCTTATTCCTGATACTAATGCTTCTACTACTAATAACACTGCCGGCATTCTTACTATCAGTACTGCTATTCAAATTGTACTACACTAGTTAAAAAATTGGGCATGAGGGACCAGCAGTTAGCGTAATGGCTATGTCGCTGGACTCCCACGTAGTTGACCGCGGTTTACATCCCGGACTTGGTGGCTTAAAACTCATGCCAGGCGCGTTTGCGTGCGTGCCCAAGATCCCAAGAGGAGAATGGAGGAGAAGGGATTGCGGCGTGGCCATCCCCCCTGGGGCGTGTGTTCTCACTTTCTGTCTCTCTGTCTCTCTCTGTCTGTCTGGCAAGTGCATGCACCCTATAGTGAAAACCTCTACAAAAAAAAATAATTGGGCATGATATTTGCCAATTTCTTAAGAGCAATTCCTTAAGCTTTTTTATTTAAAATTTATAAGCATAGTATCAGGTAGATAATTTTATATCCCCTTTATAAGTAAGTGAGAAAATGTACATAGATGGTCAACAAATTGCTCGAGGTCACAGTGGATAGATGTTTTAGCCATGTCCCAAATGGAGACAGAATGACTGTAGAGTCTGCAATAAAAAAATGAATACAATCTACCACCAAAATTATCTTCAGGCATGTATGTAGAGAAATACAGAACTACTTTTTTAGATAATTCAACACTGTTCCTTGTAATTTTATAAATTTGGTTAAATTATATTTAAATTTTTCAGGATGATTTGCCTCTACTATAAACTACAGAGAATACTAATTTCATAATATAACTTAAAATGGATTTGAATTGAATATTAAACATTTAACTCATTCTTTGTTCACCTTAGATATTTAGAAACCCTTGATTTTGCTCCTTTGTGTCACACATCATTGTCTGAATTGATAGAAATATGAACACTAGCCACACAATTAAATGCATGTGTGTGTATACATACACATTATACATATATACATTTATACATATATACATATATACATATATATGCATTTTCCAGAACTGGAATATTATGTGTGTGTGTATATATGTATATACACATGCATTATATATATATAAATGTATATATGTCTATACATGCATTTTGTGTGTGTGTGTATCATATATATAATGCTATAGAACCTGGGTTTATTTATGTGAAAAATTGATAATTCTAAAAAAATTAGAGGATGGTATGTTTTTATATTCTTCACGTCACATTTTAGATAAATATACTAGGATCTGAGTTGAGGAATAGAATAAGAATGATTAACTAAAGTAAAAGTAATAAATTATCATTACCACAAAAATAAATCAGAAAAAAAAAATTATGCTAGGGACTACAGGGCATGCCACCACAACGACAGCCTCTAAAATGAGCTATGTAAGTTCAGAGCATAGTTCAAAGAGCACATTACAAACACAAATGAACAGTTTTTCTATCTTGAAACTAGCCTCTTTGGAACTGTAAAATTATTCATGAGAAAATTTTAAATCCTTTTAGATATACTTCCAAAAACTTCATGTCATTTCAAGAAAGTTATAAGAAAAGTCAACCACTGCTACTTCCTACTCTTCTTTGTTTATTAAATATTTTTTTACCTGAAGCGCATTGCATAGAACCAGATTTATAGCAATTTATAAGTCAATTCATTGTAACAGCCCAGAAACCAAAATGATTAATGTGTATCTCTTAATATATTCAAAGTGTTGTGTCTACATGCAAAATATTCTTTCTCAATTCTGCACATAATATATGCCACAACACCTTGCCAAGCACAAAGATTGAATCCTAATAAGAAACAGAATTTATCAGAGTAATATAAGGCAGCATAGCTCTTCATAACAAGGACCTTCAAGGAACATGAACTTTATGAAATAGTGTTTCTTTTTTTACATTCAAACATATGTCACAAAAGCTTGTGGAACAATGTGATATCTTCTTATTAAGTGTAATTTTCCAGAACTGAAGCATAATTTTTTAGAGAGTGTATGTATGGTTGCTCTATTTTCCTATATTCTGCACAATTTCAATAAAATATTTTAAGAGCTCTTTCATCCTTAAAAAAAAAAAAAAGGGAGAGAAGTAAAAACTTAATGACCACGACTCAGCATAGAGAGTAAGTTTTAGTCTATGTTTATGTACTTCCTAAATTTCTTCATGGAACTAAAATGAAAATGAATAGTTATAAAAGATGATATAAATAAATTACTCTTATAGTCCAAATAAGTAACATACAAATACATCAATTAGCTATAGAATTTTCATTAAGTCCGAACCATGTTCTCTTATTATTGCTGTCCACTGCTATTATTTTTCATAGTGTGCAGAGGACGTCAGTTTGCCATAGCCATGTTTGGAGGGGAAAATTAAAGAACCAATTGAATAATTGTGGGGAAAAAAACCCTAAATATTATGGCATTGGGGACACTGATAGAATATTCTGTTCGAATACAAATAATAGCCATTGAATATAAATCCTATTAGCTTTTGTCTAAGTGAATGGGTGGAGATAGTAACTGGGAGGGGAAGGGGGATTATTTGACAGTGTTACAACTGTTCTAAATCTTAATTGGAATGGAAAGTATACTAGTAGATACATAGGTTACACCTCCTTCATCAGTACATTTTAAACAGGTATAATTAATAAATGTAAATTATACATCAAACAGTGGTGATTAAAAACAAAACAACAAAAATTTCATAAATATTTGAGTGCATGTTATATGCAAACCGACATGTAATTCTTCAATTCTAAATTTAGGTATAGCTTTGAAAATGACTTATTTATAGCAATAGCCTTTGTGTGGTTTGGCATATTACAAAACTTGTATATCTCTTTCTTGCAGTGGAATTATGTCAGCGGATAAGTGGCTTCTCTCAGTTTGCCTCTATTTAGTGCTCATATGGGTGGAAACTCTACTCAATTCTGGGAAAAGGAAGAAAGAAATAAAATCCAAAATGCCTATCTTCAAAGAGTTGACAATTTAGGGAGAAATTTTGAAGATTTAATAGTCTTTACAAAGCAACAGATAAATCAGAGCAAATTAAAATAGCACAGCCACAGTGCAAGCTTGGAGGTGAAGTAAATGAAAAAAGCAATCAGAGCAAGTCTGGGTTAATCAGGAGAGGTGCAGTAATGATTGTGTTTTCAGTGAGCCAGTAAAGGAGAGGAAAGACTGAGAGAGGTGGGGCGAGGGAAGGAGGGAGCTTATCTGAAGGGATGAACACATTGAAGAGCAGTTCATAGTGAAGTAAAGAACCGCCCTGTGGTATCCAGCTGACTCTATTGAGAGTCTCAGGATTCTATACACACTAGCTGCAGAGCGAAAAGAGGCTAGTGACCCCTTGGGGCTTTATCCTCCTGATATCCTGAAGCAGAGCACCTCTAATTCTCTTCTTTTCTTGTTGGAGCTAAACAGTTATTAGTTTTTAAAAAATTTAAGAGACATTACTGATTTTTTTCCCTATGCTTTGCTTTCCCAATTAAGCATTTTACTTTCTTTTGAGTTGTTGATAGGTTCAGCAATTTGTTAAAATAGTTTTCTTATTCGTTTCTTTAAATGGACACAGAAACTTTTCTTCCTTCCTGATCCCTCTGGAATTGGAAAATATTTGAGAGTATTCCTATTTTCTGGCACAAGGGTTATTTGCATAAGTTCAATAATGTTATTTGCGTTGAATCAAAAATCGGAAATATTCGTTATCGGACAGGGCTTTGATTGAAATGTCTTATCTGAAGATTAGTCAGAAAACTATGAGACTAAGATGGATCTCAAGTAAGCTAACAGAAGCTCTTAGAAAGATGATCTGCCTCCATAAGTAGTTCTGCCTGGCAGAGCAGACTAGAGAAGATACATGAAATAAATTTATAACGTAAAATAACCTGAACTTTTTCAACTCAGCATTGTAATCGGTAGAGACTGCAAAAGAGCAACCACATCAGAGGATTGTATTGAGAAAGATTTTGAAGAAAGGAAAAGAGATTGATCTTTGCTAGCAGATGGTATATCACAGAATATTTGATAGGTAGGGCTGAATTGAGAAGGTTTGTGTGTGACTTTGTGCTGGGCTTTGCTTTTCAACAATCTGAGTAGGTGACAATGTAAATATTTTCTCAAAATATTTAAAACCATACTGTTTCTGTTGTTATAGAGTCACAAACAAAATTACACAGTTATAAGAAATATTTTGAATATTATTTTTACAATTCAGTATTTTGAAATTTAGAAAGTTTTTTATTAACTGTCAAGAACTATGGACTATGAGCAAAAAAATTTTGATGTGTAAAGTAAATGTGTATGGAACCAGCAGTTAGCATAATGGCTATGTTGCTGGACTCCCATGTAGTCGACCGCATTTCGCGTCCCAGACCTGGTAGCTTAAAACTCACGCCAGGAGCATGTGCATGTGTGCCCAAGATCCAGAGAGGAGAATGGAGAAGGGATTGAGTGAGCATCCCCCCAGGAGTGATTTCTCGCTTTCTGTCCCTCTGTCTCTCTCTGCCTGGAGAGCGCACACGCCCTATAGCGAAAACCTCTCCAAAATAAATAAATAAATAAATAAATAAATAAATAAAGTAAACATGTAAAATAGATATTTGGGGAAAAACGTAAAAATAAATAAATAAATAAAGGAATTAAAAAGAAAGTAAAATAACAGGAAAAAATTACAAATTATCCTTAATTATTTTCTGAGCATAAGATAATTTAAATCTAATTTTGGGCAATTTATTGATATAATATATTGAATAATTTAGTATACCCTGTTTCCTTACTTACTCAGCCTGGAAAATTTACAGCCTGAGTTATTTTCAGGTTTGTCTGGAGGTTCTGATAAATTTACTAGCACTCAGATTTCTTCCAAATACCAGAGGGGTCCTCCCTCTAGTGACAAGCTCTGGATATGTCCTCTGTATCTATAGCAGCTCTCTTCTCAGTGTTGCCTTTTGCCTTACCTTGTCTTTTAGATAGATCTCTTTGGGTACAAGGAATAGAGAATGACTCGAACTTCATAGAGAGACATGTTTAAGTCGTGATACATAAGAGTAAAAAATGCATGGCATACATTATATTTATATCGTATACTCACACATATTCACACACGGTCATATTACATCAGTCATTTATAACCAGAAAAATGGTCTACTTCTCAGTCAAAGAATATGCTGAAGAGATCCTATAAAAGGTGTACAGAGTTGCTTGAGATGTCAGAGAATCAAGATTAGGCAAAGTAGACATAGTGCTTTAACTGATGCATTGTGAATTCTAATAGAGGGTAGGTTCTAAACAAAGCACTCTTCAGAGAAGTATGAGTACTATAAAAGTATGCAACAAGTCCTACATTACTTAGGCTAAGCTTTCTCTGGGAAATTAAATTTAAGCTGCATGCTGGGAAGGAGTTGAAGTCAGCTAGCTTACAAATGGGTAGCGACTAACATAAGGTCTTCACCCCTTTACAAAAACTTGTTTTCTGCAAATGATTAATTTTTCTTTTTGTGCTGGTTTCATAGAAGCCATAAAAATGTCTGAACATCCGAAACACAACTTGACACCAGAAAATAAGGCTCTAATGTTACAAAAGTTAATATTTAAAAAGGATAATTCTTAAATTAAGAAAGACAAATTTATTACTTCATTCATTCAGTAAATAGCTATTAAGCAATCGCTATGTGCCCTTATTTTCCAGGTAAAAGTACTTTGCTTTTTGGTCACGACTTCAGTGACCAAATATCCTAGATTTCTAAGGACCTCCCCAGTGAGCACTGACTGTTTCACATCCTGAAACCGTCCCCATCTCACACACACCAGAACGGGCCACCCTGAAGCCACACTGTTCCACTGCCTTCACAGAGCTTACATTTTAGGTGGCCAGACTGAACATAAACATAGACTTCTATGTGTGCCATGTGTGTGAGGTGTTAATAAATACAAAGAAGAAAAGTAGAACAAGGCAGTGCAAAAGAGGAAAATGGGGCTGGAAATTTGACGTTTTTCATGAAAGACTTCTCAAAGAAAGTGATATTTAAACAGAATCTGAAGTGAAATGAGGAAGCAGACCATGAAAGTGTCTGGGCAATTTAATAAAGAGACTAGAAAGGACAAACATTCTGAAGAAGCCAAAGGCTTAGGAGGCTCAAAAGTTCAATGAGATTAGAGAGTTGTGTTGAGTTCAAGTCAGTTCAAGCTTTAGCTAGATATCGATTTTATTCTCAGTGCGATGGAAAACCATAGAATATTCTGAACAAGGACTAAATTATGAGCTGATAACATACTGATTTTAAAGTCATAATTATTTCCATAAAAGTGGAGGAGATTCGATTGCTTTTTTATTTTTGGGTCATCATTTTTTGTAAAAATTATATTGCTGTGATATTTTAAAAGCAAAATCAGGCCTTGGGAACCAGCAGTTAGCGTAATGGCTATGTCACTGGACTCCCACATAGTCGACCGTGGTTCGTGTCCCGGACCCGGTGGCTTAAAACTCACGCCGGGCGCGTGTGCGTGCGTGCCCAAGATCCCGAGAGGAGAATGGAGGAAAAGGGATTGCGGCGTGACCATCCCCCCGGGGGGTGATTTCTCGCTTTCTGTCTCTATGTCTCTCTCTGTCTGTCTGGCGAGCGCACACGCCCTACAGTGAAAAATCTCTCAAAAAAAAAAAAAAAGCAAAATCAGGCCTTCCAACATTCTAATTGGAGTTTCCAATCTTTTCTTTTTACCTACTAGAATCTTTTCTTATTTTCAATATTTCTTTTAAAAATAAGCCATGCAATAATATGAAAATAATAGGTATTATATAAACAAGTGAGCATAGCAAAGCCAAGTGTGTATCCATGTGAACTGATAAAGACATAAAAAAAAGAAGCAATAAATAATGTTGACCTCATGAAAGAAAGTAAAAAGTGTTGCACTAAAGATGATATTAACAAAATGTTATTTGATTTTGTATAATTATATATATAGCTTATGTTTTATATTCTTAATACTATAACATGCTCATTTTTCTATGTCTTCTAATTACCAGAGAAGATATGTGCTTCCCAAAGAGATAGAGAGAGGCAAAAAGCTCTCTCCCCCCTCACCTCCCCACATCTCCTCTCCCTCCTTTCTCCAAACCATGTTTTTCAAGTGCTGGGGCCAGATTTTGAATCATGGTTAGCCATGTGGGATCCAGTTCCTTTAACCGATAGGCTATAGAGTCAGCTTCATATATCTGTTTTGATCCAGAATCTTTAAACATTTTATCATCATCATCCCATTTTGTTTTCTCATGTCATGACAGATAGCCAAACAATATCAACAGAAAGAAACAGCAGAATTAAACAAAAATTTATAACTATCCAGGACAAAAATCACTTAACACAATTAATCTTTCAAGATTGCAAAACAAATGAACAGTTCTTGTTTAATTATAATATAATATGATATTCTACATTTTCTTGAGAGGTTTTTGCTATTGGGTGCCTGCACTCACCAGAAAGGCAGAGAGAGAGACAGAGAGACAGAAAGCGAGAAATCACCCCCCACGGGGGATGGCCATCCCACAATTCCTTCTCTTCCATTCTCCTCTTGGGATATTGGGCACACACACACATGCACCCGGCGTGAGTTTAAGCTACTGTGTCTGGGACTCAAACCGCGGTCGGCTACATGGGAGTCCAGTGAAATAGCTATTGCACTAACTGCTTGTCCCTCTACATGTTTATTTAATATTATCATATGTATTTTTCAAATTTGACTTAAGATTTAAAAAAAATTCATTAAGTATGTTAGTAACATTGAAAACTTAAGTTTTATTGGGTGATCTTTGTCTTATTGTCATTATATGAATAAATATTGAAAAGACAAATATTGTTTTACAATACTAAAAGAAGTTTAAGTATGACTATTTCTATAGGTAAAGTACAATGTAAATAAATGTCAATTTTATATTTAATGTAACACATAATCACCATTTAATTGTCCTTATCACCAGTGTCTAAGACAAAAATCTGTACTACCTGATTGGAAATATGTCACCCAAATTATTTGCTAAATAAATTAATTAACTGGCAAAGATAAACAATTTACCTCTTTGTATTTTTTATATAAAATGCCATTAAATCATCTCTTGAGAACTATATTGGATTACTTGTATTTCTGATGTTCTCCACAAAAAATTCAAATTTATTCAGCATTGTATTAAAACTTTTGCAACATAATTGTTTTGAGGCATTAAGTTCTTTTTTGGTATTATAATTAGTATAAACCAATATATATACATATATATATATATATGTATATATATATAATATTAAACTATGAGACTCATTAAATTAATTATACAATATCACTTCTGAGATAAAGATGAATACTACAACATTGTTTCTCTGAGATTGTTTCATAGACATAATCTCCATGTGGGAAAGGTGTGTTTTTCATTCATGTTTCAAAATACAGATTTGGTTGAACTATAGTTTGCATTCAATGTTTTCATTATAGATTTAGTAATAAACATAACTGTTTATAAAAAGTTATTAAAATTAGTGAAATAAGTTTAATTAAAAAAATATTGGGGGAACCAGCAGTTAGCGTAATGGCTATGTCGCTGGACTCCCACGTAGTCGACCGCGGTTCGTGTCCCGGACCCAGTGGCTTAAAACTCACGCCGGGCGCGTGTGCGTGCGTGCCCAAGATCCCGAGAGGAGAATGGAGGAGAAGGGATTGCGGCGTGACCATCCCCCCTGGGGGATGATTTCTCGCTTTCTGTCTCTATGTCTCTCTCTGTCTGTCTGGCGAGCGCACGCGCCCTACAGTGAAAATCTCTCCAAAAAAAAAATATATATATATTGGGACTGGCTTTATAGTGCAGTGGATAAGCTATGTACACAGGAAGATGGATGCCATGTGGCCCGTTACCATTCAAATCCCAGTTTGGGAAACTTAAAAAACAGGCTGGGCATACACACATGGATGGACAGATGAAAGTTTTATGGATTGTAGTGAGACTGGGTCCCACTGTGGGGAGGTTTCTCTCTCTCTCTTTCTCTCTCATCCTTTGGCAGAAAATGGAAAGACAAGGGAAGCAAAGCAACACAAAATAAAGAGGAGCAAAACATATAAGAGAAAATGGGTCACCTGGTTGGAGCAACTAGATGCCACATGGCTAAGTAGGTGGAGTCCCAAACCAGGCAAGTTAAGAAGTGCCTCTGTGCAGTACTGTGGCCACTTGGCAGGCTCCTGATCCCAGGCAGACCCGAAGATTCAGGTGTACCAGTGTTCCCATCACCCTGGCTGGCTGGGAGATTGACAGCAAGATTGCAGAACAGCACGACCTTGTTGGGGCATGGTGGCACCCACCCGATGGCAAAGACCTGTTCAAGGTACACGTATCTTTCTCTCATTTAAAAGAAACAAATGAAATAAACCTTTGAAAAAATAACTGCAGGACTTCCATGAGCTTTTCATTTCTTTAAGTATTTGCTATAGAGTCTGATTGCTTGCTAGAGAGAGAGAGAGATAGAGAGTGAGAGCAAGAGAGAAGTCACACACCCCCTCCCCCCTGAAGGATTAGGTATGCTGCAATCCCCTCTTGTTCATTCTCCTCTCCATATTATGAGCCCGCATGCACAGGCACTCTCCACTGAGCCACTAAGGCTGGACCTATGGTTGTTTTCAAACCAGAAGCTAATGTTGAAATTAAAACTGGTTACAGACTTTAAACATGCCAAAGAATGTTTTCCTCATGTAGTCAATAGATTGTACTTTAGAAGAAAACATACTGTGCAAAAAATAGTTGATTTTGCTACCAAAAAAATAAATTTGGGTTTTTCAGTAGCTCTCAGGGTTGTAGACTGTTTGACTGTGTGCAGCCCCCAACCTTGAAAAATGTTTGAAAAGAAAATATAAAACCAATTCCCTTTGTTTCCAGTAAATTACATGTACTCAAGAAAGTGAAGGAAAAGAATTACAAGGTATTTTTCCATTTCCATGTTCTATGTACCAACTCAGTTTTTAATTTTTTTTTTGGAGAGGTTTTTGCTATAGGGCACGTGTGTTCGCCAGACAGACAGAGAGAGACAGAGAGACAGAAAGCAAGAAATCACCCCCCAGAGGGGATGGCCATGCCACAATCCCTTCTCCTCCATTCTCCTCTCAGGATCTTGGGCGTGTATGCACATGCGCCCAGCATGAGTTTAAGCCACCGGGTCCGGGACTCAAACCGCAGTCGACTACGTGGGAGTCCAGCGACATAGCCATTACACTAACTGCTGGTCCCTGTACCAACTCAGTTTTAAAAATCATGTTTATAAAGATTCTTCTATACTGAAGAGTTCAGAACATTCTTTCACTACTTTTCTTAAAAGAGGTCACAAACAAAAATCAAATCTCTGTGTGACCACAATAGCATAGCATATTACCAAACATTTATACTTAATTGTGATTATATATTCTTTTATTTTAAGGAATAGCTAGCACTCAGTTTGAGCGCCAGCAGATGGTGTGGTGGTTAATGCACTGGAATCCCACATGGTCACCAGCAGTTCCAGTCCCAGACATAACAGCTTGAAAATCACGCTGGTCATGTGTGTGTGCACAAAATCCCAAGGAAAGAATGGAAGACAGGGAATTTCAACGTGGCCATCCCTCTGGGGTCGGGGGTGGGGGAGAAAGTAACTTCTTACTTTCTCTCTCTCTATCTTGGGCTTTTTCTTGCAAGTGCACAAACTCAGTGACAAAAAAACTTAAAAAAAAATTAAATAAAAGTGTTTTCCGTTATAGATTCAATCACAGATATATTTTAAAGAGTGTATGATGTTTATTATATATACATATTGTCTTTGTTTACATTAGCAGAAATAATCTTCAGAATTCAATCACAAGAAATAAACATTTTTATATTACAAGAAAGCTAGTTCTTATATAAGAATTTTAAAATATAAATTTACTTTAAAAATAATAGTATTTTTTGACAATATTTTAATGTAATTTCTTTCTAAATAAAATTTTTTCAGTGAACCACTATTACTGCTGAGATAAATAAAGAGCTTTAAAACTTATTTTTTCAATTCCATTACAGTGAAAGTTTGAGGATTTGTATAGTTATTAGGCACACAATGACATTTTTTTTTCATCTTACAATGTCATGAAATTCCTCATATGCACTAATTAGATCGTATTATTCTTGTATGAGAATAATTGTTGGGTAGCAGAGTATAGAATTCTACATTTTATCCAGGATCTTTTGAACATTTAAACATTTTTTTTAATAATGTCATTGGCAATATGAGGATAATAGAAAGTCTCTCCTCATATGCACACACAAGTCCTTACAAGCACAGAGAATGAAGCAGAGATAGAGTAAAAGCGAGGGAGAGAACATGTGAATACAAAGTACCGGTGCACAGAAAATGCAGAAAAATGACTTTAGAAAAATCTACAGGAATTTAAAAGATTTTAGTAAAAGCAAGATAAGAAACCAGAAAATTATTCCTAATTGGAAAGACACCAATAAGTATGTTTCAAGGGATAAAACAAGTAGTGGTATGTAAACTGATTTTGAATAGATGTAATTTGAAGGTCACTTTGGCTCATTTACCTTTTCTAAATCTCCATAATCCAATGACTATATACTTCAAATGACTGATCATAATAAAGTAAGTTCATTTCATTTAGACTCATTTTTGCAAATTGTAAGTAAGGGTAAAAACATTCCTTTTAAGTTTTGTGTTGAAGATTAAATGGCCTAAAATGTGAGAACATGCTTAGTCATATCTAGAGTTACATAGACACACAAAAAAGTTAATATTATAATGCTTCTTAACTTCCCATGTAATATTACAGTTCTCACTAAAAGCAACATAAGTGGCATGGTGGTTAACATGCTAAATCTCACATAGCTGATTCCATGGTTCGAGTCCCAGCAGTTGACTTCATGGCTATGTCACTGGACTCCCCTGTAGTTGACCATAGTTTGAGGCCTAGACCAAGTGGCTTAAACTTATGCTGGGTGCGTGTGCATGCGTGCCCAAGATCCCAAGAGGAGAATGAAGGAAAAGGGATTGCATCATGGCCATCCCCCCAGGGGGGTGATTTCTCACTTTCTGCTTCTGTCTCTCTCTTTCTTTCTGGTGAATCCTCTCCAAAAATAATAATTATGTATGTATGTATATATATATATATTTTATATTTATATTTATATTTATATTTATATTTATACATATGCCGACATGCTATTTATCATAGATTGAAAGAAACTTCTGTGATGTGTTTGTAAGACTTTATAAATTAAAAACCAAATTTTGAATTCTGTGTGTCTTTTGAGTTACTTATGCTTTAATCTGGCAGCTGAAATCAACAACCCACATATTTAAAAACCAAACTTGTCATATGTGCATGCATGTCTAAAATCCCGAGAGGCGAATGGAGAAGAAGGGTATGTGGCATGGCCATCCTCCTTGTAGGGAATTTCTCATTTTCCCTCTCTGTCTCTCTCTGGCAAACACATGTACCATATAGGAAAAAAAAAAAAAAACTAACTAAAAAAACTTTAAAAGGAACTATTTTTTATGGAAAAAATACACATTAAAAGACACTTAGAAATAATTTGCTGATGTTTATTAATAAAATGAATTTTATGTCAGTTTCTAAAAAAGAATAATTAATAAACAATGCTGCCAGATGAGAATAAAAGTTGAAAATTATAGTTGTAATTATGAGTAAATACACAAATCTTACTTTTTAAATATCACTGTCAATTTAAGAAAGGATGCAGATTTATTCTCTTAGAAGCTTCAAAACAAATACATGGTATCTTCACTAATGGATACATAAGCCTTTATGAAAATGAAAATGAAAATAGAACAGGTTTTAAGTATCATGTGTTAAAACCATTTGATCTTTAGCAGTATATAAAACTTGTCTGAAAACAACCTGAAAGACATTTGTTGTCAATTAATTCTGAAATATTTATATTCAGTAATAGCATATAAAATATTACATTTGTAAGAAGTAATACAGACAAATTTAGCTCATTAAATGCAATTACATTATAAATTTACGAATGTATTTAAAATCAGATCCTAATTTACCTTTTCAAGTCTGCCTTCTTCATCTGAACTCTATATACATTGTAAGTGAAAATCCTCATTGGGACCAGCAGTTAGCATAATGGCTATGTCGCTGAACTCCCGTGTAGTTAACCATGGTCCAAGTCCCAGACCCAGTGGCTTAAACTCACTCCTGGAGTGTGTGCATGCGTGCCCAAGATCCCTAGAGGAGAATGGAGGGGAAGGGATTGCGGCGTAGCCATCCCCCTTGGTGAGTAATTTCTCGCTTTTTCAATCTGTCTGGCGAGCGCACGCACACTACTAGCAAAAAAACTTCTCCAAAAAAAAGAAGGCATAATTTCCTCATAAATTGATTTTTGCAAACAATTCAACTAAAAAAAATCCATTTTTAGACCAACATCTTTTCACCAACTTAACATCTCAGAAGACTTTCTCTTTTAAAATTAAGTATATAAAGCACTATTACAAAAAGTAATGTTAAAGTAACCCTAATCATATCTTTAGTGATTAAACAACCTTCCTATAAACCTAGGGCTGTAACAATTGGAGCATAAAAAGTCTTTTTAGTGCAAACATTTTTTCAGAAGTGTCAAATTTGGTTTTTTTTATTCTCACAGAAACTCTTTGGGAAGTGTACATGTTATTGGTGACAAATTATTTCCTTTTTGATAGATGAAGCCAGCAGAGAACTCAGACATCTACAAATTGCATATATAATCTGGTTGAAATTGGTCAACATGATACAAATCAAGTTTTACTTGAACTTTATTAAGTATGGGATCTCAATTCAGAGTCTCTTCCTGAATAGAAATATTCTGAGCATCATCTTTTTTTTTTCATATCTTATCTCAGCTGAGAATTTATGACAGACTAGAGAAAATTTTGAAAAGCAGAAACTAGCATCAGCAGTATAAAGTAAGATGTATCAAACAAGCTGTTTGGTTGTCTATTCATTGTTAAAGTAAAGGTCAAGGAAAAGAAAGTAATTTTCAACCTATGGCAATGTTCAGAAGTTCTTGACTCCAGAGATCAGAAGCACATTCAGGTAGTTTTACATTAATTGTTTTATCGTAACAATATTGTGAATCTCCATTCATTCTCTTGATCTATGGTAATAAATGAATAAATGAATAAATAAATAAATAAATAAATAAAATCAACTGGAAAGTACCTATTGGGCTTCCCAGCTACACAGGACAATAGCCTTGTTCAACAGGGACTGGTACTGTTGAATATGCAGCTGCAGAAAACATCTACCTATGTAAGTTGAGAAGATAGAGTTTTAATGGAAGCTCTTTAGCCTGTTGTACACTCAGGCAGATGGATGTTGTGCACTCAGGCAGATGGATTTACCCCAGACACAAATGCTACAAGTCACATGATAATAAAGATTAGGCCACATCTTCCTGTGGGGATCTGTCATGATATACGTGAAAACTAAGTGCTGCAGAAACTAAAGCTTTAAATTGTCAGGTCCGGTTGTTCCAGGAATGTCTTTTATTCATTTAAAAGTATTCCTGGAATTGAAGCACCACATAGGAAATATTTCTGAAATAAATACATAAAAAATAGGATGTTTGAATGAATGAATGCTTGAATAAACGGACTGAACAAAGCATAAGTACTTCAGTTAGTAAAGCAGACACTTAACATGGGTGTGAATTTTGCTCATTCGCATGTCATTTTTTTTTCAATAAATATGTTGGAAAATATTGTATAGTACTACAAATGCATTTTTTCTTCTTTCTGATTTTTCTCTTTCTTAAGTTTACTTCCTATGGGAAAGAGAAAGTAAGAGAGAGAGGAATCTCCAACAAAGCCTCCATGCTGTAGCTTAAAAGGTGAGAAAATTGGGACCAGCAGTTAGCGTAATAGCTATGCCACTGAATTCCCATGTTGTTGACTGTGATTCGAGTCCTGGATCCAGCGGCTTGAACTCACGCTGAGCACGTGTGCCTGCATGCCCAGATCCTAAGAAGAGAATGGAGGAGAAGGGAGTGTGGCATGACCATCCCCCTGGGGGGTGATTTCTTACTTTCTGTCTCTGTTTCTCTCTGTCTTTCTGGCAAGCACATGTGCCTTATAGCAAAAACCTCTCAAAAAAAAAAAAAAAAAAAGGTGAGAAAATCATTTCTATTTTATAAGTTATTTATCCTGATATTTCCTGGTGAGAACAATGATAATACAAACCACAAACTAATTTACACAGCACTGATTGTCTCAGAATTCTAGGCTTACATATAAAATAAATCTTTTTGTTTTATTCATCACTATCTTCAAATATATTCAAAAGCAAACACAAATATGATGTTTTCAACATGGACATATCATTAAAATGAACTGAAATTTTTTTAGGATATTGCTAAGAATATCTTTAATGAGAATAACATGCCACACCATTTTCATATCACAGAATTATTTTTAGCTCAATAACTTTTAGAGTTAGAAGCTATCTTGTATGTTTGCTATTTGTTTTGAATATAAGAAAATTAAAGACAGTTTAAAAAGCTTGAACAAGCTTATATTAATAAATTATAGTTACTTTGGAATTAGAACTGAGGTTTTTATATTCACAACCTAAACTAATACTAATTTGCTATAATCTCTGCTTATTCAACTGAGTTTTATGATAATTATTAGTTTCTTACTTTATGAAATAAATAGCAGTAAATTAAAAATGTCATTTGGAGTAGGGAAATGAATAAATAAAGGAAATGGAGTAGGGCAAAGATAGAATAAGATGGAATGAAATGAGAAAAAAATCATGTCAGCCAGTGCTTATTTTTTTCCTTGAATAAAGAGCTTGAATAATCTCAAGAAATTTTATCTTTCTGAAAAACTGCTTCAGATCCTGTTAAGAATGAAGGTCCATGTTTCAAGAAAAGAGAGACTCAGATCATGGATTTCTGCACACTGATGTTAGATAGCACAAAAGGGTTCATTCTCACCAGGAATATTAGAGAAATTTAAAGAACAAAGCAAATTTTATTTGGTCAAGAGCAACAGTCGTTACTGTTCTCTCTTAATTTTAACAAAATAGAGTTTGAAACACCAGGCCTACATGTTCTCTGGATGGCAGAATTGAATACTAAAATTATGGCTCCCATCAAATGGGCCTTGATTAGAGTCTAGAATTTTGAGGTCTATTTTATTTTCATGTTAAATTTCAGATACTTGAATATGAAAGATTTCCTAGAACTTCTTGAAAATCTTCATAATCCGGGGACTAAGAGGTGTCATGGTGGTTATGGTGCTGGACATTCCCACATGGCCGACCATGATTCAAGTCCTGGACCTGGTAGCTTGCTTTCTCACTTGCTTTCTCTTTGTGTTTCTCTCTGGTTAAATTAAAATAATTAAATGAATAAATAAAATTAAAAATAAATAATTCTTTAAAAAAAACTTCATAATCTAAAAGACACATGAAGTGCATGAATAAGATAGAAATATTGTAACTACTGTGATACCGTGTTATCATGTATACACCCATAACCACACACTGAAGCTAAAGAAAGCTAAAGCTACTATTTATTTCCTTTAATGTTACAGTACTGCTTAATATAAATATTTTTCAAGGGTCAATCCATGGCCTGGTGGTTGATACTTCTGGATCTAACATGGCTAACTGCAGTTGGAGTCCCAGATCCAGTGGCTAGAAAAACACAATGTATATTTGTGCATGTGAAAAAATCCTAGAAAGAGGGAGAGATGGAGGAGAAGTGATTGTGACATAAACATACTCTATGGGAGGTATTTTCTCAATTTCTCTCTGTCTCCATCTGTCTCTCAAGTGCACATGCCTTCTGGCAAATTAAAAATAAAATTTTTAAAAATCTTTCAAAAATGTTTAGGGGAAAAAGGCTCTGTAAAAATTTATGACAATTTGTCTTCAAGCCAGCAGGTAGCATGGTGGTTAAGGCGCTGGACTTCCACATGGTTGACAGCTGTTCAAGTCCCAGACCAGGCAGCTTGCTTTTTCACTTTCTCTCTTTCTCTGTCCTGTCTCTTTCTGGTGAACACATGTACACTATAGCAAATTTTAAAAACAATAATGATAAAATTAAATTTAAAAATTCTTATTTTTTTCAGAAAGAGATTTTTGCCATTGGGTGTATACACTCACCAGAGAGACAGAGAGACAGAAAATGATAAATCACCACCCTGGGGCATGGCCAAACTGCAATCTGTTCTCCTCCATTCTCCTCCTGGGATTTTGGGCATATACACACACACGCAGTGTGAGTTTTATGTCTCTGGGTCTGGGACTCAAGACACAGCTGACTATGTGGGAGTCCAGAGATGTAACTATTATGCCATTTGCTGTTCCCAATAAATAATTCTTTTTAAAAAGTTTATAACTACTTGTCTTAAGTTGTGTCTCTAATAAATATGCAAAAAGGACTAATATGAAAGCATTAGTTATGCCATACTCTATGCACAACTCTACATAACTATACATGTTATTTCATTTAATGTAAATATTCTGTATATGTATAGCATACTGTATTTTATTGCACTTTGTAGGTGCTGGGATTTTGTATATTCTAATGCCATGTGGCAACCCCACATCCAGCAACTCATCGGCATCATTTTCCCAACATCATTTGTTTAGTTCATGTCTCTGTGTCACATTTTTGTAAATTTAATTAGTAAATGTTGTATGTGTTCTCATCTCCTTTCCTCTCCTCAAGCAGCCCCATCGCCTGAAACAGAACAACATTGAAATCAGGCCAATTGATAATGCTGCAATGAAAGGAAGAGTTGCATGTCTCTCGTTTTAAATCAAGAGCTTGAAATGATTAAGCTTAGTGGGGAAGGTATATTGAAAGCATAGATAAGTAGAAAGGTGTATCTCTTGTGCAGTTAGCTGAGTTGTGAATGCAAAGGAAAATTTCTTGAGGGAAATTAAAAGTGCTATTCCAGTGAGCACACAAATGATAAGAAAGCAAAACAACCTTATGTCTGTTATAGAGAAAGTTTTAGGGGTCTGGATAAAAGATCAAATCAGCCAGATCATTCTTAAGCCAAAACCTAATTCAAAGCAAGGCCCTTAAACCCTTCAAATTCTACGAAGGCTGAGAGAGGTGAGTAAGCTGCAGAAGAAGAGTTTGCAACGAGCAGAAGTTGGTTCAAAGATTTAAGGAAAAAAAGCCATCTCCATAACATTAAAGAACGAGACGAAGCAGCAAGTGCTGATATATTATCTGTATCAAGTTATTCAGAGGCTCTAACTAAGACGAATAAAGGTTATTGCCATAAATAACAGATTTTCTATATAATGAACCAGCCTTTTATTGGAAGCAAACACAACTTAGGAATTTCATGAAAAAAGAGAAGGGATGTCAATGACTGGCAATGTTTTAAAGAACTGGTTCACTCTTGTTGGAGGCAAAGGTAGCTGGTAATTTTAAATTGAAGCCAATGCTCATTTTCCATATTGAAAATGTTAAAGCCTTTAATAGTTATACTAAATCAAGTTTGCCTCTGCTTTATACAAGGAAAAACAAGGAGACAATGAAGCATGTTTATATAAAGCATGGTTTATTGAATATGTTAAGGCCAGCATTGAGACCTATCATTCAGGAAAAAAAAGAAAAAAAGAGGTCTTCAAAATATCAAAGTATTACTACTTACCACACGCTGGCCCTGTAGATCAATGACTAATGGAGACAGATTCTGTGTCGTTGATTACTGTTCAAATCCTGACCCCAGCAGCTTGAAAAGCACTCCAAGTGTGTGTGTGTGTGTGTGTGTGTGTGTGTGTGTGTGTGTGTGTGTGTGTGTGTGTGTGTGTGTGTGTGTGTGTGTGTGTGTGTGTGTGTGTGTGTGTGTGTGTACATGTGTGCACGTATGTGCTCTCAGAGTTCTAATAGGAAGAAGGAAAGAAGGAATGTAGGAGGGGAAGAGCAGGGTTACCACATTCACTACTAGTACTGGTTCTTTCCCCCATATTCACCCTTAGGAAATTAAATAAATAAATAAAAAATAAATAAATAGTTGTTGCTACTCATCAGTAATGCACCTAGTCAGCAAAGATCTCTGATGGAGACATGTAAGGAGATCAATAACGTTGTCGTACCTACCAACTACCAACCATTCTGCAGCTCATGGATCAATGAATCATTCTGATGTTCAGGTTTTATGATTTAAAAACTATATTTCATAAAGTTACAGCTATGAAAGATAGTGATTCTCTAATAGATCTGGGCAAAGTAAATTGAAAATCTTCTGAAAAATATTTACCATTCTTGATGCCTGTTAAGAGCATTTATAATTCATAAAAAGAGGTCAAAATATCAAAATAAGAAGAATTTAGAAGGAGTTAATTCTAACTTTCATGGATGATTTTGAAGAGTTCATGGCTTCAGTGAAGGAGATTATTACAGATGTGGTGGAAATAGCGAGGAAACTAGCTTTAGAAGGATCCTGAAGTTATGACTGACCTACTGCAATCTCAATAAACTGTTACAAATAAGGAGTTGCTTCTTGTTGATAGAGAAAGTGGTTTCTTAAGATGGAATCTACTTCTAGTGAAGATGCTGTGAACACCGTAGGAATTACAACAAAGGATTTAGAATTTGACATAAACTTAATTCATAAAGCAGTGGCAACATTTGAGAGGATTGACTATGCTCTGAGTAAAATGCTACAAAATAGTATCACATGCTATAGAAAAATCTTTCCTGAAAGGAGGATTCAGTCAATATGGCAAACTTTACCTGGAGCACAGGTGCTAAGACTGAGCTAGAGGGAGTTAGAATGCATGGAGGTCAAAATTGGTGCAAACTCTTATCTTCATCCAGCAGGCAGTGTGGAAGATAGGCAGCCTGGTGAGGGTTTTAGGTATCTGGGTCCTAAGATTGACCTAGAGGGAGCTAAGAGTGCCAAGTATTTTTAATATAAGATGTGTACATTTCTTCTTTAGCCATAATACCATTGCATACTTAGTGACTACAATATAGTGTAGACATAACTTTTTTAAAAAAATTTATACATTCAATCTCTGTACCTCACTATAGCTTATAAAATGAATTTTCCCAACACTTCACACCTGTCCAGCTGAAGCTCTCATACATGTTATTATCAACAGACAATCCTCCATTTCTGTCTCTCTTACGTGCCTTACCTCTATTTTTTTTCTTTATTCCTTTCCCTTCTTTCAGACTCATTGAGAAACCAGAAAATTCATGTGGCTCACTATATTGTAGTATTCATTTTATTGCAGTGGTCTAGATCTGTGTATGTGTGTGTGTGTGTGTGTATTTACATAAATATCATAAAGACCAGATAGTGATCACTGTGTCGTATGTTGTTTAAAACCTAAGATGGCTAAAATAAAATATTCAAAAGGCTCCAAAATGTAGAAATACTACCTTTGAAAATTCAAGTCAGAGGGTGACTTTCACTAGACTGGGGAAAATAGAATAAAGATGTTAAAGGTACAATATGGTCAGATGTGAAATATGCTCTGGAAGGATGTATTTTTAAAATACTGTAGTGACTACTTGTTTGTAAAAAACTTTAGAGATCTTCTATGTAGATATTTGACTTTTACTCCTAATACTTGACTTATATTCCTAATATAATTTCACTAGAATCCTATGGAAATTATACATCTTTGGCATGTTAGGAATATTTTGCTGTATGCTAGGAAAATGTAAAGTTATTTCTTCATTGCAAACTCATGATCTGTTTATTAAGGTTATTATTCATATTTTTTTTCTTTGAGACACCATATACTTTTTTATTTATTTATCTATTTTTTGGAGAGGTTTTCGCTATAGGACGCGTGTGCTCTCCAGACAGAGAGAGACATAGAGACAGAAAGTGAGAAATCACCCCCCCAGAGGGGATGGTCACGCCGCAATCCCTTCTCCTTCATTCTCCTCTCGGGGTCTTGGGCACGCACGCACACGTGCCCGGTGTGAGTTTTAAGCCACCGGGTCCTGGACGCGAACCACAGTCGACTACGTGGGAGTCCAGTGACATAGCCATTACGCTAACTGCTGGTTCCCGAGACACCATATACTTTAAGTATATGGTGCTAGTTATTTTATAACTTTTCCACAAGTGAATCCAAGGAAGAAAGTTTTGAAATCAACATTTTGTCCATAGCTTCTAAGTACATTGGTTCACTGAGTTGATCTCTATGACAACCACTTGATTTTTAAGCTTTGTCAGCATTCTGCAAGCTTTTGGGTTAATGATAACTAGCTAATGCAATGAATAAGTTAATGGAATTCTTAATCACCCCTATCTGATTAATGGATATATGAATTTGTTATTTGTAATCACAATTAAGCATTTCACGTAATTACTCTTTGACATACAAAATAAACACAATAAAATATAATCTATGTTACTGTATTTTTTCTTTAAAACTGTAGTCCTTGATAGGCATATTTTCATCATTCATTTTATAAGACGCGTGTGCTCTCCAGACAGAGAGAGACATAGAGACAGAAAGTGAGAAATCACCCCCCCAGAGGGGATGGTCACGCCGCAATCCCTTCTCCTTCATTCTCCTCTCGGGGTCTTGGGCACGCACGCACACGTGCCCGGTGTGAGTTTTAAGCCACCGGGTCCTGGACGCGAACCACAGTCGACTACGTGGGAGTCCAGTGACATAGCCATTACGCTAACTGCTGGTTCCCGAGACACCATATACTTTAAGTATATGGTGCTAGTTATTTTATAACTTTTCCACAAGTGAATCCAAGGAAGAAAGTTTTGAAATCAACATTTTGTCCATAGCTTCTAAGTACATTGGTTCACTGAGTTGATCTCTATGACAACCACTTGATTTTTAAGCTTTGTCAGCATTCTGCAAGCTTTTGGGTTAATGATAACTAGCTAATGCAATGAATAAGTTAATGGAATTCTTAATCACCCCTATCTGATTAATGGATATATGAATTTGTTATTTGTAATCACAATTAAGCATTTCACGTAATTACTCTTTGACATACAAAATAAACACAATAAAATATAATCTATGTTACTGTATTTTTTCTTTAAAACTGTAGTCCTTGATAGGCATATTTTCATCATTCATTTTATAAATCATTTCACTTGGTACCAAAACATGAAGTTTGGAAGAGAAGGAAGGTGTTTTATCATATAAGGCAATGCACTAAGAAACAAAGTACAAGTATACAAATCATCTATACGTTTTCCAGGAGGCATCTGTTTTGGTCATTTAAAACCATTAGAAATTCCCTAAAAATGATATCATCATGTCATGCTGATGTGGGTAAGACAGTTATAAAATATGACAAAAATTATACATATAACAAACATGCAAGCAGTTTTGAAGAATCTGTATACAAATTCTGCATTCATAGTTACTGTTGCACGTTAGATACTCTGAAATTACATGACCTATGTTACAGACATAAGACAACTTTCTAAATGACATCAGCATGTCTTCACTTAAAATTTAGTGGATTAAATACGTGTGACGAGAAATATACAGTAAGAATGATAAAAGTTTATCCAAGTGCTATCATAAAAACTTCTCACAAAATAATTGTACATAAGGAAATTTTGATTCCAAAGTTTAGCCAACTATTTATAAAAGAACATAATTTTTTAAATTTATCTTTGAGGTCTTCTTCAATACTGCTATTAGAAAGAAACATTTCATTACTTCCTCAGTCAAAAGCTTACTGTTTCTAGTTTTCACATAGACCACATTTCTGCACATCTTTTCTCATCTCAAAGCTCTTTCTCTTGTTTGTTCTAGCCTTTGAGATCCTCAGTTTCTTCTTCTTATTATTTTTTTCTATTTCATGGTGCACGAATGCTTGACAGAGTGACAGGGAGAATAAAAGGAAAAAAGAACTTTCTGATGTGATATACACAATTCTTTTTCCTTAATTTCTTCATTCTTTTGGGATTTGGGGCATGTGTACACAAGCAGTGGGAGTGTTTTTCAAGCTCCCAGGGCTGGGATTCAAATCCTGGTAGGCAATAATGGATTTAGCTTCTTTAACTAATAGACAGTGGGTTCACTTAATCCCTTATTTCGAATCTGGTAGCTTCCTTGGGTTCCCCTTGCCTTAAAAGAAGAATGTGGCAAGGTCCCTTTCTTATTTTTACTCCAACTAGGGTATGTATACACATCACATGCCCTAATAAAGCCAGATTGGAGGTACTCACGATGATGTGATATTCTTTGTGGACATCAGTGAACATGGCAGTATCTTTGATCTGATTATCACACACTGCATGAAAATGCATACTGTACCTGACAAATATGTACAACTGTCAAATGTAAATAAGACATTATTATTGAATAAAAAGAACAGTCTGATTCTCCATATTTGAACCTCAACACCATCCTTAAGGGATTCCCATTTCTTAAACACTTGCTTATGCTCTTGTTACATACAGCCCCGAAAATCTCAGGTGCATAGTCAACAGCCCTTTTAGATAATCTGGGAGCAAATAAATAAAAGGTAAATGTAAATCGCAATAGATTCTTATTGAGAGAGGAAAGCTAAGAAGAGGCAGACTATTGAAAAATAATACTTTATGGCCGGCGAGATACTGTGTGCAAAAGAGAAATGAAAAATTGTCAAGACAATGGTGGACAATTGTTCAAAGATGGCGTTTCAGTCTAGTCATTGCGTTAAAAACAAGAAGAGGTGTCCACTATTGTCCAGGAGACAAGGTTCTGTGTGAATACCTCCCACTCTAGTTTTATGTCTAATGGGTATTTGAATGCTTATGTAAATTTATCTATGTGAACTCCATAAATATGGAAATAAAAATGAGAACGTATGATTTATAATATTTTTTTCTAATAACCATTTTCTATAGAAGGAACTTCAGATAAACTCAAAATATGTTCCAATTAATTTGCAACCCCCCCTCATATGTTCCAATTAATTTGCAACCCCCCAGGGGATATATTCTCATTGGTTCACATGCGATTTTCCCAACTGCATGTCTTTCTGCTAATCCTACTAATATTTTATTAAACTGTTTTTGACAATTCATTTTAGTAACATTTTTTTCTCTATTCTTCTTTTTTTTTTTTAGACAGTAACTCCCTATGTCGATGTTCTCCTGGCCCCAGTAAGGACTACAGCCACACATGACACCCAGCATTTCACGATGGACAAGGGATTGAACCCAGACTGCCTTATAGTCCCAGCCTACAGAATACAGCGTCCTAGCAGCGCATGCTACCACAGACAGACTTCTTTTGGGTAATATCTTTGAACCAGTTTATTAGTCTAGTTACCTCTTCAAAGGTTTGAAACTTTCTAACCCCAAATATTGCCAAGGAGGAAGAGGTGTCTTATTCAACTCCTTAATCTGTGAATATTAGACTGTTTCCACCAACTATCTTGATAAAAGAATGAGCCTCTGTAATTTGACAAAATATTCTGTCTTTCATTTTTTTGGTTACTTTCTATTAGGTAAGTAACAAACCATATTTTGTCTATGAGTGTTTTTAAGCATGCTTTAAGACCTATATCCAGAGGAAGACAGACATGGCCTTGCATCTGACCTCTGGATGCCTCATATATCTGTAATTAGTACATACGTTTATAAAAAGAAAGTTTACAGAAATTTTAGTTAGTCTTTGAGCCTGGATCCTGGTCTCTAAGGTCCAGGGGATGACACAGAAAACAGCTGAGTAAAAAACCAACACAAAAACAAACAAACAAAAAAACTGGTCCACATTTACTGTGATATTCACAGATTTCTTTTGTAGTTCTTAAAACAAAACCTTACTCCAACATGAAAGCATCCTAAGAAGGAAAAAGTAAATGTGCTGGGTGTGCCTAAATTTACAAAGAGAAAAATATCAACAAAACTAATCTAAGAAATTACCATTTTAATTTATTTTCAAGTAAATGGAAAGCTGCATTTAATTGCTTTAACTGCTATATAATTTTGAAACAATTTCTCAATTGAGAGAAGCTATAAAATGTAATATGGAGAAGAAAAGGTATATCTTAATGATGTTCACATTTTTGAAAATAACACTTCAGAAACAAAAACACAGCTGGCCCCATAGCCTAGTAGTTTGGGAGCTAGATCTCACATGGTTGACCGAGGTTCAAATCTAGTTTTGGTGCCTTGAAAAACACACTGGACAAATGTATGTGCATACTGAAAATCCTGACAAAAGGAATGGAGAAAAGGAGATTACAGTGAGACATCTCATGAATGACTGCTTTCTCCCTCTCCCTTTCTCTTGATCTCTCTGATGAGTGCATGTACCTTCAAATAAATGAAAACAAAAATCAATTAAATTATACTATAGTTTTCCTTTTGTGCAAAGGTTCTCAAAATTTAGCAAATATCAGAATGACCTGAGGGCTTATTAAGTCACAAATTTCTGTCCTTCCTCCCAATTTCTGATGTATTAAGTCATGAGAGCTTTTATGACCGACAGGCTTCTAGGTGGATGTTACCAGTCCAGGAATCACGTTTCTCCCATCCAATGTAACATCACAGAAAGCATCTAAAGGGAAGCACACTAAGGATTAATGTGCTGAAAATTTTCTCTTACACTCCAAGTTCAGAATTTCCTAGAAATCACCCAGAGAACATACAGCGGCAAATTTATGATCTGTATAACTTAGTGGATGCTTTGCCTTGAAATACAATATGGAAGTCTATAAAAAGTAATTATTAACTTTACAGAAAAAAATATTTCAGGAATGAACTTGTCAAAAAAAGTTAAGGTTTCATCTGAAAGATACAATGATCAATGTTACAATTATCAGAAGGAAACCAGCCCGTTTTTTTCTTGTTCCTCTGGTAGATTGGAGATAAATATTTAAAGCCAATACTTTACTATTTTATGAGGAAAATATATGCTACTAATGAGTTATCTACAGTAGTAAATTTATAAAAAAATATGAACAAAACTTATATAAATTATGTCAACAAAATTACAAAAGGCTTTATATTTCTCAGTTAAAAAAACAATAAAATTGTAATCAAATAAATGTTAAATGAGATCCATTTACATATATAAATTTTAATGCATTATCTGAATGTACATAGTAAATCCACTTGAGAAAGGAGCCTCCTTTATTTATTCCCTGAGGCTTTTTTTTTGAAAAGTATAAAATAATATGAAAAATGTTTCATCATATCTCAGTACCATATGGGTGACAGAAAAATATTCATGGCATTTTAAAGTACTGTAGGGCAATGGGACCAGCAGATGGCATAATGGTCACATCCCTGAACTCCCACATAGTTGACCACAGTTCAAGTCCTGGACCTAGGGGCTTAAAACTCATGCTGGGTGAGTGTGCATGTGTACCCAAGATCCCTAGAAGAAAATGGAAGAGAAAGTATTTCAGCATTGCTATCCAGCTGGGGGTGATTTCTCGCTTTCTGTCTATCTGTCTTTCTCTCTCTCTCTGGAGGGCGCACACACCCTATAGCAAAAATCTCTCTTTAAAAATAAATAAATAAATAAGAACTATAGGACAAGAGTTATTGTATAAACAATTATAACTATCTATGTATTTGAACGATATATAATGAAATAAAAATGGATTTTAAGTGGCATATTGTTCAAAGTTCCATGATTACTTGATTTTCTTCATTTTCCATTTTGTCTACCAAATAAGCGAAGATAACCAAAAATAATAGAGGTCAAAAAATTCAAAACTCCAAATCAAGAACTATTAAAATCGTTTTTTTGGACTGGTCCCTTGGTCTAGTGCTTAAGGAAGCCAGATCCCACATGTTCAAACACATCTTTCAAATCCCACCTAAGACTTAATGAAAATTGTGCCAGGTACATGGGAATGCATGCTCGAAATCCTGGTAGGATGAAAAACCGGAGGAGAAGAGATAGCAGCATAACCACATGCCATTCTAGAGAGCTTTTCACTCTCTTTCTCACTCTCTGTATCTCTCTCTATCTCTTTCTGAAAAGAGATGTACCTCTATCAAATAGAAGAAAAAATATTCTTTGTAAAATGTGGTGTTGATGTAAGTGACACAAATAATCTTGCATATATATAAAGTTTTCTGAGAGAAGCAAATTTATGCTCATTTCTTAAGGTTATGGTTGTTATTCATAATACCATCCAGATACCTAAGTGAAAGTATTGAACTTAAATAGCTCTTCACTTATCATTTTATTTCTTTTTCCTTTTATCCCCAAACTGCAAGCATTGTTTATACGTTTCTCCACTTCCTTGTCATTTTTTTTTCCTTTGGTTCTTGTCAGTCAGATTTTCATCTCCATTCCGTCACTAAAACTGTTCTTACCTAATTTCTAATGACTCCTGTAAGCCAAATCTAATGGCTTATTCTTAGTACTTAACTTATTGGGTTTTCAGCAATATTCGCATTGCTCACCACTCTTTCTTCTTGTAATACAGTCAGCCCTCTTTAGCCACAATTCTGCATCTGAGTCAGTCAATAAAAGAATAAAACATTTGACATTGTTGGTTGGCTACATGGCCTGGTGATTAAGGCGGTCAATCCCACATGATCAGTCATGCAGTTCAAATCTCAGACTTGGCAGCGGTAACACACGCTGGCCACAAGGGTATGTGTGCCCAAAATCCAGAAAAGAGGGATGGATGGGGGAGAAGGGACTGGAGCATGACCGTTTCCCATAATAGATGTTTTCTCCTCTCCTTCTCTCTTCTCTTTGTCTCTGGCTGGTGCATACACACTCTAGCAAAAATTTTTAAAATGTTACATCATTGTTGACATGTACTATATAGTTAGTCTACAGTGGTATGTCTGGTAGGTCTGTACTAAATATGTTCAAATGTTTTTCCAGTCATTATTTTCTTAAAAGAAGAGTATGTCAATTATTTACAGACCATTTACCTTGTAGCAGGCATTATAAGTAATCTAGAGAAGATTTAGAGTAGACAGGAAGATATGAGTGGATTATATGCAAATACTTTTCCATTTTATAAAGGGACTTAAGCACACAAGTATTTTGGTGTCTGCAAGGGGCAAGAGAACCTAGCCTTCATGGAAACCCAGGGATGCCTGTTCTTCTCTGGTTCGTGTGAGGAATGCCATTACACTTCTACCTCCCAGTGTCAGCACCTTTGTTGGACCTACCTTTGCTTCTTTTACTTTAGGAGCTTCCTAACCTGACTCCAGTTTGTTTTCTGCAGACCCATCCATTGTTTTGAACTCAAAATCCATGTCTCAAATGGTCTAATTATCTTCCTGAGTTATCTTGATTTCTCCCACCCAAATATGGAAGACAGGCTTCCTGAGAACAAGATCCTGTTAAATATTAAGGATGGACTGTGAAATCTGAAACATAGTTCTCAAATTAAAAACACTAAAACTGATCAAAATAATGAAAACAATACAGAAGGAAATGAATTTAAACCCAGAAATGGGATGGAATTCGAAATAGCATGTAACTTCCGTGTGTAGCTTCATACAATGCAAAGCCAGAATTCAAAAGAAGAAACTGTGATGGTCTCAGAAGTTTTTCCCAAAGATGATAAAGATATATCTGGCCAAGAGTATCAGAATTTCTTCCATAGGTTTTTTCCTTTTCTTTTTCTTTTTCTTTTTTATTTCTTTTTTTTCCCATAAGGCAGACACCACCACGCCTGGCCAGAATTTCCTTAAGAGAACATTTATGGAATAATTGGGGTGAAAAACAACTTAAAAAATCAATATAAGTACACACACACACACACACACACACACATAGACACAAGTAAATTTCTCCATATAATTATGGCCATTTTAAAAAAATTTATAAGGTCTTTGTAACAAAAATGTGCAAATATTACTAATAATAACTATGGATAGTATGGGCTCACTGGCAGGTACAATTATGCCACCCACTTTGGGTACGCCGGGTCTACAGCATCTCTTTCACAAGGCCGACTTTGCAAAGACTGCTTCTGAACTGTCTTATTTATAGATCTGATGCAACAATGAGTTGATATAAGAGGTAATCATCAAGCCTCACAACATTCAAATCCAGTGGTCTACTTCTAATTCATATGAAGGATATCTTCCCTGGAGGGCCTAACATTGCTTTTGCCTTACTTAAATTTCATCATTTAGATAAGATCCCAGTAGGAAAAAAATAAGGAAGTACACATACACCTACCTATACACAAACACACGCAAATTACAAAATTTTATCTAAGAAATGAGTAAGATGCAGTTTAATCTAGACTTACTATTGAATCTATTCTGATTTCAATTCATCAGAGATTTAATCAGACACGGTTGTTTTACTTTGAATATTCAGATGAGGGTTTTAATTTTCTTGGCTATTAAATGAGATGAGTGAATGCAAAAGAAAAATTAATGAAAAAAGAAGAAAGGTAAAAGAATCTGCTTCTATCTTTACTCACCTTTATTGCACATAAGAAATCATCACTCAATTTGAAACATACTGCTCTTTAATAGCATTTGATGCTGCTCCTGCTTGTTAAGTTGATGAAAAGAAATTAATGATATCAAGTACCCGGCTTAAGGACAAGAAGTAACAGTCATTTCTAACTTCAGTTCAGAAGCAGCTGCATCCACACTCTAAAATATACACAGCACCCTGGGATCCACGGAGGCAGCTGTGTAGTGTGTTACTCTGGCTATAGCACTTTCCACACTATTCCATGAAGCTTAGGATAATAACTTCAGGATATAGAATGTTTATCCCTGGCAGATTTGAGGATGTTTGCACTCAAGCTGATAGAAATGTGTTCTCTGAGTTTGAATATGTCTTTATGCATCAGCATCTCTGGTAAATAATGCCTTTCCATTTATTTCCAACCACTGTGTGCATTTGATAGAGTAAGTGAGGCCATGGGATTATTGCAACGACACAGTGCACATCTTTGTCATTTTCCTGGCAGTTTTCCATTCTAAAATATCAAGCATATTTTGGGTTTATTCTCCCAAACCATTTCCGTTTTGTAATTTTTGTCACCCTCAGCAAATTAATCCCACACATGCCTTTGTCTGTCATGTGAACCATGCAGAAATTTTGAATTATGTCACCTCTATAAATGGGAATCTGTGAAGAAGGATTAAATGCTGAGGGTGATCAGTCAGAGAAAGTGGCAACTCGTCTGGTTCAATGATTAAAGTCTGAACCTGAAAATAAGAATTACTAGGTTCTATTTGTGGCTTTGCTATCAATTTGCTATATGACTTTTAGTAAGACTTTCACCAGGAATTAGTTTTCAGATATGGGCTAAAGCAAAAAATTATAGATCTTCAAAACCTAAGGGAGAAATCATTTTATTTTTTAGAAATATTACACAGTTTATTAGGGGGAACTTTGAGAGAGTTTGGACCAACCTCAAATACAACAAAAATGTTTTCTGTCAGTTCAACTAATAATCAAGACATTAACTAAAGAATGTTTTAGTATATTAAGTTCTCTCATAGGAGCAGTTTATATAGGCATGCTGGCTATAAGTTTCTATTCATGCAGTTGTATGCAATAACAATTTTAAGGTGCTTATGTAAGTTTTTCACAACAGCAAATGATGCTCAGAAGTCAAGAGAGGACTGAAGAAGAAACTGCTAATTTTACTATTAGATTGACTTTTTTCCAATAATTCTGCACTTTGATGTCCACATTTCAACTGTGGCACAGTCAGGGTTTGCCTGTTCCTAGCATCTCCCTGTCAGTTCTGGCCCAATTACAGGTAATAATGCCTCCAAATTCACATGTCATAGATTTTTCCTGATGCCTTTGTTGTTGTTTGCTTTGTTGGTTTTTAAATCTTTTTAAAAAAAGTTTTAATATTTTACAAGCTTTTTCTTTCAAACTGCAAAAGCTATACAGGCTCATTGAATCAAATTAGGCCACACAGATCTGTACAAAATAAATGATGTGAACCTAGAACTCGATTAATTTATCAATATGTATCCTTCTACATGTTTCTTTGTATAAAGAACAGATGTGTGCATAAACAGTGTTATTTTAAAAAGTTATTATAAAATATGTTTTTGACACTTTTCCCCTAATAATAAGAACTGAACTTTATTACAGTATATTAATCAAGCTTCTGAAGAGAAACAGAACCAATAGAACATTCTATGCAGAATATATATATCCTGTGTGTATATGCATACATATGTGTGATATTAAAAAACTGTACATATTTTTTAAATTTTTGCACAATAAAATTACTTTAATTCCATTTTTAATAACTTTTTGGATTACCCTCAGGTACACATATATATATATATGATAATATGCAATTATATATTATATATCACTATGTAACATTTATATTAATATACATACATAAACCATGCTGACCAGCAATCACTCCCTATAGGAGACAGAGAGAAAGAGGAGAAAGGGAGAGATTGAACTTTTTATTCTTTTTTAGATTTTTGCCATAGGGGGCATGTGTTCATCAGAGAGAAACAGTTAAAGACAGTGAGAAAAAAATGAGAAATCATTCCCGGGAAGATTGCCACACTGCAGTCCTTTCTTATCCATTCTCCTCTCAGGACTTTGGACATGCACATACACACACATGCACACACACACGTGATTTTTGAAACCAACTCATCAGGGACTTGAACAGTGGTCCACTTTGTGGAGTCCAACTCGTTACCACCATGCTACCTACTGGCCCCAAGAGATTCATTTTTGAGCAATTGATTCATACGATTATGGTAGAACCTAGCAAGTCCGAACTCTGCAGTCTGGAGACCTAAGGAAGAGCTCAGTTTGAGTCTGCTGGCAGTCTGCTGGCAGAGTTCTCTCTCTCATCCCATTAGCAATATGTGAAAATACTGGTGTCATTTTTTCTTTTTCATTTTTAATGACATCACCATCACAAAAGAATACTTGTGTCTTTTCCCAAATTTGTGTCTTAAGAAATGCGACTAAGGGAGAGAGCAATAAACTAGTGTTTTTTTCAGGCAGAAAATGTGGATATTTTACTTATAACATTTTATGTTCACAATATATTTGAGAGATTTTATTAGATCTGGTTGGTATATGTGAATATTTCATATTTCATTTTAATAAGAGAAATTTAAAACCTGAACATAATGTAGCCAGTATTATTCAGGTAATAAAAAATAAGATCAATATTTGAGAATAGATATAACTCACCCATGTGATCCAAGTTACCTTCCTAATTTTAAACATCCAGGGCCAGTCTATGGTGTGGTGGTTAAGGCAGCTGGAGCCTACCTGGCCGACTCCACAAATCAAGTCCTAAACACAACAGCTTGAGAAATACACTGGGCGAGTGTGTGTACCTGCCCAAAGTCCTAAAGAGGGTGGATGAAGGAGCAAGGATCATGGCGTCACCATTTAGGGCAGTGCTTTCTGTCTTTGTCCGTCTCTCTGTCTTTCTCTGAGAGGAAAAGCTTGTTAAGAGCACGCACATGCACACATACACAAGGAGAAAAAAAAAAAAAAACACATTTAGGTAGCTCGTCTAAAGTAACACAGCTTGTAAAGTAATAAAATATTTAAAATTTGTGCCTTTTGATTCCAAAGTCTCTTTGCCTAAAAACTATGTAAATTTCTAAAGATTTCTCCCTCCCCCCTTTTTTTGTTTCTCTTTCTGTACAGAAATGGTGTTTTTACTTGCTAGGTTTGTCTTTAAAGGACATATTAGGTGAAAATTTACGAGGTATATCATGTAGGGTGAAAACGTTCATCCTTTGAGAAGTGCACTGGGTTGAATTTGCTGAGCCTCTCTAATGTGATATTCACACGTCCATGTATTCTGTTGAGTTGTTCTTACTAGCCAGGTCCTGATCGCAATGCTCTCTTCTTCCTATACTGCTGGAGAATCTATCCACCGTATTTTAATGAAAGTCTTGCAGTTGCCTTTCTTCATTTTTTTCCAACAGTTTTCAATCTTACTTTCACCTTGCTTACCTCAACTGACATATTGTGCTTCTGTGTGAGAGCTGCAAATGAGAACCTGTGAAATAATACAATTTATATAGAGTCTAAGTTTGACTATAATTAAATTCTGCACTAAATATAAACATCTTGGTTATCACATGTTCTCTAATTTAAGCTGAACTATGTTTGTTTGCTTGTTTTTGTTTGTTTTTGTCATTAGGTTATTCAAAATATTATTGATTTATGATCTTGTTTCCATTGTATATTTAAAAAATTCAGAAACAATATGACTTCCCACTTTTACTTGCAAGTCAATTTTTAATTTGAAATAAAATAGAAAAGAAAAGAAAAAATGCAATTTGAGGAACTTGTCATTATCGATTCTAAACAGGTGTTCTCTCTATTTACTTCCTTGGATACACAGCTTCCTTTGGGAAGAAAAGTAATTGACCTGTTCTTGGGACCTAATATCTATTGGGTAACGTCCCACTGAATTTGGGGGCAGAAGCACTGAATTTGAAAGCAATACATAGCCCCGCTCAGCCTCGCTGGCTATTACTCTGTCTCAGGCATGATGAATGCTCCTTTCACTTCTGCACTGCGAAAGAAAGGAAGGTCAGAGGAGGACCCATCCAGTTCTCCTTTCCCACTGCTCTTACTTTTTCATTTGCTATTGAGACTAATGCAGAACTCCGGCTAGCTCGTATTTGCCTTCAATTCAAGGAAGGAAGAAGATTTGGATGCCTTACTTGGGGCTAAAGTCCTTATCTTGCTCTCTAGTTCATTTTTGCCAAGAAACCCTGTACTTTGGGTAAAGAAAGAACACCTGCCTCTTGCTTTTAGCTTTCCTGTCAAGGACAAATGTGGCACACGTGTCGCATAAAATGCTCTCTCACTAATAGACGCCTAGGTCAGTATCTTTCAATCACTCTTCTTTCCAAATTTAGGAATGAAATAACACAAAAAGATGGACATTTTAAATTGCCCATTAAAATGCTTCGAATTTGTACCCTGGAAATGCATATTTTAAGACTTGATTGTCCTGACTGTACCGTGAAGGTATAAAGTGAAAACCTCCTTCGTGGTGTCCCAGGGTAAGGCCTGGTGGGCAGCGATTGGTTCGTGGTGATTGTATCATGAAGACAATAGTCCCTTAAATGGAGAATGGGAACTCACAAGACCCAGTGAGCTCTAACTTTTATGAGATGGAGTTAATTCTCATGAGAGCTGGTTGATACATATAAAAAATAAATAAATAAAATAAAAAGATCAGTGAGGATTTCTCTCTCTGTGTACACTTGCCTACCCTCCCCTGTGCTTCTACTGCCCATGGCATAGTCTTAGAATTTGGGAATTTCCAGCCACTAGAATCATGAGTTGTAAATTGACTTCTATCTTATTTATAAGAACACCCGGATGCCGTGCAGATATTTCTGTTAACAATGCAGTAAATAGACTAAGACACCTACGTCTCTGCTCTTTCACTATGGTAAATAATCACACCTATATTAAGCTACATAAATAACAGGGCAGTTCTTTATTCAGCATTATTTTTGCATAAGCAATATTAAAAAGTTTAACAATACAAAACCTGTCCTACAAATTAACTTTACTATGTAAAGCTTTGAATCTGAAGAATCTATACATTCAGACAAAAATTGAACAGAATCTGTGTCAATAGCTTTAATTAACATTTCGGATGGCTCTACTTCAAGAAAGAAACGTGAAGTAGCTTGGTCCTTTAAAAATACCATCATTTTAGTTTAAGGTTAACAATCATGAATTGTGTTTTATTGCATAAGTTCAAGCAGGCAATTACTACTACCTTCTCTATTTCTTACGTTATGGAATTGATTCACAAAAGAAGCCTTGGTAAAAGTTTCTAGCTACTTAGTTTTCCAGTCTACCTCTTCCTCAGAGAGTTGATTTGCAATCAACAGTTATGTAAATTTTTTATTAGATTAGACTTTCAAAACTAAATTTTCAATAACATATGCAGCCATTACCTCAGGAAAACTGACAAAATGTCAGCAAGAGGGACAAGATAGTGTAATTAGCAAAATGGTGGGGACTTGCAAGCAATTCAAGTAGAGAATGTTATAATTTCTCTGAAGGTTAAATTTCCTAAAGGATAAGCAAAACACAAAGTTCATATGGACCATTTTATTACTCCAGTTAGAATGCAAAGAAGGCTGTGTGGCATTTACACATCACCTAACTTAAAAGTTCCTGAAAACTTAGAATTTAAGTTTTATTATATAATGATGGTATTTTTAGCTACACTTCATGTTGAAATAAAATTTTCTACTGTTTCCAGGTCACTTGCTTTAAGTATCATAATTATATAAACTCTCTGATCTTCCTTTTTACAAGTTTCAAAATGCTAATTTTGTACCCTTATAATGTGACACCATATTGCCATTGATGTTAAGATTTTTCCATTGCCTTAAATCTTTAATACATGATATTTACAAACAGAAATAAGTCTAACACAAGCTGAAACTATGGATTCTGGTGGAAAGTCTTTCTTGATCTTAAGCTATTGTAAATAAAGTTGCCTCATATGTAAATAATATGTCTAATTATAAAAAATACAGATAATACTGTGAATATTCATGCTGTTAAAGTTTAAATAAACCCTTTACCATATTAAAGAATGTTTGCATATTGGAGTGGATATTACCTTGATCAAATGTATTTGCTATGGGGCCACCTCTGCGGCACAGCAGAAATGCACTACTCAAGAGAAGCTCAATCCCACATGGCAAATACCCCTCTAGGTTACCCTGAGACATTTGAGTGAACATCTAAGATCTGTTGTTCTGGAAGACAAAAGAAAGGGGATCATGGCATGGCCAGACCCTGTCTAGGTGCTCATCTCTTTCTATCTTCCACTTTATCACTCTAATATACATACACATGTGTTCTGTCATGAATAAACAGGGGAAAAGATTTTCTAAATTCATTTGTACAACAAAACTTAAAATTTCTCCTCTCCAATTTATTGCTTTGTATTTGTTTTAAATTTAGAACTCACAATAAAAATAAAAATGTATAGAAAACAAGAATCATCTGTTTAATCTTCAGTTATTGCTACTCCTGTCTTGGTTTTAAGAATATGGTCTTGGGTCAGCAGGTAGTGAAGAGATGGGGACATTGGACTTCCACAGGACTGACTGCATTTTGAGTCCTAGTGGCTTGAAAATCACTCTGGGGGTATGTACATGAATGTCCAAAATCCTAAAAGGAGAATGGGGGAGAATGAATTGTGACCATTCCCCCAGGGGGAAGTCTTTCATTCTTTTCTCTCTGTTTCCCTCTGGTGAGTGCAAGCTCCATGGCAAAAATCTTTCTTTAAAAAATGATCTTAAGAATAACTATTTATTAATTATTCCCTTTAAAAATGTGAATCATCTTAGAATATTCTTTAATAATTTTTGCCTTGTTATTGTCCCCTCCTACCCACCCAGGGACAACATATAGCTAATATTTTCCAAAATACTAGACCACAAAGTGTCTCAGACATCTAGATTACAAAAATTAAAGACACTCTATATTATCTTCAATTAGAAAATATTTATGGAAAAATTTTACACTGAAGTTATACTGATTAAGTTGGTATCTCATAACTCCAAAGGGCTTTTATAATTTTAACAAGAGTGAATTCTTTAACATGAAGGAGTTATTTAACCATGTTGGAATTTCCATCATCTGCTGACTAGTGGAAAAGCTGAAGGATATTTTGGATAGCAAAACTTCCCCTTAAGCCTCCTCTTTTAGTTAGACATAAAATATTAGTAATAAAGCCAGCAAGTGGCATGGTGTTTAAGACACTGGGGTCCCATATGACCAAACGCAGTTTGAGTCCCAGACCTGGTGACTTGAAAATCTTCCCAAGTAGATGTGTGTGCAGGCCCACATTCCTGAGAAGAGTACAGAAAAGAAGGGATGGCAGCATGGCCATCCTTTCTGTGGGGGATGATTTTTCTCTTTCTTTTTCTCTGTCTCTCTTTGGTAAATATATGCTCCCTATGGCAAATAAATAAATAAATAAATAAATAAAATACAAAAGTTAAAGATACTAGTTAAAAATAGAATATAGCCATTACTCTTTAGAAATATTTACATATACTATTTCAATTAATCTTACAAGTTTTACTTATTATATTAGTAGTCCCAATTTACTGATAGGAAAATGAAAGAGTAGACAGTTGCATCAGGTGAGCCATCATGGTAGAATACCAGTCATAAATAGGCTTTATACCTGAGACTTCATGGATCAAATGGCTGTTACTTCTCTTCTTGCCACTGATCTTTACGACATTGTTGTGTCATGAAATTCTACTTGAGATAGTATAAATTCCTCCTAATTATCTCACCTGGCTAAAAGATTTTATTTTAAAACATACTCCAAGGGCCCAGGTGCAGTGACACAAGTGATAGGGATGGTGTTGAGTAATGTTAGAGGTTATGTAGGGAGGCTCTAGGTTAGTGCCGCTGATCTACCTGAATACTCTAGGTGCACCTACAGTCACAACCATGATTCTGACTAGCTACAGGGCTGAGGGAGTATCGGACTGGGTGGACCCTGGCAAGGATTCCCTCTCTCCTCTCTCAGAAAACAATACTCCATGTGTCCAGATCATATTTGTACCAATGAGAATAAATTCATATACTCTGGTTTCATACCAACAAACTTCAGATGCATTAATGTCTCCCAAAATGTTGAAGAGCTACAGAAAAGATTGATATAGTAATGTATACATTAGATGATATACAGCAAACAGAACAATCAGTGCTCTTTAAACTCCAGACCATTGCATGTTAAATACTATTCCAAATGAGGTATCATGAGATTAGACACTCCATCACAAGATTTACTGTCAGAGAATTTTCAGTTCGGTTCTGCTCTTAAAATAGCAGCCCAATTGTTTGTTGCTATGACCCCAATCATTATGACTATTTCATTCAAAATTTCTTTTCAAGGCACCTCTGCACCATTGCTAAGTTTGAATATTTAACAGACTTAATTTTCATAAACTGTTCAGTATTACTTTCAGTAAAGACATAATTTTCTAAAAGGGCATTGATAATATGGATGATTCACCAATCATCAACTGACTTTTGCACTGAAGTTATTCAAATTTATGAGCTAAAAACATAAAGATGCTAGCCTGCATAAATATAGGTACAAAGACAACACTCACCACAACAAATAACACTGCACGGATTGGCCTAAAGTTAAACTTAATGAGAAAAATTGGTAGAACAGAATAAAACAATTGTAAAAAAAAAAGTACATGATAAAAAGCAATACCAGCACCCATTAACTACCAAACCCTTCTCTAAACCTTAAATATCTTTTATTTCAGGACCATTTACTCACTAGTTAAATAAAATGTATTCATTGGGTTTCCACTATATGTTACTCTGTGTCCAATAGCTAGATGCTCAGTTTAGTGGCATAAATAGCAGTAAAAACATTGTAAATACCTGAATTTTTTGATGTTGAAATATTTATTACTCACATACTTATCAATTTTTCATTTTTTTCCATTTTATAGCGTGTATATTGTATACTATATATATTAGTTACGAACATAGACAAGTAAAAAATAAAATCTACAATGTTGATTAGTGTCTTAGTGTATTTTCTATTGCCGTAACAGAATTTCACAGATTGGGTAATTTACAAGAGAAAAAATATTTCTTGTAGTTCTAGCTGCTGGTAAGCTCAAGATTGTGTGGTTGCATTGGTGAGGACCTTCATTTTGTATTATAACATGGTAGAGACCCCACATAGCAAGAGAGAGAAAAAGAGAGAGCATGTGTAAGAAGTTGCAAGAGTGAGCTGAGCTCCCTTTAATGACAGCTCTCTTGCAAAAACTCACTCCTGCAAGATCCAATCCATTTCTGTAAGAAATAACTCATTAATTCACGTGATAATTCATTAAAGCACTAATTCATGAATGGATTAATACATTTATGAGGGCAGAGCCCTCACTTATAATCACTTCTCACAGGTCCCACCTCTTAATATCTTTGTACTGCAGATTAAGTTTCCAGCACATGGACTTTCATGGGACACATTCAAACCAGGACACCTAGTTTAGGAAAGCAATTTCTATTACAAGTCCTTTTACAGTGGGTTTTCTAGTTATGATTATGTGTACATAAATCTTTGGACATTGATCTCATGAAAATGTCAACTCTTCCATTAGTTCTCCAGAAAATAACCAAGCACTAAGTAACACTAATTGAGTTGTCGATGAATTAATACTGTGTGCACCAAAGTACACACACTGCCATGTTATTATGAGATACAAATCATATAAACATAGACACATTGAAGACATATGCTAACAATTATAAAATAATAATTTCCAGTATATAATAAATCTAAAAGGGAGATAAAAGTTCAGAACAGGATAAAAAATGTCAAGTCTCCTGTGGTATGTGATGAAATCACTCAAATTGAAAAAACAAATTCCACTGAGAAAGAAATACCTTTTTAGCAAATGGTGCTGGAAAAACTGAGTATCTACCTGCAGAAAGATGAAACTGAATCCCCATCTTTCATCATTAACACAAATCAACTCAAAATGGATCAAAAGTCTGAACCCATGATCTCAAACTATAAAACTACAGATAGAAAACACTGGAGGAAATCTGGGAGACATTGGGGCAGGAAAAAACCTTCTTAAATAAGACTCCCAAAGCATGGAAAATAATACCTAAAATAGACAAGTGACACTATATCATTTAGAAGTTTCCGCACTGCAAAGGAGACAGTAATTAGTGTGAATAGATAACACTTGGAGTGGAAGAATATTTTTTTAAACTATGCCTCAAATAAAGGACTGATAACCAGAATACACAGGGATCTCTAGCTGCTTACCTGAAGAAAAAAAAAAGAATAACCCAATTAAAAGATGGGAAAATGAGCTAAAAAAAAATCTCTAAGGAAGACATAAGAATAGCCAAAAAGCATAAGGAAATATGTTCAGCATCCCTAATCATAACAGAGATGCGTACTAATACTAAAATGAGATACAGACTAACCTCTGTCAGAATGGCAAAGACTAAAAATACAAAAAATGATAAATGTGGATGGAATTGTGGTGAAAGGGGAACTCTCTTACACTGTTGGTGGGGATGTAATTGGCCCAGCCATTATGGAAAACAATATGGAGGTTCCTAAAAGATCTACAAATAGAACAACCATTTGATTCAGTAGTCCCACTTCTTGGTATCTACCCAAAGGACTGGAGAATGTTCAGTTGGAAAACTGCTTTCACATCAATGTTTATTGTGGCATTATTCATGATTGCTAAGACATGGAACCAACCCAAATATCCACGAACAGATGAATGGATTGAAAAAGTCTGGCATGGATACTCTGTGGAATACTGTTCAGCCATAAAAGACAAGACCCTGGAATTAGATAAAAATTGGTCAAATATGGAAGATTTATTGCTGAATGAAGCAAGTCAGGTTAGGAAAGAAAGATATTTTATGTATCTACTTAATATAAGCTTACTATCTATACTTTATGACAGAGATTAAAATATTGTAAAGCATAAAAGCAGTGAAAATAGTTATAAATGCTGAAGACAGTATAGAATAGGGGGGAGAAGAAGTAAAGAGTATAGAGAAGGAAATCAGGAGAAAAAATAAAGAGGCATGACATTTGTGGGACACAGAAATGGTTTATTACTTTTTGATGATAACGTGTATAATATTCCCAACTAGACTGGTTTGAGAAGTATTTCATGTTGGGTAAATCTTCTTTACAAGCTAAATGATGTATAGTGATCAAATGTTTAAAATAATAATAATAATGATAATCTGAAAAAAAAGAAAAGTTATTTGCTTATTATAATGTGTGTGGTAACGTCTTTGTCTTGACTGATTTGTGTGGTAATCATGCAGGGAAAAAATGTTATACACTATAAAGATGTATGTGATTAAATGTAATATTAAAAAATAAATTTACTAATACATACACAAAAATAAATGACAACAAAAGCAAAAAAAAAAATCCCACTGACATTGCAAAAAGTACCTATACATATAAATATGTTAGGCAATTTATTTTTTAATGATTAATATTAATGATTAATCAGTGACTGTAAGAATCAATTTTGCTATATTTTTATTTCATTTTTTTCATGTTTAAACAAAATAATATTAAGAACCTTTTAGAAGAAAGAATGTAAGAGAATACTTCTGAATTCTGAAGTTCACTTGGCCAAATTAGAGGAAAAATGTAGATTCTAGAACACTTCCACGTCAAGATGTATCATAAAACAAACATCTTCCCTCCAAAAAAAAATTGTTTTATGCAAATAGCTGGTTCTTATATAAAAGGTTTAATGACCAGGTAAGTTTCTGATATTCTGTGTTTTTCAGAAATAAACAGGTTATATATATATATATATTTGTGTGTGTGTGTGTGTGTGTGTGTGTGTGTGTATAGATAGATATAGATAGATATAAATAAATAGGTTATATATATAAATAAACATATATATATACACATACACACATTTATACACATTTCAAAAGTTTAATATACCTTGTAATTTGTATTATCAAAATAGCAATAATTGTATAACATTTCTGAATTTTGTGGAAATGCTATTTTGTGAAAAATATCTTCAACATGAGATCATAGATACTTCTCACGAAATATAGAAAAATCACATCCTTAACCACTGGTTAGAAAATCAGTCTCAGGGGACCATCAGATGGCATCATGGTTATGTCGCTGGACTCCCATACAGTTGACTGCAGTTTGAGTGTTAGAACCAACAGCTTCAAATTCATCTGTCTCTCTGGCAAGAGCATTCACCTCATAGCAAAAATCTCTCTAGAAAGGAAGAAAAGAAAATTAATCTCAGTATGATTTCTCTTTTAATTTTTACTATACAAGCATAACTAACAAAAACGTATGTTTAATTATCCATATGCAATTAAACACTTAAGAGATTAATTAATTAGTTGACATTTGTAACATTCTTAAAGATGAAAATCACCATTTAAGAATTTTAATTATTCATATGAACAGATGCAAGGGATGAAACCATCATTTATGCTTACATATAGCACACTCATCGACTCTTCGCTTATACTTCATTATGAAGATAAATAAATATGCTTTTGGCTTTATCATGGATGTAAAATCTCCCAGGGACCTATTCAGGTGTAATTGCTCTTTGAGCCAACTTGAGCACTAATTTTCAAATATTTTCTTTTTTCTTTTCTTTTCTTTCTTTCTTTTTTTTTTTTTTTGGAGAGGTTTTTGCTGTTGGGCATGTGTGCTTGCCAGAAAGACAGAGAGACAGGGAGACAGAAAGCAAGAAATCACCCCCCAGAGGGGAAGGCCACGCCACAATCCCTTCTCCATTCTCTTCTTGGGATCTTGGGCATGCACACACACATGCCCGGCATGAGTTTAAGACACCGTGTCCAGTATTCGAACCATGGCCGACTACAAGGGAGTCCAGCAACATAGCCATTACGCCAACTGCTGGTCCTGAAAAGGATAGGTGTTTTATAAAAACACATTTAAATTACTTTGGTAAATTATGCCACGATTTTTAAAAAGCTTTCTGTATTCAGTAGTCTTCCAACGTTGATGAAAATGAAACTACAAAACTAATCACAAGACGATAATTTTATTTATTTTTAAAAAGTAGTAACAACTTGAATTATTCTTTACTATAGCATCTAATTGTACTTTTACTGCCAATGTATCACTTAAATTAGATCTCGTGAAGTTGAATTTGGATATTTACTATGGTTTCTATGATATCATTATCCCCTTCACATTTTTAAGATAAAAGATATTCATTTACTGGTATAACCAATCTAAATGAAACCTTATTTTCATGTTTTAGCTATTGATTTAATAAAATAAGGTTATTTTTATACTATGTTGATTTCAACTCAAAACTCATTGATGTTCATAAAAAGCCACATAACTTTTTTGCTAATGCTTCCGTTTTAACCTGAGATGACATATTAAAACTTACAACTTGATAAGTGATGTCCTTACACAACATCATAGCAGGTAATGAAGAAATGAAATGGAATTTACAGAGCCATTTATACCAACTGCTTATATGACAAAAACCTGTTATCTTAGCTCTGCAAGCTATCAATTCAAATATATAATTCAAAGATGTGTTATTGTTTAGAGCATTTTTGATGCTTGGTAAAGCTTTATACTGGCATTTTTCATCAAAAGAGTGTGTAGATTGCGATAGTTGTAAGAAAATAGAAATTCAGCTTCCACCCCATTTTCAGAAACTTATAATATGAACATAAACACTCATCAGAATAAAGCCTATTTTCATTATAACACTCAATTATGTTTCTAAATTTAATGAATAAATATCACATTAATACAAAATCCAAGGCTTACATATGCAAATAAAAATGCAAAGGAGGCTGTGAAATTTCGATAATTTATGTGGAAACAAATTTACTAAATATGTGCAATGTTTCAACAAAGTAGATAATTTTTCCTTTAAGTGATGACATCAAGATTTATATATTCTAATTCTAACTATCTTAAGGTTTGTAGTAAAGAGATAATTTTTTAAAAATTCCATTAGTATGAGCTAGAACATTCTATCTCCTTTTCTTAGAGATTTTAAAAATCATTGTAAGCATGCAAAGTATTCACAAATAGCATGGCTTATATATGTCCATTCCTCATCTCTACTTTCAACAGCAATGATGATCTTTTCTTTTTCTCAACCACAGGAGATCTGCTTGATGTTTTCTTAGAAAACAAGCAGTCATTAAATGGGAAAGATCTTGGGCATTAAACTAAATGAAATCTATACTAAAAATAACTAGAGTTGAAATTTACATTTTCATTGTTGCTGTAAATCATTCCAGTTCCTAAGAATCTTTCCAAAATTATGCCTAAGCAATCCCATTGAAGATTTTAAAAGATCTTTATTACTGTCTGGGAAAGAACTCTTAACATAATTGAAGGCAGGTTTAAATAATTCTTCAGCTTGCTTTTCTTAGCCTAAGTTTTGTGTTTTGAAAACAGAAGTTTTGGAAGTAAAACGGATAACAATGACACAAACCAGAGATATGTGAGTGGATGGCTAAAGTAGGTAGAATGCAAGACTGTCGAAAATGTGGAGGACAGAGATACCTATCAAGAATAATAATAATAGTAGTAATGTGTTAGAGAACAAAAGGCAGTGAGCCAGCTGTTAAAATACTTAGCTAATGAGGGATAATGGTTATGAAAGTGGAAGATCAATGCAATAGCATGTGTTTCAAAATTACTGGGTACTTCAGGGAGGAGGATAAAACAGTGACTCTCATTGATATGAAAGGGTTTTTGTTTTTTAATTTTAGAAAGATTTTTGCTATATTGGGCACATGTGCTTGCCAGAGAGACAGACACAGAAACAGAGAAATCCCTTCTCAGGGGGGATGGCCATGCTGCAATCACTTTTCCTTCATTGTCCTCTTGGGATTTGGGACATACATGCACATCTGCCCAATGTGAGTTTTAAGCTGCCAGATTCAGGACTCAAACCGCAATCTACTATGTGGGAGTCCAGCGATGTAACTGTTACATAATCTGTGATCCCAATATTAAAGTTTTGTCAGTGGCCTAGTCCCCCTTCTCTGTAATAAACAGATGATAACAGACAGAAAGCAGTACCTTCACCTGACATCCAGACTTTACTGTTTGCAGAAAGTGAAAGTTCTAAAAAGACAAATGTTGAATGGATTTTTGCTCATGACAGATTTTGAGTTCAGTGAACATCGAAAG
>NW_006199080.1:1966497-1978387 GCF_000334495.1 Tupaia belangeri chinensis
CAATGTTAGGATGGAGTGAACACCAGATTTTTTAGAAGATACAGTGAATGAATGGTGTGCAGATAGGCTGAAATACTTGGAAGATTACCTGAGAAATTGGGAATTGCTCTAGATTTAAGTTTAGTGAGAAAAAGAAGCATTATTGGGATTATTTAGATAGTTTGAAGGAAGAGTTAAGCAATCAGTTGAGACTGCTGTGCTATGTAATTTAGACTATTAAGGCTCTAAATGTTACAAGAGATGGTGGATGGCATGGAGTACTATGGATCATATTCAATCATGCTAAAGATCATATAAGAGCATGGAAAAATATTTAAGCAGAGGTATCTGGTTAATCCAGTGTTTTAAAATTTCAAATTGATGCTATTCTATGTGATTCATAGAACTTTCTCTATATATCATGAAAACCAGATCTACTATTTTTTTTTTTTTAATGTCACAGAGGGCTACTATGCTGGTCAGAGGGAGAAAGAGAAAAAAAGTGGGAAAGAGATAAAGCACCAATAATGGAGCATGGTCACACCACAATCCCTTCTCTTCAATTTCTCCCTCCCTTCAGAAATTCAGACATGCACACATACGTGCGCACACACACACACACACACACACACACACGTTTTTAAAATGTTGAGTCCAAACATAGACCACGTGACTGGCCATGTGGGATCTAACCACCTTAACTACCAACCATGTGATAGCCCAAGATACACGATTTGAATGAAAAAATGCCTTGTCTTTTTCTTTCTGGGAATTACCTTGAAATCTCTCTAATAACTAACTGCCTTTATTCCTCTTCTAGTTTTCTCTTTCTGGAAGTTTGCATATTAAACCTAGATTGAGGGACCAACAGTTCGTGTAATGGTTATGTGACTGGATTCCCATGTAGTTGACCATGGTTCAAGTCCTGGACCCGGTGGCTTAAACTCACGCAGGGCGCATGTGCATGTGTGCCCAAGATCCCGAGAGGAGAATGGAGGAGAAGGGATTGCTGCATGGCCATCCCCCCTGTGGGGTGATTTCTCTCTTCACTGTCTCTCTTCTGTCTCTCTTTTTCTGTCTGGCGAGCACACGTGCCCTGTAACAAAAACCTCTCAAAAAAAAAAAAAAAAAAAAAAAAAGAAAGAAAGAAAGAAACCTAGATTGATATGGTATATTTGTCATCTTTTTAAAAATATTATTTCTCATTTGTCTATTTGTTATATTCACTGTAACAATCTTCAGCTTTACCTAAAATAAGTGTTCTATTATTTTGTTGTATTTTAACTTCCAAGTATATTTTCCTTTATGAAATGTTCCTTTCTAAAAACACTATGCTCTTATTTTATGAATTAAACAAAGATTGTGATATTTCTGAGAATATTAACCATGTTAAGTTTTTTCCTAATCTCTGTTCTTTTTCTTTCATTTCTATTCTTTAAGTTTATCTAATTCATTAAATTTTTGTTAACTGTGTGATCACAGTTTCTATTTATATTTAATAGTGAGGCATTATACCCTTTGACTATTTGAATGCATTTTTTGAAAAATATCTATTCAGATATTGTTTCATATATATATATATATATATATATATGTATAAAGATATATACAAACACACAAATATATATAAACAAAACATCATGTGTACTTCATAAATATATATATAATAGAACAAATAAGGCATTTAAAAACAGTATGAGATCTTTATTTTAGGTTAAAATCTTGGTAGTGACTCATGCTTATATCTAGAAATAACATCACATAATAAATCAGGTTTATTATTTAGGACTATGTATTGATAGTTCTTCTGATAAGTATTATCTTTTCCTCCTGAGTGAGAGAAGGTAGGAGAACTACATCTTTTAGTTCTTTGTCTTAGATTTTTCCTGTAAAACAGAGCCTGGGGCTATTTTTGTTCAGTATTTTAAGTTTTCCTTATTGCCCTTGCTTTTTACATTGAGACCTGTTTTTCTGATATTCCCAGGTCCGAAGGCCATTTTATTCATTTTTTTTTACATAATATAATTTTTATTTACTTCCTGGAGATATGTAATCATATTCTTCATCTTTTATGTGAATAGTATTTTGAGATTTAACATCCTCATGCTTCTATTTTTGAACATTCTCAGTTTAAGAAATTCTACTTCACGCCAGTCTGTATCTGTCCGTGGTACTGAAAGAAAATTCTCTTACCTTCTCCATGGGCATATTTCAACTTTCACTTTAGAATAATTTCTAATCAACTGTTATTCACTTTTCATCTTCCAAAATTTAGTTTGCACATCTAATATTGTGTCATATTCTCCCCTGAATCTTTGATATTCTTATCTTTATGACCTATTTATTATAATTGTATAAAGGAATAAATACAAGTTTACGTGATAGGCCACGGTCAGCTAGTATGAAACTTACATTTTGGGGGATCAGCAGATGGCATAATGGTTACATCGCTGTACTCCCACGCAGTCAAATGCCATTCGAGTCACAGACCCAGCAGCTTAAAACTCACTCTGGGTGCATGCTTGTGAGTGCCCAAGGCCCTAAGAGGAGAATGGAGGAGAAGGAATGTGGTGCAGCCATCCACCTGGGGAGGTGAGGATTTCTCAGTTTCTGTCTCTCTGTGTCTCTCTGTCTCTCTGGTGAGCACATGTGCCCTATACCAAAAATCTGATTATTTACACTGATTTTTTTAAGTTTTTAATTGTCTTTTATTATTATTATTATTATTAGAGAGAGAGAGGTAGGAAGAGAAAAAAGAGTGAGAGGGAGAGATGTTCAAAAATATTTATTTATTTACCTATTTATTTGTTGTGATTTTTGAGGTCACCAGGTCCAACACTTGAACTATGGTCAGCCCTGTGGGAGTCCAGTGCCTCAACTATCATGCCACTTGACAATCCCAAAACAGGTGTTTTTGACAGAGTGTTGCTGTGTCATGATCCTCCTGTTCCAGCCTCTCAATCGGACCAAACTACAAGTATCTGAAGTACCCTGAGTGTTCAGGTTATTTCAGAAACTGAACTCAGGCCACCCCTGGAGCTTCCAGTCTCTCAAACACTACTCTCTTTGTGCTTCCATGGCTAGACATTTTTTCTGAATTGTTAAGCTAAGAAGTTGCCAACATGCTTTAGCCATAAAATTATTTTTAGTAAAACAAAGTTTACGTAAAATTAAAAATTGAAATTAATATAAAAATGCTTACATATATTGTGTTTGTTTATGCATAATTATTTTTGTGCAAAACGGCATATACTGGGCCCTATTACATGTAACAACAGATGAGTAACTATATCAGAGTTGTATTTGACCTAGTTAATGACATTAAGAATTAACACTGAAATGGAAACTACAAGGATGTGTTCCAAATGTTCAAGGAAATTGTGTATTATGAAAAAGCTATGTATGGATTTCAAAATTTTTGCACTAAAATTAATTTGTATTTTAATTTTTATTTTTCTATGAATGATTTGAGATTCCCTCCTATTCAGTGAGAACTATAAAAAAAATTATTAACAAGCATTTTCTTCCAAAAATGCATTGAAGTATTATTTCTCAAATATAGATTTCAAGAAAACTAAATTAAAACACTGAGCATTTTCATTTTAAATCTCTTAGGTGCAGATGGAGGATCAAATTTTTACATAATTTTTCAAAATTTTAGATATAAATGTATTTTTCTTTATGACAAACTTCATCTGCTGCTTCATTTTAATGGAAAAATATTCTCATGTACATGTCTTGTTTTTCTTAAAATTACTTTGATTCACCTTAAACCACCTGGAATTTACAATAAACTTGAAGAACAAGTTTTAAATTTTGGCAATAAAATGTTGGAGATTACAATTATACAATATTTTGGTAAAATTGTCTATGATCTTGTAAAAGTAAGCTGCAAACATCTGCTAAAAAATCCTGACCTTCCTCAGCTTCATACGTTTGAGAAATTATGAAGTATTCTGTTGTACAGTAGCCAAAAAATAAGAAGAAATTTATTGTTCACTAAGACACTAACAATACAAAAAGCCATTTGGTCTCTAAAAAGTTGTAGCAAAGAAAATCATAAAAAATTATTTTCTTAGTATGTGAACAAAAAGACAATACAGTTGTCTTTTAAATATTCAATGTAGTTTTAATGTAATAATATGTATATGAAGAATTGTGTGATCAAATTGTTCTGATACTTATAGGACAAAATTGTTCCTAGAAACTGTATTATAGAATAAATTTTATAATCATTTTTATTTATTTTAAAATAAGTAAGAGTTTTTCTAAGGGAGATTTTTTTCTACAAATGGAAGTGATAGACCATTTAAGTTTAAAGAATTCACAGGTGATGTTAGATTGTCCCTTTAAGGATCAATTCTTTCATATAATTCTATTAAGAAAACTTAGAAAGGTCATTATTCATAAATAAATTGTTTCATTCAGAGTTTTTTCTAATCTTTATATTTTAGTTTAGTTTTGCTATTGGACACCTGCACTCACCAGAGAGAGATGGGATGAGGGGCTGGTGAGAAATCGCCCCTTTCCCCGAGGGGGATGGCCAGGTTGCAATCCTTTCTTCTCCATTCTCCTCTCAGGATTTTGGACAGCCATGTACATGTGCTTGCTTCTAGTGTGGTTTTCAAGCCACCAGGTCCAGGACTTGACTGCACAGTCAGACATGTAGGATCCAGTGCCTTAACATCCACACTGCCTACTAGCTCTAGGATACCTATTTTATGTTAACTTTAAGTATTTTAATTAATCGAGCATGTACTCTCAAGCACTGAGCTAAGTTCTATCAGTTCTACTAAATGGTTTAGGAATACAAATCACATCATCCAAATAAATCTGAGGGTGCTATGTATCAACATATCCCTGCTAAACAAATCGTCAATAAAATTGGGAAAAAAAAAAAGAGAAGAAAGAAAGAAAGAAAGAAAGAAAGAAAGAAAGATAGATAGATATGATACTCTGTATATCCCAAATTCGAGGCTTCTTATCAATACACTGGAGTTATCTTTAAGCAATGAAGGAAGTCCTATTCCAGATGCATAGTAAATGCCAGAGCTCTCATGCAGAGAGCAAATCAATAAAGAGTTCATTGAAAAGGTTACATATAAGGACCATTATCTATATTAAGAAATTTATCTTCTACAAGATTTATTTTATGCTAAGTTCTATTTATATGAAAAGTATGTGTATGATGTTGCTTCAGAAAAGCTTACTCTATCATTTGCAAGTCGATAAATATATTCATAATTGTAGTGATATTATATCTAAGAATCAAAATAAATGGGGAGAAAGATAACCCCAAGCACTTAATGAGTGAATCTAAAACTTTTGCCAAGGATTGTCCTGAAAATCTTATCTTGCATTCATTCAAGTAATCATGGTAAGAGCATAACAAGGTGAGGTCTGTTTCTAGAAACATTGCAAGTAAAGGAGCTGAGTAAAAGAACTAACTTGGCAGAGGCCACATGACATATAATGAGAAACCAGGATGACAACATTTAGTTACAGAGCCCATGTTTTTAAGCATATGTTATGTCAGTTCAGTAACAGGCACCTGAGAGTTTCACTGTAGAAGAGTGAGTGAAATCTGCAGTGTCTAAAATGGTGAGGGAAGATTTACTCGGATGAGAGTTTTCTCTGTGAAAGCATCCATAGAAATAGATGCAAAAATACAGTCCCTGGAACAGTAAAGATAAATTTGTAGATTCAGTAGTGTGATATTTACACTTTAATGCATTAAAATCAGCTGAAATTATTGCAAAAATTACAGATTCCTGAACTCTACCTCCAGAATTATTTGTTTTACCTTTATCCCTAAACAATAACAAGATCACGGATGATTCTGTAAAAAATACCATAGTAGTATTTTCAAGTCAAATTCAACTCCTATTCCAAGAAAATGAGATGGAAAGGAGAACAAACATAACACAATTTATCTCATTGATCAATTATATCTACTTAGAAATAATGCCAAATAGAATAGAAATGATTTCTTGTTATATAGATTTTTGCATGTATTTTAATAACGTTCACAATGTCAACTTATGCAATAATGTTTATGCTATTGCCATACACTTAGTATCTAATATTATCTCACCAAATGTGCTTATTTTTATTTCCAGCCTATGCTTTGGCTAGTTATTCCAACTCTTCAACAAGAACCTCAGGGTAATCACAGACATTTATTCCTGCATTCCAGTCAAGGGTGTTTACTAAAATAACAGGTAAGGATATGGCTAACAATTAATGCTGATCTTCTGTTGTGGAAAGAGGATTTATTCACCTTTAGTACTTTCAAAGCTCTTTCTTAGTGACAACCTAGCTCATTCAATGAGATCACAGATACTAGTGATATTCAGAAACAACTTTTTTTACTTTTAAGAGTTTGGTTTTATCAGTATGTTTCATGAAAGATTACAATAAGGCAAAAAGGGAGTAATGCAATGTGGCTTTCAAAACTTAAAATGATAATTTGAATAACAATGGTAATAATGGCAGACTGGGAGGAGTTAGGCTTTATTGCAGCCTGTGTGTCTGGTCCTGACCCCTGAGCAGGATTACTTTCAATCTTCTTCTGCCTGGAAATTTGGTAATTTTATCCTCCTTGCCAATTATCATGTTGCATTTTGACATTTTGCTTGGTGTGTGTTTCAATCTAGACTATATTCCTCTTTGGAACAAAGGCCATATTATATTCCATCCATTCAGTCAGTCACTTACTCACACATCAATTCACTCAGAATATCTTTGAGAACTACTCAATGGGTTAAAGCAAAGTAGCTGGATCCTACATAGTCTACTGCACAATTCAAGTCCTAGACCTAGTGATTTGAAAAACACACCAGGGGGCCAACAGTTACATGACTGGACTCTCACATAACTAACCACAGATCGAGTTCTGGACCTGGTGACATGAAACTCATGTCAGGAGCATGTGCATTTGATCCCAAGATCCTTGGAGGAAAATGGAGGAGTAAGAACTGTGGTATGATCATCCTCCTTGAGCAGTGATGTTTTACTTTCCCTTTCACTGAATTTCTCTCTCTTTCTCTTTCTCTGTCTCTGTCTCTCTCTCCAGGTAGCACACACATGCACTAAGGGTAAACCTCTTAAAAAAAAAGGAAGAAAAACATACCAGGTACATGTACATACATGGCCAAACTCTAGAGAAGAGAGTGGAGGAGTAGAGTTTGCAGCATGGCCTTCCCTCCCCCAGAGTAGAGGGCTGATTTCTCACTGTTCCCTCCTCTATCTCTCTCCAATGAGAGCATGCACTGTTTAGTAAACAAACAAAATTCTGTTTGAAAACATTTACCAGAAACAACTTATAAAATATATGGTAAGATAGAAATGGAAAATAAGAACAAATTGAAAGAAATATTTTAACCTCTAAAAACTTAAACTATATTAATTTCAAAAGTTAATCTTTTATTCTGCTTGCTCTTACTAATTGCAGTTTTCCTGGTACCAAGTAAGGGCTCAATAAATAGTTTAATTAAAAAAAAATGTTCTATTATATGGCCAAAATCTCATTTTTTATGTTTTTATTTTTTTAATTTACTCCTTTTGTGGGGAGGAGAGACCTTTGTGAGGATCTCACCACATTGAGATACTTCCTCGAGTCTCTCAACCGGCCAGAAACCATGGAGCGTATGAGACACCTGGTACGCTCAGGTCAACCCTGGATAGGAACCTGGACTTCCCACACGGCTCCAGCATAATACAGTCATGCCTAACTGCCTACACTACTGAGGCTGGACCAATACACCAGTCTTTTAAAACATACCTTTCAAAACTTTTATGCAAATTAATTCAAAGCAAAAAGTTACACTTGAGCAAATTAATGTAAAACATATGATCCAAAATATGTTTTCCATATTTTGTGTTTGGGTATATGAAAAAATATAAGATGCTCATTACCAAACTTAACTTTGCATGAAAAAAAGCAAGGGTGTAATTTAACAATTCCCTAACTGTAAACACTGCATCAGATTCTCAGGTTATTGAGCATGAAATATAGGAAACATTAGCTGCTCAAATGAATAAATAATTGCATATATTACAAAATTTGCTTCAAGTATTTCTCTCAAGGCATGATATATTTTGACTGCTTAATATTTCAAGTTGTGCTTAAAATAGATTAAATATAACACAGATTGTAAGATGTTGATTTTTTTTAAAAAATAGCTAATGCCAACTCTTATTTTTAAAAGTTAACATTCTCTAAGACCACCAAATAGAGTGGAGGCAAACAAATCTCCATGAGAAATAATAAGAGGCAAATAAAATTCAGTAGCATTTGTATATTACCTTCATTTACCTTTTAAGTTTATTTATTTCTTTTTTCCATGAGTGAGAGAGTCAGAGAGAGAGAAATTAAGAGAACCTCCAACAGGATCTTGACGTTGTGATCTGCCCCCAGTCTTAGCCAACCCAGATCACAGGCAGGTGCACATCTGACATACTCAGAAAGCTCTCAGGATGCAAACTTAGAACCTTTCTACGTGGGTCAGTCTCACAGAACGTCATGTGTTACCACTGTATTTTCCTGGGTTCCCCTCCTTCACATACTTTTAAGATGTAGCTACTGAGATCCAGGAATGAGTTTCCAGTTCATTTTTGAACAAATGTTCTTTCTGGTTTTTTGTTTGTTTGTTTTTTGCTGTAGGGCACGTACGCTAGCCAGAAAGACAGAGAGAGAGAAAGCATGAAATCATCCCCCCAGAGGGGAAAGCCACACCGCAATCCGTTCTCCTCCATTCTCCTCTCGGGATCTTGGGCACGCACACACACACCCAGCGTGAGTTTAAGCCACCAAGTCTGTGACTTGAACCACAGTCGACTACATGGGAGTCCAGCAACATAGCCATTATAGCAATTGCTGGTCCAACAATTTTTGATAGGTCTTTTTTTTTTTTTTTTTTTTGGAGAGATTTTCACTGTAGGGCGCGTGCGCTTGCCAGACAGACAGAGAGAGACATAGAGACAGAAAGCGAAAAATCACCCCCCCAGGGGGGATGGTCACGCCACAATCCCTTCTCCTCCATTCTCCTCTCGGGATCTTGGGCACGCACACACACACCCAGCGTGAGTTTAAGCCACCAAGTCTGTGACTTGAACCACAGTCGACTACATGGGAGTCCAGCAACATAGCCATTATGCTAACTGCTGGTTCCCCCCTGGTCCCACAATTGTGTAAAACATGTTCTAAGCTAGCCAATTATACACCATGACTTTCTTTAGTCTTCTTAATCTACTCATAGAAGAAACTTATACCTAGAATTTAAGTTTGTAGAATAACACACCCTTTATTTGTGTTATATTATGCTTTACACTAGGCAATTTAGAACATAAATTGTGTTTAGGCAAAATCCCAGAGTATCAGCACAGATAAGCTAGGTTATTCTGCTGTTTCCCTTAGTGGCCTCAAAAAATCAAACCTTAGTCCTTTATACTCTAAGTCTTTGGAATACCTGCAGTCAGGATCCGTGCTCTGAATTATCATCCTTCTTCCAGTTGACAGAGACTGATGAAGCAGTCATGATCTGGAATGTTGCCAGGAGTTTTAGAAAAGCAAAAAGAAAACATAAAAAGAGCACATTTGTTGGGACCAGCAGTTGGCGTAGTGACTATGTCACTGGACTCCCATGTAGTCGACTATGGTTCTAGTCCCTGACTCGGTGACTTAAACTCACGCCGGGCACCTGTGTGTGCATGCCCAAGATCTCGACAGGAGAATGGAGGAGAAGGGATTATGATGTGTTTATCCCCTCTGGTGGGTGATTTCTTGCTTTCTCTCTCACTCTCTCTCTCTCTCTCTCTCTTTCTCTCTGTCTTCCTTGTGAGTGCACATGCCCTATAGCAAAAATCTCTACCCCCCAATTTTTTTTTTTAAAGAGCACATCTGGTTTTGAAACATCTTCCCAAGTACTACTACTTACTGCTACTCACACTTGAGTTTGGAGGGGGCAGGGAAGTCCAGTTCTACCATCTAAGGGAAGGCAAGATGGGTCAAATATGTATGAATAGTATACGTGACTACCATGGGTAGATTTCTACATATAAAAAGAATTTCATTGCAGTCAACCATTCTGAGAAGTTCTTTGCTTTAGTATAACCTGCATAATTTTCACTTAATGAAACCTGCCACCTTATAGAAATTGCTTGCAACTATAAAATCTAGTTTCTATAAAAATACATTTTAACTGGATTCTATGTTAAATTCATATTCAGAAAGAAAGGAGCCAAGTTGATAGAACCACATGCAACTTATATCAGGGTGATATAATATTTTAAGAATGACTGAATTTTGACCACTGAAGACTCTGCCAAGACTTCACCCTCCTGCTCCCCAGTCTAGCCAGAAGCCAGGATAAGCCAATCAGCAGCCATCTATATTTGAATTCCAAGTGCCTGCCCCAAAAGCCAACAGGATGAAGTAATAGAAAAGATTGTAGCATCTCATTAGGGAGCACTTTCTTGATCTCCCTATATCTTTTTTCTCTCTCTCTCTCTCTGCATATGTGTCTCTGTCTCTTATGAGTACACTCACCCTTTGGTAAATTTTTCAAAAATGGTATTTTGTAAAACATTGTCCATTCTGAGAGTTATGAGATTAAGTACTAACATATTAAACATAATTTTATAAATTTTATAGCATCGGTACACCATTTCATTAAAAGCTAGTATATGTATGTATATAAACTTTTATGAAACCATAATTTAGTTGACAGTTCTTAGTAGAAAACAACTTTTTAAATTATATTCTTTGGAGTCCTGGTTTTGGTTTATTATAAATAAAGATAATTCTTAACCTTAAATAAAATTGGCAATAGTTTCTATATTTAAATATTGGTGAGAGTATGTCTGATAAAAATATGGGCAAAAAATTCCACATGGTTATAAAAAATGAAATAATTATTTATAAAAGTTTATCAGTTACTGACTTTATTTTAAAAAGGAGACACTAATGACTCTAACTCCAACAACAGTCACTGACAAATGCCAATTGACAATAGGTATTTGCTATAGGGCTCATGAGTTAACCAGAAAGACAGAGAGACAGAAAACAAGAAATCATCCCCCAGGGGGGATGGCCATGCTGCAATCCCCTCTCCTCCATTCTCCTCTCAGGATCTTGGGCACGCACGCACACACAGCTGGCATGAGTTTAAACCACTGGGTCCGGGACTCAAACTGCTTTTGACCATATGGAAGTCCAGTGACATAGCCATAACACCAACTACTAGTCCCAACAATAGATATTCTTAATCATTTGGCTTGCCAAGAACTGTAGCTAGTTTAATAACACCAACTTCCTCTCTTTTTTTTTTTTTTTTGAGAGATTTTCACTGTAGGGCGCGTGCGCTCGCCAGACAGACAGAGAGAGACATAGAGACAGAAAGCGAGAAATCACCCCCCAGGGGGGATGGTCACGCCGCAATCCCTTCTCCTCCATTCTCCTCTCGGGATCTTGGGCACGCACGCACACGCGCCCGGCGTGAGTTTTAAGCCACCGGGTCCGGGACACGAACCGTGGTCGACTACGTGGGAATCCAGCGACATAGCCATTACGCTAACTGCTGGTTCCCAACTTCCTCTCTTCATTAGCACAAAAGTACACATATTTTTTTCTTTTTATGATAAAGAGTGCATAGGAGAAAGAGAGAGAGAGAGTAAAAGAGAAAGAGAAAACACCCTCAACAGAGTTGCATCATACCACAGACCCCTTTTACCACGTCCCCAGTTTTTCAGATTCTTTCCCCACCCCCTCACTCCCCACCCAGCTTTTGAGATTCTTTCCCCAGTCCTCCAGGGTTTCAGTTGCCTGCCGGTGTTATGCAGCACATTTTCAAGTCTACCAGGAAATCTAAACCCAGGGTCACCCATATGGTTTTCCGCCTTGCAGAGCACT
>NW_006199080.1:1978929-2007246 GCF_000334495.1 Tupaia belangeri chinensis
CTTGCACTTATAAGTATTACACATAAAATTTAAATTTGCCTTAGGATGTTGGAAAACTAACAAAGTTGGTCATTTGGGGTTTTATTAGAAAATGATAATTTCTCTGCACCAACTTATATAAAATTCAGTGCAATACTTTTGAATAGTTGTCAGAAATACATTACCACTTAGAAGTAAAAGAAAAAAATACCTTTATAATTGAATGGAACAAAGACTTCTATAATATGATTTTTACCAGACACAACCTGAAGCTATGCATCAATTTGCACTAAATTAATTCAGTCTAGATGAGAAATTATGTAAAATCCTATGCATCTACTTCATGGACCATTATATCCCAGAGGTGAAGATGGTCCTTTAATATAGTATAATAGTTGGAAGCATTTGAAATTTTAAACCCTGTGTTTTATTTCAACATTAATAAAATAAGATATAGTATTTACAAGTATGAAAAATTGTCATCTATATTCCTATTTTTAAATGCACATTCTCTCTTTAATTGTACGGCTCAGAGTTTCTACCAAGCCAGATAAATCACTGTGAAATGTAATTTGCAGGCAATGCATTAAGAGGGCATGAGAGATGCATTTATTAATCACTCACAGGGTGCTATCATCTATGTTGGACACTTGGTATTCAATTCTTGGACTGATCTTTGGTGGTAGGTATCATTATTACAATTTTACAGATAAAAAACAGACTGTACTGTTAAATAATTTACTCAGGATAACATAGTTAGTACACAACTGGCATGCCTTTTTTCAATATAATTCTGCAAGTTCTTAATATTACTCAAAAATATTTTCCGTACTTCATTTTAATCATCCACTTAGCAAAGACATTGTGTCTTCTTGGATGATGCTTTATTGATTTTAATCTATGATTCATTTTTCATACCCTATTAACCTTCTCCTTTCAACTATATCATATTCATCTTATATTATTTTCTTTTGCACAGGTTTAGCTATGTCACAATCCTTCTCCCTTAGCTCCCAAGTACTGGGGACTACAAGTGGGCCCCACCATGCCCAACTCATTCAGACAGTGTCACCATGTTTCACAGGATTATCACAAACTAGATATCTTCCTGCTTCAGCCTCCCAGGTAGCTGGGCCAGCTGCCTGCTTTCTTAGGGTGGGCTAAAACACAACCTTGGCCTCCCTCATTTCCTCAGTTGGCCACATAGCAGCCTCTACCAACAATGCTATTGTGGTCAGGTCTTGATTATAAAATATTCCAGGCAAAATGGGCATGTGGACAGTCAAGTGTATTTGATCAAGAACTTTCTAGTATGCTTTGGATAAATTTCTAACCACTTCCTATGAGTAACATCTGTTTCTCCAGCAGAACTGTAAGCTCTCCAAGGGCAGAAGCAGTATTGTAGACACAGTGAGCACTGAAGGAGTTAAGAAGATGGTAGCCAATATGCCACTCTGACATGTTCACTGTTTTGTATTAAAGGCACTTGAAAAAGAGTGAATACTGGGGGACGGCAGGTGGCATGGTGATTAAGGGCACTAGACTCCCATATGGCCAACTGTGGTTTGGGTCCTGGACTTGGTGGCTTGCTTGCTCTCTCTCTCTCTCTCTCTCTCTCTGTCTCTCTGTGTGTCCCTCTATGGTCAAAATAAAATAATTAAAAAAATAGTGAATATTAATATCATTATCATATTCCTGTTTCTTTTTTTTTTAAGAATTATTTTATTTAACTTTATTTATTTATTTATTTATTTTAATTTGACCAGAGAGGAACAGAGTGAGAGAGAGCAAGAGAGGGAAAGTGAGAAAAACTCTCCAGCCCAGGACTCAGACTGTGGTATGCCATGTGGGAATCCAGGGCTCTTAACCGCCATACCATCTACCAGGCCCCCTTGTATTTCTTAAAAGCATGAGACAAAATTCCCTAGTGAAAGATGTCTTCTCTATTCTAAAGGGAAAGTATTAATCTTCTTATCAAGTATAGGAAGTTGAGGTGGAAAGAAATCTGTACAAATGAATGTCTTAGACTAGCTCTTACCTTTCTTATTTTAACTATTAAAAAGATAACTACTCTATCCCTATCCCCAGTCCATTGACCTTGACATATTTTTGCAATCTACTATTCTTTATCTAATTTAGTATATAGGTGTTCAACTCTGTGTCATTGGGTCCTCATTTCCTTATAAAGGCTTCAGTGACATACAAAAATTGCATTAAATAAACATGCATGCTTTTCTCTTATTAATTTTTTTATGTCAATTCAACTCAGACCCATTCATTAATAATTATAATACTAATATATTAAAAATTTACCCTGTTCTGGGGCCAGCAAGTGGCATGGTGGTTAAAGACGCTTGACTCACATATGGCCGACCACAGTTCAAATCTCGGACCTGGTGGCTTGCTTTCTCACTTTCTCTCTCTCTCTCTCTCTCTCTCTCTCTTTCATCAAACTAGAAAATAATGATAATAATAATAAATAAAGTTAAAATAAAATAATTCTTTAAAAAAAATTAACCTGTTCTAATGTGTTCTGTTGCTAATAACAGAAGACAAAAAATGGGGTGATTTGTAAAAATAGAGGTTTATTCAGCATATACTCCAAGGTCCAGAGGCCACACTGGTGGGAATCTTTCAGAATCCTAAAGCATTAGATTAAGATCAGAGCAAAGCAAAACATCTGGGTCATGAATCTGTGTATAGCTCACTCCCTCTTATACACACATCTACCAAGAATCAATCATGGGAAATCTAGCCTGGAACTTTTTTTTTTTTTTTTTTTTTTGAGAGGTTTTAGCTATGGGGCCTGTGCGCTTGCCAGAAAGACAGAGAGAGACAGAGAGACAGAAAGCGAGAAATCACCTCCCAGGGGGATGGCCACACCACAATCCGTTCTCCTCTATTCTCCTCTTAAGATCTTGGGCACGCAAGCACATGTACCCAGTGTGAGTTTAAGCCACTGGGTCTGGAACTTGAACCCCGATTGACTACATGGGAATCCAGTGACACAGTCACTCTACCAACTGCTGGTCCTGTAGCCTGGAACTCTTAATTCTAATCTTTTCTCAAAGACCCCATCATTCAATGCCATAGTCTGATTAATGCTTTGCCCTCTTAATACAATCACAACCAAACCATAGTACATGAATTTTGAGGGTCATAGCAAATTCTGAAACTAAAGGTAAATTTTTGCCTCCCTTTTACTACTTCATGAAGCAAAGACTGCAATTTTTTTTTTTTTTCCCTTTTACTACTTCATGAAGCAAAGCTGCAATTTTTTTTTTTTTGAGAGGTTTTTGGCATAGGGTGCATGCACTCACCAGACAGACAGACAGAGACAGAGAGACAGAAAGCGAGAAATCACGCCCCAGGGGAGATGGCCACGCCACAATCCCTTCTCCTCCATTCTCCTCTGGGGATCTTGGGCACGCATGCACATGAGCCCGGTGTGAGTTTTAAGCCACTGTGTCCAGGACTTGATCCGCAATTGGCTATATGGGAGTCCAGCGACATAGCCATTACACTAACTGCTGTTCCCAAGACTGCAATTTTTGAAATCACTATTTAAATTTGAATAATGTCACCAGATATAACACTGAAACCAAAATTTCTGTATTTAATACTTACTGTGATTTAAATAGGCCTGAATTAAAGCTTGACTCTCATCATGAGATAATTCATTATCCTCATAGCAAAATGCCACTGATACAATTTTCTTTGACACCTTATAAACTTTTACAGTTCAGTAAATCATTTCAAGTAGTAGCAGTTGGACTTATATAATTCTGAGGTGGCAGTGCTATCTTTGATAATGTTTCTGTATGAAATAGAAAACAAAGATGATATTTCACCAGGAAAAACTACTTCAATAATATTAGATGAGAAGTCACTTTTGTCTATTAGTTTACTGTTAATTTTTATGATAGAGCTACACAAAAGTAAATTCAACTAGATTGAAATTTGAAAGTCAGTAAAGGGGACCAGACAGTGTCATGGCAGTAAAATCTGACATACTACAGAGGTGGTCAGACATGGAGATTTCTGGGTTCATGTCCACAGACTTTCCTGCGTGTGCTGTGTCTGTGATCTTGGGCTGGCTGAGGCTGGGGATGGATGAGACCCTGTTGGAGGAACTGTTTCTCTGCATCTCTCTTTTTTTTTTTCCTTGCTGGCTTATAGAAGACAGAAATAAATAAAACTTAAAAAGAAAAACAATCAGTCAAAATCTTTTTAAAGTAAAAGAATTTAGTGAAAATGTAACCAGAAAGGCAACTACTAGAGATATATGTTCAATAATATTTTCCTTAAAATCATAAAATAATTTTAAAATTTTAAAATAGTCAACTGAATTCCATAGAAAAATGAACAGAAACATAATAATTTGAAAAACATAAAATAAGGAAAAGTCAGGAAAAAGACAGTGTCTTGTTATGATTAGTGCCTCCCTTTCAATTCTTACTTATTACTTTTTTTCACTGTGTTCAAATTCAGCTTCTGGTACGTGTGTTATAAGTTATTTTGCCATCAAAAAATCTTCAGAATGATCAGAAATAGAACCAGGAGAGTAATTATCTTGGAACATTAGCTAACTAGCTTGTTATGGCCAGTCATCATTTTCAAGTTGGGATCAGTGCTAATAGATTGGTTCTCTGAAAGGAAACACTGCTGAAGTCTGATGCATCATTAACAAAAACCCTAAAATGTCTGTCTTCATATTTAATTTACTACAGAATAAAGATTATAACAGAAAATACCAGAAGAAAAGTGAAAAAATAACATTTGCTTAGTTCTGGTCTAATAATTTGGAATCTTTGTACTGCTGAAGAAATATGATTTAGGTAACCTTACTAGGCAAAGAGAAATAAATACAGCTATGTATGTGTGTGTGTTTGTGTACTCTGTGGTGACTGTGTATGTGCATGAGTTTTTGTATGTGTAGGTTTCTACCCCTTACTATTGCCATCTTTATTTGATTATATCCAGAAATACGATGTAAAAGAAAGGGAGTAATGGATGGCAATATCTAACATTTATTCTGAACCCAACATTAAAGAAAAAATGAGAAATGTTAAAATCATGGTTCCCATGCAGATATTAAAGAAATGAATAAATAAAACATGCCAGAATTGCATGTATTTCATTAATTAGTGAGTGAGCCTTACAATATTTCCAGTGTGACGTATAAGTTCTATAGGAGAATTCTATTTAGAGAATTTTATATTCTTTACAAAACAAACAATAAAAAAGTTTGTTTTCCTTGCCATGAACAGAAATCATTTGTTTTATTAGGGACTGAAAACATCTGCATCACCCTCTGCCTTCCATAACTTAATGTTTGTCTCCAGAGGGTTTTTAAATTAGTCCTCCAAACACAATCACGGGGACAAACTTCAAGAATTAGATCTACTCGGAATGTTAAAAAACAAACAAACAAACAAACAAACAAACAAAAAACATAGTAATCCTTCCCTTATTTCTACATTTTTCACTAAACCATCTGATTCTTTCTAATCTAGTTGCAGGTGCTTTCTATGCGGTCTTGAGAAAATAACAAAACTTTTCTCTAAGGCAGACAATGAAGGAGAAAGGACTCTGTCTAAGACTTTAACTGTCTTTTCAGTGGGTGATGTTAAAGCCTCCACAACATTCCTGATTTGGCAGAGGCGTCTTTTCTGCTGAAACTGTGGGGAAAGGCAGAGCAGAGAAAAACAAACAAAAAAAAAAGGTTATGAAATCGCTAGGAAACTACTTTAAAAAGATGCTAAACAGAAGGATAAATTGTTTGAATCATTACCATTGGAATTACCTGCTTTGCTGGAAACGTCTAGTAAATTTTGCTATATAGCAAAGAACATGTTGGAGTGCGTGTGTGTGTACACATATGTTATATGTTCATCTATAAAGACAGTAAAGGAATGTGGTCTACCTTTGAATCTATTTGAAATAGGAAAAAAGCTCAAGTGTCAGTAAATGTGAGCCAATGTGAGCCAGGACTAGACATTCCTTACCTTTATTCCTCATCATTTATCTTGAGATGGATAATTATCAGAGTCTTAACAAGCTTGAGATTATAGTTTAAGCAAATTTCTAGATTTCAGTTATATCTGAACTTAATTAGAGTTAGTTTTCAATTTATTCACTAAAAACTACTCAAAATTTGTTGTTAATCTCACACTTAATATTTGTATAACCTTACAGATTTTTACTGCTTTTTACATTTTTTAAGATGTTGTAATAATCATTCCTTTTGTAAAATTGATAGTTTAGGGCTGGCGTGTATCGTGGTGGTTGAGAAAATGAACTTCCATATGGTCAAGTATGATTAAGGTCCAGACCTGGAAGCCTTTTCCTCTCTCTCTCTCTGTCTCCTTCCAGTAAAATCAGAAATAATAATGATAGCAATAGAATTAAATAAATAATCCTTTTTTTTAAGAGAGATTTTTGCTACCAGGCATGTGCACTCACTGAAGAGACAGAGAGAGAGAGAGAGAGAAACAGAAAGTGAGAAATCACACCCCAGATGGCTGGCCACAACACAATCTCTTCTCCTCCTTTCTCTTCTTGGGATCTTAGGTACACACACACATGCACAACACACAGTGGCATGAGTTTCAAGTCACCAAGTCCAGGACTTGAACCATGGTGAACTGCATGGGGATCCAGTGAGATAATCATTATGTCATCTGCTGGTCCCTAAATAAATATTTCTTTAAAAATTGATATTTTAAACAAATGCTATAAAACAAAATGTTTTATGTTATAAACAAAATAAGAATTGCAAGAGTTTTTCTCAAAAGTCTTATCAGAATTTTCTTTTGTAACCATAGGATTCTTCCATTTTTTTTTTTCAGATACTAACGTTCTGAAAACATCCCAGAATAACCTGTTGACAAGTAAAAAGTTTATCCTCACTTTGCTAAGAAAAAATCACTACCTTGATAAAATCAAAATAGGGCCTCAGAGAGAGAAAAAAATATTCAGAATAATTTTACAATTTCAAAGTATATTTTAAGATGAGTTTCAAAATGGGGGCTTGGTTACAATTAGGAAGGGAACATAATATATTAGGTCATTGGAAATGTCATGATGCATTTTTGCATAGAAAAATGCGTCGTGACTTTCCTGACAATCTACTAATAGTTTATGCCTGGTGAGCATAGAAACATTTGCATTTCAGAGAGAGTTTTAAGGAATCTTCAGAAAAAAACATTGACATTTGACCCTTTCTATTTAAGTTGTATGTTTTGATGAACATTTAGATAAAATATTGAAGACCTTTATGGAATTAACAGCAGTTGTAGGAGAGTTTTATTTCCTCAGATAAGAGTTTCTTGAGAATAATGAAGTTATGCTGATGATAAAAGTGTGTAAAGAAGAAAAATAATATTTATGAACACAATAGATCAACATAAGTAGTAAACTGTATAAATGTAAATAGCTTTCATCATTAATGGGATCATATATAAATATTTGGTCATTTTAAACATGATATTAAAAGCATAGGACCAACTACGGTGGTGCAACAGTAATTTAATATTCTGCAATTCTGGAAGCCACATGGATGATCTGGATTCAGTTCCCTGGTCAATTCATACAATCAGGATAAGTGCATGCATGCCTGTGATGCTGGCTGGAGGAGAGGAGGCTGGGAAGTTATCGTTATGTGAGATCTTGTTCAGAGTACTTGTATCTCCCTGTTCCATCTCTTTCCCAATAAATAAATAAATTTTCAAGCAATATATGTGCATGTTCTGCACATCTCAAAACAGCAGAATTAGCATCCCACACAGCAACCTTGGCTCTGATGCCTATGACAGAACACTAAGTCTATGCATGGTGATGTAATCCAGTTGAGTCACTCTTGGGTTCTTCTGCTCAAATAAAGGGTGTACCATCAAAATTTTGTAACATATTCATAAATATGGACAATCTGTTTTTAGAAATGATTGTTATAGAAAACATTATCTTGTCAGTTTCTAACTCAAAACAATTTTTCCCATGTCAAAACTATGTAACAATTGTTGCTGTTGTTGTTTTTTTAATCACTCTAGTATCAGCAAAAACAAAAACGAGAAAGCTTGTAAGCAAGTATGGCAAGTATTCTCTAGTAAAGCTTGCAAAGGGAAACTATAACACTGTGATCCTATCTCTAATTTCACATATATTAGAATCGTTAATTATAGAGAACATGCAATGATGTAGGAATTAGCCTACCTCTGGAAAGAGTTACAGTAAAAAGTGCAGAATTAGCTAGATCTCAGGACAGGCTCTAAAAACTAATTGTTGGAGTCATGAAAATGTAGTTGACTACCTTGTAGCTGTTAGGTGCTCACTAATTCAGCAGATTTTATTTTTCAAAATCATAGAGAAGGAAATTTGGTATGATTTTTCACTGTCAAACACATTTTTTATACCCTAATAAAATAATCTGCCCTCAGGTTCAAAGTCAAGCACCTGGATTTTTACTTCGATAGAAGAAAGGAAGGCTATATACACAGAGAGGTTTAAAGTGCAGAGTTTAAAATTAAGCAGATCTGGGATTCAATTCTAACTTCAAGTTGCTTAGATTTTTGCACAGATCAACCTCTTCTTTCTGTAAATAAGGATATTAATGCCTACTACATAGATTTGCTGGGACTATCAAAGGCAATGAGTTACGTAATTCACTCAGCAGGACTAGGCAAAAGGTAAAAAGTTAAAAAAAAAGCTTTATTTATATTTTCTCCTACTTCACGATGGATATAATCTATATTCAATTTTTCCCTGAATGAAATAGCACCTTCCTTAAAGCTTTTCACATATCTAGTAAAATGTAGCTTTCAAAGAGTCTTCACAACATGCGATTTGTAATTTTTTTCTCTCTGGGAACTTAATTGTCATTTAGTCTCTCTGCCCTGTAGCTTCTTTTCTGTACAATCAGAAGAGTAATGCCACCTTCATATGATTACTGTTGGAACTGAAAGAATTGAGAATGAAAAATGTACAGTAGTACCTGAGAAATATAAACTATATAAAAACTTCATTATTACATACTATTATAATTAAGATAGTAACTAATGAAAAGCCTTTTCTTTTTGTCATTTAAGCTCCTTCTGGTCTTTCTATCACTACACAGATACGCAAATACTCTTGGTATGTTTTGTTTCCATTTGAAGACTAGAATATCCACATATTTTTTCTATTCCTAAAGATTAGATATATTAGAGATATAAGGTCTTTTGCCTGCTAATATGAAATTTTTCCACAGCATCTGAAGTCAGCCAATTCATTTTCGCTGATAGGCTGAAAAAATGCACAAAACCTGATTATTCTAACTCCCCATGTTTAATTATTTATTAACTGAACATTTATTGAAATAAAACCATTATTTATGCGCCACTGTGACTGAACTTAATTTTCACTCTTAATGACCTACATTAACTGTGATGCCTGTACAATACTGTCAATACTTTCTGGGTGATATCAGTACCTTTATGTCTTTTCAAAACACACCTAAATTTGTCATTTTCTTTTCTTTTTTTTTTTTTCCTCCTGAAAGGCACGTAAGGAGAGACAGAGAGAGACAGAGAGAGGAATAGTGAGAAATCAACCTCCACAGGGGATGGCCACACCACAATCCCTTCTCTTCTATTCCCCTCTTGGAATTTTGGGTACACACACACATGCGCCTGGTGTGATTTTCAAGTCCCTGGGGCCGGCACTTGAACTGCAGTCAGTCACATAGGAGTCCAGTGCCTTAAGCAGCACACCACCTGCTGGCCCCAAACATCTCTACGTTTGTATTTCCCTGAATTAACTGAGGAGTTGAGTCATTTAGTGGTCTTGTGTATGAAGTCATCCCTCGTCATCAAACTCAGCAGCAATATCTAAATACCTACACACACAGACCTTCCACCACAGAAACATTGCTCGTTTTCCTAGCTATGCTGAAAGAGTAGGAAGATGGGGAGAAGCAGGAGGAAGGACAGGAGTGGAATGATCACATAAGCAGAATCACTCAGCAAATAACTTAATAGTTTCCAAATCTACTTCTAAAAATCTTCCCTGCTACTCCTCCAGGCACACAGTAAGTGTACTGACAACTCACTATCTTACTGTTTCTTCTTTGCCTTCTCATAAGAGCTTTAACGCTTTTCACTCTAGAATGAAAAGACAGTCTTAGCTCCGGGTCCATTTTAGTGTGACCTCACTTAGCTATTTAGTTAAATGAAATACATGTCTATTTCTTTAAAAATATTCTGCCTACTTGGAGAGCTGCTTTGCTTTTAACCAGAAATTTCTTTTATTTATTATTTCACTAACTGTTCCACTGTCATTATTCTTGTAGTGTTTCCTGATTTGAAATGCAACCTCTACGTAATCCTTGTTTTAATAATAATGTATAGAATATGCTGCAGCAATGTATATTATCAGAGATAACTATATGTTGGATGAAAACATTTCTCTAAAATTAGAATACATTAATAAATTGGCTTCTCAAAGAGTGAACATAAAGTAATTCCCTCACTGATCTTTTCCTTTAATTTATTTCAGAGGATTTGAAGGATAGTACAGCGTGATGAATGGTGATTAAACTGAGCGTGAGCAAAATGATGAAGAAAATAAAAAATTTCTGTCTTGACAACAGGCATTAACACAGGACTTACACCATTTATGTTGAGCAGAGTTAAAGCCAAGATCCTTTTATAAGTCTCCATGATGGCATATGCGGAATAAAGGAAGCCAAAATGTTCCATTTAATAAGCTAAAGAAAAAAATCAAAATCAAGAATTTTTATTATAATCCTCCCAAATACAAAATATTTATTCTAGAATATTTTCCCAGTTATCAATCTTTGTTATAAGCCAGTTAAATGTGTATTTGAATATAATGATTATTTAATTGCTCAATGTAGGATGACTTTTCATTGAATTGTTTTATATTTTTTTAGACTTTATCACCTTTGATAATGACAACTATATAAAACTAATTAGTATATGATAAATCAATAACGGCTATAATATTGTACTTATTGTCTGATAGACAAGGTTATTATTATTTTACAAATATTAACTCATATCGTTTATGAGCATTTTATGAGATAGGTAGAATTTTTTTTGTTGTTTTTATGAGTGAATAAATTAAATAGTTTTTTGGAAATTTTCTGAGTCCATGACTCCTAGATCTATGCTTATTAATATTTATGATACCCTCTCATTTTACACACTAATATCTGAACATGTCTATGGAAAAGAAAGGCTCTCCCAAAGACAGAAGATGGTGGGTTAAATTTAAGTGGTAGTGGTAAAGTAGCAAAAGAAGAGGTATTATTCTGGATATTTTCTAAGCAGAGAGCTGAGAAGTTTGCTAGCTAATAGATTAGGTATATGAGTGAGAGAGAAAAGGTAATAAAGATTTTAAGTTTTTGTTGTAAACAACTAAAATTTTGACACCTAGTGAACTTTTAAGAAGACTATAGTTGGAGTGATTTGGGGGGAAGCATTAAATTTTTGGTTTTAGCAATATTTATTTAAAAGTCTAGTGTTTTCTAGACATTTAGGTGGTAAGGTCTAATAGTTGAATTGATGCCTATAATTCATAAGAGATAAAGGAATTTAATTTGGGGGATATTTCAATTTATCAGCACATTGAAAAATAAGAGATTGGAATCTGCAAGGGAGTGAGTATGCTGTGGATGTCCTTTGTGATGAAATACAGGTTCTTGGTGTTTTGGACAAAGAATTAAACAAGGAGCCAGCAGACTGCATAGTGGTTACATAGCTGGACTTCCACATTGCGGACCACAGTTGAAGTTTCTGACCCAGTGGCTTGAAAATCGTGTCTGGTGTGTGTGTATACACGCCCACGATCCCGGGAGGAGAATGGAGAAGGAATTGTGGCATGGTCATCCTCCCTGGGGGGTAATTTCTCTCTGTCTCTCTCACTGTCTTTGTCTCTTTCTCTCTCTCCAATAAAGGCACTTAGTCTATGGCAAAAAAAAAATCTCTTAAATGAAAAAATAAAAAAAAAGAAATTGAACAAATCATGGAAATAGCTAAAGGAAAAGGTAGTACATTAAGTAAAAATGAAAGTACACCCCAGAGAGGCAGGAGAGCTCCTGAGCAGATGGGAAAGATCGCCTGAGAGCACCTGGGCAGACAGAGAAAGAGTGGCTCGAAGGGCCTCCAGCAGTTACATTCTGCCAGGCTTATCATTTTTATATCTAGGTCATGTTGGCTGATCATTGACGGCACACTGATTCTTCTCATCTCATTGGCTCTATCGAATGTGGCTTAATTAGCCAGACAACTCCTCCCCACCCCCCAAAAAATAAATAAATAAAAAGAAATCTGCCTTGGGTAGGAAATTTTCTCCCTTGTTCGGTTTTTCTATCTAGCCACATAGGCAGATAGTCCAGTCTTTTTAAACACTTTCAATTGCTAGCTTTCTCCTATCTCAAGTATAAACAAAGAAGATTTTTTTTTCTGATATGAATTAACAAATTAATCAGTATAATTTCAATTGAGAGTAACTAGAAAATACGGATTTCTGTTGAAAGTAACTAGAAATATGGTCCCCGTATGAAAAAAACCTGCTTGAAATGACTAAGGTTGTAATGATATTGGCAAATATATCATGGATAGACGGAAAGTAAACTTAATAAGTAACAACAATTTTCCTTTAGGGATGTCCAATATTTTAGAAGAAGGGCTGAAGACAAAGAAAATGAACAGTCTTTTGATAAACTTTCAAGGAAAAGAGGACAAAGTCAAGTGTCGGGTAAGAAGAAACAACTGGTAAATTCCCCACTCTGACTTAAGACCCAAGATGGCTATATTGTAAGAATTATGGTAAATGAGAAGTAGACTTGTCTTCATAGGATCTGAAGCCAAAATTTTAATATGGCTATCTCAGAGATGAATTAGATACCAGCTTGATGGTCTACCTATTTACTTCCTTCAACTAAGATAAAATCTTAGAAGAAGATGACTTTGCTTTAGCCTTTAAGTTATCCTATATCAAATATAATTTCTGGACTCAATTTTAAAATAACCAAACACATAAAGAAGGTAAACATGTGAAAGGAAACAAGAAAAAAATAGATAATGAAGACAAACACAGTAATCCTGAACATGAAGTTATTAAAAACTATTTTAAAATATCTTTGTATAGTGTACATACAGAGATATAAGAGAATGCTCAGATTCCTGGCAAGAAAATGAACATTTCAAAAATAGACAAATGATTATTTTAGAACTGAAATATTAAATAACCTAAATTAAGAAGTCAACAGAGAAGCTCTGCAGACTGGCAAGAAACCCACACATAGTTATGTGATTATGCTACAGAATACTGACAAGAGTAAAATAGAAATTTTTATAAGAGCACAAAAAATAAATAAAAGTTTACCTTCAAAGCAGTAATATGTAGACTTTCAGATACTTTTAATACAAAGAATAAAAGCCAGAAAAAGTGATAGAAGTTATTTCTGGAAGGTATAAATGCTGGAAAACAATCGTCAACCCATGGTTTTCTGTCTAGCAACACTATTATTTAAGAATAAAGGGGGATTGTAAATATTTCCAGACCACCAAATTTGAAAGAATATATCACCAATATATTCTAGTCACATTGTGACTCTCTCCCTTTTCCTGCTCTCCCCAACCTCAGGTTGCTGGGCACCCATGTGAAAGCCCAGAGTGTTTCCTGGCCAACCAAAAGATCCAAACCTGTGGCTGACCATGGGCCTCCAGCCTTAGGGGTATGGCTTACTGCTGCCTACAGCTGGATCTGTCTATTGTAATCGTTTAATCATTAAAGGATAATATTTTAACTTGATTGATATGCACTGCCACCATGTTGGGGGAAAAAAAAAAAAAAACATCTTGTAGTCTGTAAAGACGCACAGTGATTAAATGTAAATTTAAGAAATGCAAAAAAAAATTTTTTTAAAAGATAGTAAAACAGGGACCAGCAGTTGGCATAATGGCTATGTCACTGGATTCCCACATAGTCGACCACGGTTCAAGTCCCGGACCCGGTGACTTAAACTCATACCTGGTGCATATGCATGTGTGTGCGTGTCCAAGATTCTGAGAGGAGAATGAAGGGGGGGAGGGTGATTTCTTGCTTTCTGTCTCTCTGTCTCTCTCTGTCTTTCTGGCAAGCCCACGTGCCTTATAGCAAAACCATCTCAAAAAAAAATTAAAAAGATAGTAGAGTAATGTATATCCTTTATATTAACAGAAGAAAATAATTTAGAGAACAAAAATTAATTAAAAAGAAGACAAGAAATGTCCAGCTACAGTGACATGTTCAGCTAAAATGCTGTGTTCTGTAGGTTGGGACTGCATAGAATAGAAGCCCAAGTTTAACTCCTGTTTCTCCCAAAGATTGGGTATAGTGCCTGCATGTGTAATCCCAAAAACTGAGGGAGGCTTAGGCAGGAAGGTTGTGACATGGAGAGACCATATCTTAAAAGTTAAAAAATAATAAAAGGCAAAAAGATGAAGAAAAGACAATTATCAGGCATTACAATAAAAACACATGTTTTAGGCCCTGTCCCATTGCATGAGGGTTAAGGCAGTTAGATCCCATGTGACTATGATTACACAGTTTGCATCAAGGACCTGGTGGCTTGAGAAACATGCCAGGCACATGTGTGTGTTCCCAAAATTCCAAAAAGGGGAGAGTTGAAGAAGAAATTAGGATGTGACCATTCTTCATGGGACGTGCTTTTTTCTCTATTTCTCTTTCTCTCTGTCCCTCTCTGGTGAGCACACACACACACACACACACACACACACTTAAGGAAAAAGAAAAGAAAAGAAACCAAATGTTCTAATGGTAGTTTTTATCCTCATTTTATCAGTACTGCAACACAAATAAACAAAATGGTACAATAAACATACAAAATTTGTCAAATAGGATAACAAGCCAATGGGGCCAGCAAGCAGTGTGGTGGCTGGGGTGCTAGACTCCTAAATGGTCAACTGCAGTTAGAGTCATAGACCAAGCTGCTTACTTTCTCATTTTTCTTTCTCTCTTTTTATTTCTGATGAGTGCAAATGACCTATAACAAATAAAAAATAATAATAATAAAATAAATAAAATAAATAATAAAAAAGGTAAAAAGTCATTTAGATTCTCCTTAAAAATCAGGTATTTAGGGGGCACAGATGGCATAGAAGTACATTATTGGATTGCCACATGACCGACCCAGATTTGAGTCACAGTCAGGTGGATTGACACTCACGCCGGGCATGTGTGCTTGTGTACCCAAGATTCTGGGGGAAGAATGGAGGAGAAAAGATTATGGCATGGTCATGTCTCCTGGGGGGTCAATTTCTCACTTTCTCTCTCAGTGTCTCTGTCTCTCCCTCCCACCCCCCGCCGAGGAAGTGCATGCAACCTAAGACAAAAACTTCTACCAAAAAAAATAAATAAATAAATAGAAAAAGAAAGGTGGAAGAAAATATAAGGAAAGAAAAACAAAAGAAAAGAAAAGATAAGATAAGATAGAAGATAAGCTATAGAAAATATAAAGACTTCGAAGTTAGAAAATGTGTCCAGGTTCTAGCTAAACTTATTTACTTTTACTGTTAATCTCACTTTCTCTTGGCAAGCATGGAAATCTGTTACGTGTCATGCAAGGCTTTAGCTTATTTTGTTGTAGATCACCATAAAAGAAGAGCGTGTATGATAATGAGCCAAGGGAAGTGAATTCCCTGGATGTGAAGAGCCTGAGTAACAGCAGGACAGGCATCAGTGTTACCTTCTACCTCTCCCTTCCTCACCTCAGCTGCATACTCAATGTCATCTCTTTATCAATTGTTCTTTGGCTTCACCATTACAATTCTGTTCTTTTAAAATTATAATATTTCATTATCTTCTCAATTTTTACCCTTCTGTGGATTGAATTAAGGAAGAATTTAACATGACAAGAGGAAATAAGAGATGAGGAAAAGAATGGAAAGGAAAGATTAAGATACTCAGTGAGAAAAGAATGAGAAGGAGGCAGGATGATTAAGAAGATAGCACGGGGAAATAAGAGAGTAAACTAATTCAATAGTAACAAGCCTGTGTTCTAAAATATTATGAAAGTGGATTGGACAAGGGACTGGTGTTTTCATGAGGGAATTTTATCCTGGCATAATTGAATTCTCGGAAAAATATCAGTTGAGGAAATAGGAGAACAAGAAAATTATTACAGGTCTTCTGAGAGGACAGAAACACTTGCGTGATGCCAAAGAATACAATAACTTCAAGTGGAGGACAAGATCAGGAAATAATAGCATGTATTATGGAAGGATGGCCTGTCCAGCATCCAGAACAGGAGAAATGGTCATGCATTGATTCCAACCATGGCCATGTGTATTTGTGGCTTTGTACATTGCTACCAGGAAATAAAATAAATACTAGTAAGTTTTTATGAGTGATATATTTAGTACAGAACTTATGAGTATTTTGACTATATAAAATAACATCTTTTATTATTTGAATAAGTCTTTAACTTGACAATTCTTATACATATTTCTGTGAATACATGTTGTTTTCATATATAATAAGTTCTTTGTACATGTTGAGTTTTATACTTTTTTATAAGTGTAACATATGATAATAAAGACCATGAAAATTGCTTACAGTATTTAATAGCTTTATCTCAGGAATCCCAATTTCTTTGGGGAAGGAGACTATGTTTATTCAAATAAGAGACACAGATGAATTTTTGGACATTTCAGGATCCTCCTGCTCCATCCTTCAATTAGCTAGGACTAAAGGCATGCCACCATGACTGGTCTATTTGAGTTTGAACAGGGAACTGCACCCAGGCCTCTTATATGGCCTTAACTTCCTAAAAGAATTATCATAACTACATATGTCACCCCATATAGTCAATTGGGTGCTGCAAGTCCTGGAACCTGTGACTTTAAAATTACACTGGCATGTGTGCACATGCATGCACAAAATCCTGAGAGGAGATTGGAGCAGAAGGGATTGCAGCATGGCCATCCCCATTGGGATGGGGAGAGTGGTGATTTCTCCTTTTCCCTCTCTCTTTGGCAAGTGCACACCAAAACAAAAAGAGAGAGGAAGGAAAGCAAGGAGAAAAGAAAGAAAGAAAACATTTAAAGGACTCAAAAATGGAAAGTTATATTTTGATAACATCTATGGGAATATCTTTAACTGAACTAATATACAGTGTATTCATGCTGTGAAAATTTATTTTGTTTGCTGTGAGGATATACGGTGATTGAATATATAAAAAAATAAATATATACAAAGGACTGAGCTATCCCTGTGAAAAAGGAAATTACAGTAAAATTTACTGCAACCAGCTTATTTATATTGCCCATGTTCAAAGAGGTGAAAAGAGAAGCTGAAACATATTATTTAATATGGATATTAGAGGCCCAATAAGCATGAAAGTATTTCTAAGGAAAATATGATAATGTGAAAAGCTAGAGTAAAAATGAAGCATAATCATCAATTGCATGTATTTTCAGTCAGATGAATCAATTGTACACCTTTATAGCAAAATAAAAGTATACACATGTAATATATATTGAGTACTTACTCTTATTTTCTTATATTTACAAAAAGAGAGACTGCTTTTATTTCTTTTTTTTATATTGTTATTATTTTAGAGTATATAATGGCAATTTTAAACATTCAGGATCACAACATTCCCTTCCACCAAATATTTACCTTAATCAAATGCATTAAAAAAAAAAAAATCAAGACTTGTCCTAGAACACTTTTTGTCTGTCTGTCTGTTTTATTTATGTTTTATCACTGTACATCTTTGTAGTATAGAAAAAGAATCTTCCCATGATGAATACATTGCATATTAGTCCAGTCAAAGATAAAGATATTACCATACACATTATCCTTAACACATAATTTTATACTTTTGTATCTGTTCAATGTTTTTTGTTTGTATTCTTTACATTTTAATTTACATTTAATCACATATATCTTTACAGTATACAATTCTTTTTCAGCATGAATACCATGCACATCAGCTAAGACAAAGACATTACTAAATACATTATTATCAACAAATAGCTTTTCATTTTTTCATCAATTAAACATATCATTTTTTTCCTGTTTCCCCTCCCTACCTCCATTACCCATCTTCATAACACCCCTATCCTTACTGTCTCTAGTATCTACAGTTGCCTTCCCTGCTACTATACTTTCCAAACTCTCAATTTCTGATTTAGACTGCAGACAATTGGTATATATTGAGTGGGGACATACAAAGTCTGTCTTTAATAATCTGACTTGCTTGGTTTCCCATTAAGTCTTCCATATTTGTCCACTTTGTATCAAATGTCAGGGTTTCATTGTCTTTTATGGTTTAGTAGTATACCGTAGAGTATATATTCCATATTTTTTTAACCCAATCATCTATTTTTGGACATTCAGGTTGATTCCATTTCCTAGCAATCGTAAATAATGCCGCAATAAACATGGATGTGCAAATGTTTTCGCAACTGAGAGTTTTTCTCTCCTTTGGGTAAGTACCTAGTTGAGGAATTACTGGTTCATAAGGTAGTTCTATTTATATATTTCCAGATCATTCTCCAAAGTTGTACTAATTTTCATTGCCACCAATAGTGTAGGAGAGGATTCCTTTTCACCAAGCCTCATCAGCACTTACCATTATATTATTTATTTATTATTAATTTAGCCATTCTGACTGGGGTTAAGTTATATCTCGTGGTGGTTTTGATTTACATTTCCCTTATGATAAGAGATGTCAAGCATGTTTTTATTTGCTTTTTGACCATTCATATGTCTTCTTCAGATAATTGTCTGTTCAGCTCATTTGTCCATCTTTTAATTCAATTGATTATTATTTGTGGATAAGCTGCTTGAATTCTCTGTATATTCTGGTTATCAGTACCCTATCTGAAGTACAATTTTCAAATATATTATCCCATCCTGAGTGTTGTCTTCTCATTCAACTTATTGCTTCTTGTGCTGTGCAGGAGTGCCTTAGCCTAATATAGTCCTATTTATCTATTTTGGGGACTATTGCCTGTGCTTTGGAGGTCTTCTTTAAGAAGTCCTTGCCTATTACAAAGTTTTCAATAGTTTTTTTTTCTGTGTTTTCCACCAATATTTTTATAGTTTGAGGTTTTATATTTAGATCCTCAATCTGTTTTAAGTTTATTTTTGTTAGTGGTGAGAGATAAGTATCTAGTATCATTCTTCTGTAGGTGGATATCCAGTTGTTCTAGCACCATTTGCTGAAGAGATTTTCTTTTTCTCACTGGAGTGTCTTGTGTCCTTTGTAAGGATCAGTTGGCTGTATGTTTGGGGGTTTATTGCGGGGTTCTCAATTCTGTTCCACTGGTCTACCTGTCTGTTTTTGTGACAATACCATCCTGTTTTAATTATCAAAGTTTTGCAATGTGTTTTGATATTGGGAAGTGAGATCTCTCCTATTTTATTCCCCTTACACAGTATTGTTTTGGTTATAAAGGCCCTTTTATGCTTCCAGACAAATATTATGGTTGCTTTTTCTATTTCTGTGAGAAATATATCTGATAGTCTTATTGGGATTGCACTGAAATTGTAAATTAATTTGGTAGGATTGATATCTTGATTATATTAATTCTTCCAATCCAGGAACATGGGAGGTTTTTCCTCTTTTTTGTATAGTTTTTAATTTCTTTTTCTGGTGTTTCATAATTTTCCAGGTAGAGACCTTTGACATCTTTGGTAAGGTTTATTCCTAGATCTCTTACTGGCCTTGTGACTATTGCACATAGGATTTCTTTTTTTCCAATTCTTTCTTAGTTTTTCCATTGTTTGAATATAAAAATGTAGATTTATGTATGTTGAGTTTGTATTATGCCACTTCACTATATTCATTTATTACTTCCAGGAGGTTTTTGTGGCATCTTTGGATATTCTATGTATAGCATCATATCATCTGCAAATAAAGATAATTTCACTTTTTCTTTTCCTATTTGAATGCCTTTTATTTGATTCACTTATCTAATTGCCTTGACTAGAACTTCCATTACTATGTTTAAAAGGAGTTAAGAAAGTAGGCAGCCTTATCTTGTTCCAGTTTTTAATGGAAAGACTTCTAGTTTTTCCCCATTCAGTATGATGTTAGCTATAGGTTTTGGATAGATGGCTTTTCTTGTGTTGATGTTTATCTCATCTATGCCAATTTTGTTGAGAGTCTTCATCATGAAGGGGTATTGTATTTTATCAAACGCTTTTTCTGCACCAATTCTTATGATCATATGGTTTTTATCTTTCCTTTTGCTACTATGATGTATTACATTTACTGTTTTGCATATGTCAAATCTACTTTAATTCCTGGTATAAATCCTACTTGATCATGGTGTGTAAACTTTTTAATATGCTGTTGAATATGATTTGCTAGTATCTTTTTGAGAATATTTGCATATATATTAATTAGGGATATGGGCCTAAAGTTTTCTTTTTTGAACAAATACTTTTCTGCCTTTGGAATTAAGATGATGGAAGATTCATAAAATGAATTGGAGAGTCCTCAAAGATCTACAAATAGAACTATCATATGATCTAGCAATCCCACTCCTTGGTATCTACCCACAGGATATAAGAATGCTTAGTCAAAAAAGTACACATTTAGGTTTATTGTGGCATTATTTACAATTGCTAAAACATGGGACCAATCTAAATTTCCACAAACAGAAGAATAGATTGAAAAATTGTGGCACATATACTCTATGGAATACTACTCAGCCATAAAAAAAAATACCCTAGCCTTTGATAGAAAACGAATGAATATGGGGACCAGCAGTTAGCAAAATGGCTATGTCACTGAACTCCCATGTAATCCAACGTGATTCAAGTCCTGGACCAGTGGCTTAAACTCACACCAGGGGCATGTGTGTGTGCCCAAGATCCCAAGAGGAGAACAGAGGAAAAGGGTTGCAGCATGGCCATCCCCCCTTGGGCATGACTTCTTACTTTCTGTCTCTCTGTCTCTCTCTGTCTTTCTGGCGAGCACACATGCTCTATAGCAAAATAACTCTCCAAAAAAAAAAGAGAGAGAGAGAGACAAAGTCAATGAATATGGAAGATTTACTGCTAAGTGAAGCAAGTCAGGCTATGAAAGAAAGACATTGTATGTCTCCACTTAATATATACCAACTCCCTGAACTCTATGGCTGAAACTGAATGACTAGAAGATATAGAAACATAGAAAATGGTTATAGATACAAGATACAGTGTGGGAAGAAGGTGGGAGAAGGAGAGTCTGAGGAAAGACATTAAGAAGAAAAATAGGCATGATATTTATGGGACAAAGAAATCGGTTATTATCTGTTGAAGATAATGTGTATAGTATTCCCAACTGGACTGGTGAGTATATTCTAGTTGGAACATTCACTTTACAAGCTAAGTGACATATGTGATTGAATGTATAAAAGAAATTAAAATAAAATAAAATAAATTTGGGAGGATTCTTTCCTTTTGAATTTTTAGAAATAGTCTCAGGAAAATTGGATTACTTCTTTAAATTAGTAGAATTCAGAATTAAAGTCAGAGGAACCTTGGCTTTTTCTTGTTGGGAAATGATGTATTGCTGATTTAATCTCATTGCTTCTTATAGGTCTTTTCAGACTTTTTATTTCTTCTTGGTTCAATCTCAGTAAGTTGTATGTGTCTGGAAATTTTTCCATCTCATCTAGGTTTCTTCTTTGTTGACATACAGTCGTTCATAGTACTCTCTGATGATATTTGATATTTCTGTTATATCCACTGTAATAATGTCTCTTTCCTTGATGATTTGATTTATTGGTTCCTTTCTCTGTTCTTCTTGATTATTATTGCTAATGTATATGTATTTTTTTAAATATATTTAATGTATTTTATTTGAATTTATTTTATACATTCAATCACTATACATTATTTAACTTATAAAGTGGATTTTCCAACATGAATGCTTTTCTCACCAGTCCAGTTGGAGATGCTATACACATTATCATCAACATAAAATAATCCATTTCTATGTCCTATAGATGTCTTAAAGAACCAGCTTTTAGTTTTGTTTATTTTTCATATAGTTATTTTATGCTCCATTTCATCTATTTCTGAATCTTTATTATTTATTTTTTCCTGGAATTTTTTTTCCAGTTCTCTGAGTTGTGTTGTTAGATTGTTTATTTGCCATTTTCTGCTTTATTCTTGTGGGCATTAATTGCTATGAACTTTCCTCTTATAACTGTTTTTTCTCTGCCCCATAGGTTATAAACACCTATTTGTTCATTACCATTGTGTCTATGAATTATTTCAGTCCTAATTTCTTAATTTCTTCTATAGTTATGAAGTCATTTAGTTAGAGGTAGTTTAGCTTCCATGTGTTTGTGAATTTTTGAAGGATCTTTCTGTAGCCGATTTCAAGTATGATTCCATCATGGTCAGGAAAGATACTAGATACAGTCTCTATACCTTTGAGTTTGTAGAGCCTTGTTTTGTGCCCTATCATGTGGTCAATCTTCAAAAATGTTTCATGTAGGAATGAGAAAAATGTATATTTTGTGGTAGTTGGGATAAATTCTCTATAAATTTCTGTCAAGTCCATTCAAAGATCTAAATGGTATCATTTGGATCTTGTATCTATTCATTTATGGTTTATCTAGAAGATCTGCCCGGAGGTCAGTGGAATTTTGAGATCTCCTACAATTATCGTGTTGCAGTTTATCTCTCCCTTGAGCCCCAGCAGTCTCACTTTGATGTGTTTAGGTATTGATGCATTTACAAGTGTAATATCTTCTTGGTGAACAAGCACTTTTAGTCCTATATAATGTCTTTCTTTACCTCTTCTTACATCTTTCATCTTAAAGTGTATTTTGTCTAATACCAGCATCAGTAGTCCAGTCTTTTTTTGGTTTCTATTTGCATGAAATATCTTCTTTTAGCCCTTCATTTTTGGTCTACTCATGTCCTTATCAGGGAGGTATGCTTTTTGCAAGTAGCATATAGATGGCTTCTGTCTTTGTATAGATCAGAAAGTCTGTGCCTTTTAATGGAAGAATGTAATCCATTATCATCATTCACTATTATTATCGATATTTGTGAATTTATCCTTGTCATTCTGTTAGTCATTTTCTCAGTTGTTTTTTGTTCTCCTATTTCTGTTTGTCTATCTTTAGTTATTCTAATACAATCCTCCCCTCAGTACTTTCTACATAGCTTGTCTAGTATTTGTGAATTTTTTCAGTTTTTGTTTATCTGAGAATACATTTATTTGTTCTTCCCATTTTAGGAATAATCTTTATGAAAATAGAATTCTTGTTTGATTTTTTTCCTTTTAATGTTTTGAATATATCTTTCCATTTCCTCCATGTCTGCATTGTTTCAGTTGAGAGGTCTGATGTTAGCCTTATGAAATAACCTTTATAAGCAATTTGACATTTATCCCTTGCCATTTTTAGAATATTGTCAGTGTCTTTAATATTTATCAATCTGGCTATGATGTGCTGGGGAGGGAGGATCTTTTTGTTTTGCTTCTATTGGGGCTCTTTTTTGTTTTGGGGTCTGAATTTCTCCATGTTTCTCTATGTTTGGAATATTTTTAAATAGTTTTTCATGAAAGGTTTTCCACGCCTTTAGCACATTCTTCCTCTTTTGGAGTATCCATTATATAGACATTTGGGTGTTTCATGATGTCTAGAATTTCTCATATGTTGTCTTCACTTATTTTTGTGTTTTTCTTTCTTTTTGGTGATTTGGTCTCAGCTGGAGTCTTTGTCTTTGAGGACAGAAGTTCTTTCTTCTGCATGGTCCAATCTGTTGGTAATGCTTTCTAGGGAGATTTTGATTTCTTGTACTATATTGGTTTTCCATGTAAATGGGAACCAAAAAAGAGCTGAAGTCACAATACTAATTTCTGACAAAATAACCTTTAAAACGAAAACTGTTCAAAGAGACAAAGAAGAGCACTAGATTTTACTGAAAGGGTCAATTGATTAAGAATGTATTCTTAATATCCAGAACTTCTGTTTGATTTTTTTTCAGGGAGTCTATTTCTTTATGAAATTCTTCTTTCATGTGAAAAAGTGTGAGAAAATGAGGGGGAACGTGAGAAAGCACTCCTCAGAAGAGATGACCATGCAGCATTTCCTTCTCCATTCTCCTCTCTAGGGATTTTGGGCATATATATATATACACACATACACACATACCCTGTGCATTTTCAAGACAGGGAGTTCTGGATTCAAACCATGCCATCAGCCATGTGGGATCTAGCTACCTTGACCACCACCACACCACTGGCTGCCCATATTCTTATTTCAACATGTGCATAAGTAATGCATAATCAGAACAATAAGTCACCAGTGTTAAAGAATGTCAGTAGATGGCATAATGGTTACATCATTGGGTTCCCACATAGTTGATCACAGTTCAAGTCCCAGATCTGGGCATGTGTGCCCATAAGCCCAAGAGGAGACTGGAGAAGAGGTTGCAGCATGGTAATCCCCTTTGGGGGAGTGTTTTCTCACTTTCTGTCTCTATGTCTCTCTGGTGAGCTCATATGCCCTATAGAAAAAAAACTGTAAAGAAAATGTCAAGGTATTTGTGTAGCACCCAACTAAACTAAGCATAATTGATACTTTATATATTGTAATTTGTTTGTTTTAAAACAATCTTAATGGGCTAGGTCTTTGGAGAAATTTTTCTTGCACATTAATAGAGTTACTATTCTTCTGAAGAATCATAAAGACAGGTTTGCACTATCTTGTTCAGATGTCAGAAGTTAATGTAATGCTTTTCCCTAGAAATGGTTCCAAAGAATGGTCACTTTAATATTTTTCTCCCATTCGTTTATTTTTATTAACTCCACTTTTTTCATAATTTTTCATAGTTAACAAGCATTAACTATGCATCTATCAGATAGTGGTCATTGTACATGCTCCCAACCACCAAGAAATCCAGGCCATTGAACTTTCAAGTGTTTAATTCTTCGTCATCATTATCATGTTTAGTACATGTTGCTATCTATGATCTAACACATACTTTTTATTGGACACCACATATATGTTAAATGCTTAGCTAAATATTTTGAAGACATCATCCCAACTAAAACCTTCACAGAAGTTAATGTGACAGTACTCTTGGAAAATATTGAGCACAGAATAAACAGTCAACTTCTTTACAGTTAGAGAGCTAGTGATCCATCATCAAGGGTAAAGCTCAGGACTGGTTTCAGTCTTTTAACTCTTAACCACTCCTGTAAAACCACTATAAATAAACATTTTAATAGTTGCTCCCAAGATAAAGATTTAAGGTGATACAGTCGGTCTGAAATGAGAGGTCCTAGTAAGGCTGCACAAGGTTGACAATCAACATGCGCCTTGAAAATGTAGCTTCTAGTCATTCACCCATTCACACATGTGAGCCAACACATTCCAAACAGATGAATCTACAGTATTAAATAATAAATTCTAATTATTTCTATAGTAAATTCTCAATATGAGGCTATGTTTTGGTCAGGAAAAATTGAATAGATCGTTGTATATAAAATATATGTGCTGTATAAAATTTATTATCTATATTGAAATTCGCACATTTCATTTTATCTCAGTGTTAATTCTATTAGATAATTTGTCTGATTTAATAATATTGTAGCAGTGTTTATCATACCCAGTCAAAATAGCCTAATGTTTTTATTACATTTTTGAAAAAATATTATTACCATAAACCAACATATTTTAACTAATAGCACTAATCATGCAAATAAAGCTACTTTATTATACAAAGTAGACATGTAAGAATAAGTCAAATAAAGACTAAGTAGCCTTCAATGTAATCATACTAATGACAATTCTCATCCTCCTTGATGTATTTTAGTACCAACGTTTTTAACACTGATGGACAATAACATGGAGTAATGATGACAAGATAGTTAATAAGTTACCGATCTATTTCACTGTTCTTTTTCTATGAACTTCCTATGATCTCAGATGAGAAGACTCTATTTTAAAACCGTCATTTCTACCACAGATTAACCCATATATTGAGTGTAAATCAACATCTCAATGTGATTCTTCTTTTCTCTAGATTATAAGAACTTGACCCTGAAGCATATCTGGAAGAAGAAATATATAAAGATAGGCAATAAAATATGATTTTTAAAAGAAAAGTAGTGAGGAGGAACATAATTGCTTGGCCATATATATAAATATACTTAAAACCCTAAAGAAAATTAAAGAATATCTTACTGTGTAGCAATAGAGAAATCAAACAAATTTTTACAATTTTTTAAAAAATATTTGAACTAATTATATTGTTTGCTATGCTTTATTTATTTTCTACCATGTAATCACTCTGTTTATTCACCAAATTAATGAGCCTACAACAAAAGAACTTAATTATATGTGATAATGTTAAAATTTCAGATTAATGGGTAAGGGAATGTTAATTATTATTAGTTAAAAAGGTAGGAAAAATGAAATTAGATCATCATAATATCCATACATACACACACACTCACACAATTTGTGTTATAATGTACCTAAAGGGCAGCTATAAGCAATTATAAAAAATAAATATGAGAACCTTTAAAAATATCTTGTAGTGGGGGCAGCAGGTGGTTAAGGTGCTACACTCTCACATGGCCAACCGCAATTCAAGTCCCAGACACGACAGATTGAAAATCATGAAGCATGGGGACCAGCAGTTAGCGTAATGGCTATGTTGCTGGACTCCCACATAGTCGACCGTGGTTTGAGTCCTGGATCCGGTGGCTTAAAACTCACGCCGGGCGCGTGTGCGTGCGTGCCCAAGATCCCGAGAAGAGAATGGAGAAGGGAGTGTAGAGTGGCCATCCCCCCTGGAGGGGTGATTTCTCGCTTTTTGTCTTTCTGTCTCTCTGTCTGTCTGGCGAGCACACGTGCCCTATAGCAAAAACCTCTCAAAAAAAAAAAAATCATGAAGCATGCAGGTGCATGCATGCCGCAAATCCCAGAAAAACAGAGAAGAAGGAATTTTGGCATAGCCAGGCCTCCCTTGGGGGGGGATGATTTCTCACTTTCTCTCTCACTGTCTCTGTCTCTTCAGGGGGTCCATGTGCACTATGGCAAAATCCTTAAAAAAAAAAAAAGATATCTTGTAGTAATAAGGTCTATTTAAATATAATATGGTACCAAAATTTTTAAAGAAAAATAACCATTTATGTTAATATAAATGGTTATATGTAAAGAAATAAGCAAACTAAAAAAAATTGGCAATAAATATTATAGACAAATCATCAAAAGTTATATAATGTAGATGTATTCATTATTGGTGTATAGCAAAAGATCCCAAAATTTAGTTTAAAACAGGAACAATGAGGCATAGGTCAGAAATTTAGGGTCAGCTGTTCTGAGTAATTCTGGCTTAGGATCAATGCTAAAATTAAATGAGTCTTTCAAAAATTCATGTGTTGGAAATAGGCTGTATTGTGAAGGTACTTGGAGGAAACTGATTCCAACTTTAAGATTAAGAGGTTAGAGCCTTTGGGAGGTGATCAGGGTAGGGTCACACAAGTAAATCCTGGCAGGTGAATAAGGAGAGGGAATGAGGCAGAAGCACATGGACCTAGTCACCTGGCTCCTCTTTTCTCACCTTGCTGAGTTCTTCTGCCAGGTTACTTACCAGCAGGACAACCCTTGCCAGATGCTTGGACCTTCAAACCATGAAATGGATAAACCTCTACTTTTTATAGATTGATTATCCAGACTCAGGCATTTCTGGTACTAGCAACACAATGAACTTGAAATTTTCCATGGGATTGCAATTAGATGGTACCTGACTAGGGTCATGAAAAACATCCTTAATTTATATTCTATTGACTAGACTAAAAACTGGAACAGCGAGAACTAGAACAGCTGCGGTTTCCTCAGGCATCACACTCTATCTAGCTAAATGCAATAGCTTCTCAGCTTAGTAACATTGAAGTGCCAAGACTTCTTTTGTGGCAGTTCTGGGTTCCAAGACCACAATTCCTGATAGAGCAAGCCAGGTGAGAGCCATCTATTTCATAAGCTATCCTGGAAAATCACAATATAACTTTTGCCATATTTTGTTGGTCAGAGAAGACAGAGGCCCTGCTCAGAATCTGGGGTAAAGAAATGTAGGCCACATTGTGAGAATAGATGAAAAATACATTCTGCCACAGTAAATTGAATTGCAAATGATGGAGACCATGGATCTCTAGTCTAGAGTGATTTAGAAGTCAGTAGATGAACAGGAGTTCAAGTGCAGAGGGATCTTCAGTTGCTTCCCCATATCCTTATCCAGCCATCATCCCTTGTGGTGTGCTAAAAGGCATCTGAGGAATATATACTCATGAGGGAAAGA
>NW_006199080.1:2007265-2013967 GCF_000334495.1 Tupaia belangeri chinensis
GAGAAGCCTCATAAAGAGGTCCTGTCAATTTTTATGGGATATAGAAGGAATCAGAAATTTGCTGAATCCCAACATGTCAAGTAACACACTAACAATAAAGGGTCAGGAAATTAGAAATGTGAGTGTTCCGTGAAATAAGCAATACAACTGTAGATCTTCATCAATGTCTTCTTTTTTGTATGTAGAAATGAAAGTGCCCAGATGAAAACACAACAAAATAGACTTAGTTTATGGAAACTACCCAATACCTAGATGAGCTAGAAGTGTGAAGGACTTTGGAGACTCTGGATACTCACGAACTCAGATTTTTGTTTTGTTTTGTTTTAAGACACTAATTTTTCATTTCCTATAAATTTCTAAAAGATAAGAATCTAGGGGGGTACTGAGACATTTGAGAATCTTAATAAAAAGAGAATTACACTTTAGGAATTATGTTGACAACATTTTAATGAAATCTTATATTCATCCAAATGTATCCTTTTCTGAACTTACCTATCATAGATTACTCTAATGTATCTGTCCTTACCCGTTGAATAATTTTATAAAATTTCTCTTATGAAAGTTATTAATCACATCTAATCACCAGATTCTACAACTAGTTCTCACACTATTTTCACATTACTTAAATATATCTGTTTTGCCTTCTATGCCACTGCTCTTCTATTTGCTTGGATTATTTTCTTTCTGAGTAATTTTTACATTTATATTTCTTAACAATAGAGTTAGTGCATAATACAGTTGGCATTGTATGACTAAATGAAGGAAAACTCTGCTGAGGATAGAGGAATAAATGTAATAGGAAATATTATGATATCTTAATTATATTCCTGTTTTCAACTTATATTCTAACTGGATAGTTAGATTTCTATTAGTTTTTTTAAAAAGCAAATTTAAGGAAATCAATTACCATGCCACAGAAAAACTGAAAAATATCCAGTTCATGTGTAACACTGAAAATGTAGAAAAAGTAAACAGAAAGTACAACAACTTGCTTCAGAGCACAGGAAGAGAAGCAGAGACTATTCATAGTTATTAAGTAATGAGAAGTTGACTTTTCATAAACACAATTGGAAGGGAAGAAAATGTCTTAGGAAGACTGTAATTAAAAGGTACTCATTAATTAATATTTACTATATAGAAACTCAGTCTCAAGATTTTTCTAGTTTTTTTTTTGTAAAATAGACTAGTTTAGGACAAAGATACTGGAAAATATCAGTAGAAATTATTTTAAAAACTCAAAATAGAAGCTTTCTTTTTTACTTTTTCTTTTTTTTTTTTTTTTGAGAGGTTTTCGCTATAGGGCACGTGCGCTCGCCAGACAGACAGAGAGAGACAGAGAGACAGAAAGCGAGAAATCACCCCCCAGGGGGGATGGTCACGCTGCAATCCCTTCTCCTCCATTCTCCTCTAGGGATCTTGGGCACGCACGCACACGCGCCTGGCATGAGTTTTAAGCCACCAGGTCCGGGACGCAAACCGCAGTCGACTACGTGGGAGTCCAGCGACATAGCCATTACGCTAACTGCTGGTTCCCTATTAAAGCTTTCTAGTAGTTTGAAACTCACACTGGGAACGTGTGCATGCATACCCTATATCCCAAAAGGAGAGCAAGAGAAAGGATTGCAGCATGGCCATCCCCCATGGGGTGATTTCTCACTTTCTCTTTTACTAACACTGTCTCTTTCTCCAGTGAGCACTTGTGCCCAAAGGCAAAATCCTTTTAAGAAAAAAAAAAGATTTAGCTTTCTAGTAGTTTGAAACTTACACTGGGAACGTGTGCATGCATACCCTATATCCCAAAAGGAGAGCAAGAGAAAGGATTGCAGCATGGCCATCCCCCATGGGGTGATTTCTCACTTTCTCTTTTACTAACACTGTCTCTTTCTCCAGTGAGCACTTGTGCCCAAAGGCAAAATCCTTTTAAGAAAAAAAAAAGATTTCATCATTTTATGTATGCGTGTAATATTGATCATTAATACTAGAATGTCCCTGTATATGAAAAAGTCTTACAAAAGTTTACCAAAAAATACATATTATAAAAAAAAATCTATGTATGAATTTCAAAGTGTTTTTGCATCAAAATAAACTTATTCTTTAATTCTATTTTTTCCAGGAACTTTTTGAAGTCCCCTCACATCATTTATGACTTGTTATTTGTTTATATCTGTATGGTATTTGAATTTAAGCTGACTATGTGTTTTTTCTTATCTCCTTCTACAATATGAAGCCAATTATCCTAGTGGAAATTCTTTCTTGTATACATAAAGCTTAAAATAAAGAGCCCCTTATGAATGATAACCAATATTATAGAATGGCCATCTTAAAGTAAGTCAGCTACCTTCCTGGATGATGGTCTTTTTGGACAGATTTTCTTCATAGCACGTTACCATTCTCTACCCAACTCTCCTTAAAAACCTCTATATATTTCTCTTTGGGGAAGTCTCTTCAATTCCAGAACTTCTTGTCTGCTATGCAAATCACTTCCAAATGTCTAGCTGAATCCTGCTTAATGAGCTTTAGATTCATAATTCCAATTACTTGATAAGTGTCATCACCTGGATTTCCCCACTGGTATTTCAAATTCAGTAAACACAAAACAGGATACTTCAACTTTCCCAAGAGAGCTGTCACTTTACTATTCTAAATTCTCTTGGTAGAAAACTATTCTAGAAATTACTTGAATGCAATCAAGACCTAGCATAGAAGCATATATTATCCATGTAGATTTGTCGGATTCCTATAATAAAACAACAACAATTCTTCACCTTTTGGTGGAAATACGTCTGGCAGTTGTCTATTGACAACTTTTTAACATGTGTTAGAGGTGTTTGTGTACTGGCCTCATGACCAAAGTTTAGGAATTTTAAAAATTAAAATTTACAGAAACCAGGAACTAGGTTTTTGTGATCTTTTCTGAATACATTTTGAATGAGTCACTAATTACTTTTATGATATATAAAATGAAAATATCTAATATGCCTTAAAATGAATTACATATTTAATATTCATATATGTTTTAAACTCTTTATCATCTGCTCACTTTCAGTGTGTTCTAACCCATGAGAAACTGAATTTAACCAGTGTCAAATTTTATTGTCTAGCAATTGGTATCAGATGGACATATACTTGTTTACCCAAAGAACAACTCAATAGTTTTAAATAATCTAGTAATATTATACTGCTTTCTTCTTTCCACAACTGAGTGCTAATTTTTAATCATATTTTATACATTACTTATATCTTCACTTTTAATTGCTTAGTGTGCCCTTTCTTAGAGATTTCCTTTCTAGTCTATATAATATGATTTAGTGTTCTCTATTAAACTTAACATTATTAGCTTACTATCACTGTCATTTTATAAATGGCAAAATGTTGTGTGATTTCTGCTTTCACTGATTAACAAATAATATTCAAGATAGTATTGACTTTGTATATGGTTGTAATTTAGAAATATATGCTCAGAAAATAGGACACAGTATTTTTAAATTTCCATCATAGATCAGGGAAGACTTCAAAAGGTTTGTGTAAAATATGGGAATTAAAAATCCCAATTTATTTTAGTCTAAGATAACTTTGAAATCTATGCATAATTATTATATAACCCACATGTTCCATGGACTTTCTGAAGACATCCATTGTGACCATACATATATTGACATCTACATATGTAATACTTAAATATGTGTAATAATGAAGATTATAAGATATGTATGATAGAGCTGTTGAGAAGTGTAAATATACTTGGCCAAAAGGAGAATGGAGAAGGGATTGTGATATTTTCTGAATATATTTTAAATGAGTAGCAAATTAATCATTTTTAATTGCTTGGTGTGCCCTTATTGGCATAGCCAAGTCCTCTCTGGCGGGGTTGATTTCTTGTTTTCTGTCTCTGTCCCTCCAGTGAGCACACTTGCGCTATAGCAAAAATCTCTCTTAAAAAGAAAAAAAATAATGGCAATTGAGCTGAATAGATGGAGAACATATGAATGGCTCCAAAGCATACTTAAGACAATTCAATACTTCTTTTTGTAAGGGATATGCAAATAAAAGCCACAATGAGGTATCACCTACTCCAGCCAGAATGGTTATCAAGAACACACACACACACACACACACACAAAAAAAAAAAACGAAAAAATAAAACAAGAGCTGGTGAAGTTGTGGAGAAAAGGGAACTCTTATGCACAGTTAGTGGATACTTAAATTAATACAAGCATTATGGAAAACAAAAATTTATGAATATTACTATCCTATGATTAAGTAATCCCTCTCTTCAGTGTTTAACCACAGGACAGGAAATCACTCTGTCAGAGGGACATTTTTACTTTCATATTTATTATAACCTTAGTCACAGAAGCTAAGAAATATAATCAACCAAAGTACCCCCAAAACAATGATTGGATTAAGAAAATGTGGCATGTATACACAATGGTTGCTTCTCAGTAATAAGGAATGAGATCCAATCATTTGTCATAAAGCAGACAAATCTAGATTTAATGCTAAGTGATATAAAGCAGATTACAAAAGATAAAAATGGTGTAACCCTGCTTAATGTATACTGAATTCTGCACCTTAAGGGAGAAATGAAAGATTTGAAAGCATAGAATTAGAAAGGGCAACTGTAGATACCAGACATAGCAGATGATATATCCCATATCCCAGAAGATACAGGATCAGAAGAGGGGCTCAGGACAAAATGAGTAACACACACAAGAATGCAGGCCAACAAGGCAAATATGTTATGGAACAACATGCAACAACAGATTTTTTTTTTTAAAGAGTGTGCCAATTTTGTAAATGTATCTCAGAAAAAGTAGTAGAATGAAAACTGAAAGTACATAATATAATGTAATTTATTTCATTGAAGGTGATAAATATGATGATATCCTTAATTTGATTATCATACACTGCATGCATATCTTGAAGACCGTATTTTACTCCTCACTGATATGGAACAATTACATATAAATGAGATATTATAAAATAACATTTTAAAAGAAAAAAATTAATTTTTGTTTTTTCTTTGTTTTATATTCTATCATAAAATGATCTAAAACTACAATTAATTGTTATAGAACTCATGTTGCTTACACACCCTCACCACAGAAGTTTACAGTCACATTCTTCTTATTACATATGCTCCTTTATTCTTATACATACCAATGATAGATAGAAATAGGAAGAACAAAGAGTTTGTTTTGATACCTAGTAGTCTACTGCCAATTGTGTAGCATTTGGCTTGGAAGGTGGTACCCAGTCAGGGACAACATTTCCCAACAATTCTAGTCCACCATACCGCCAGCTGTGGTCAACTGACTCATCCTTACCAGCAGCATATGAATAAAAATAATGTTCTTATGAAGGGCTTTATCTTTTTTGCTACTTTTTCGGTTTTTAAAAAATATTCTGTTCAATTTTATTCACCATAATCATCAATATTATTTTAATTGAACAGAGAGAGACTGAGAGAGAGAGAGAAAGGGAAATTGAGAAAGCAAGATGCCAGGTCTGGGACTCGAACTGTAGTCAACCATGTAGGAGTCTAATGCTTTAATCATCCTTGCCACCTGCTGGCCCCATGAAAGACTTTTGGATCTTCATTCTCTCTTTCTCCAGCTGCAAGACTTTCAAATTCTAAAGGACAGTAAATTGTAAATTGAAAGATTCTGTAACCATAAATAAGGCTATTGAACAAAGTTGGCTAATAATACCAAATTCCATATTGGAGAGTTGTGTAACTGAAATAAACACATTTTATTTTATGCCACTTGAGTTTTGAAGTCCTTTGTTTCAGCAACACAATCCAAACTAAACAAATGGTTATCTTCTTAGTGGTTCTATAAAGAAATCAATAAGTAAAGTTAATAAAATTAATCTTTTTAAAATTTTTCTTAACAGGTAGATGTTTCTACTAAGTAAAGAAGTGCATCACAAAATTGGTTTGAACAGTATCATTAATATATGTATTTCTTTCATATATAGCATAAGTGGGTATGTAGAGATCTGAAAACTAATAAAATTCTAGGTACTAGGATTCCCTTTTATTTCCAGATCAATTACTCCAACCCATTCTATTGAGGAAGAGACTATTGTGAAATGAATTGAGAAGTTCAGTAGTGGGTGGGGATGTTCGAATAAGAAAGAAATAAAATAACAGGATTGTGTTTTCTCAACAGAAACAATAAACAATTAAAATGTATGTAATTTGGAAGTAATGTTACTTGGAACCAATATAGATGGAGATGTTAATCAATAATATAGATCAACTTTTCTTTTATATTTATGAAAACTTTCTGAGACTTTGAGTTTTACTGATTTCTTCCCTTTTGTTTCCACTTCCTGCAGCTGTAGCTCTTCTATGACACAGTTAAGCCCTATCCTGCCCACCTTCTTTAAAGTGTCTCTTCTGTGACTTACTGGAAATAGGCTCCCAATCGGTTTTTAATTGCCATGCATGGGAAATGTTTTTCGACAGCACAGCTGGCTCCAGGATATATCTCTAGTGTTGGAGCTACTATTTTCTAATTGCTTCCCTACCTTTTCGATTAAATTGCAAAGAACTCAGCTGGGGGCAGACTCTTCAGATGGATAACCAGCCCTACTATGTCAGCTCCTAGTTGCTCTGATGTGATAATAAGGAGAAAAGAAGTGCTCTTTTTGATAACTGAACTTCAGTAGTCTTGAGAACAAAGGAACTTCAGC
>NW_006199080.1:2013986-2048483 GCF_000334495.1 Tupaia belangeri chinensis
TATCTAGTACAGTATTTCAACTTCACAGAAAAAAATCAAGAACACTGAGATCCTGCCTATTACTCAATACGTGCCTGATTCATTCTGTACTGGCTGTATTATTTGCTTGGGTTACATATTTTAATAGCACTCTTAATGGAAAAACTCTTCTTACTATCCTGACATCCACTTTATGCAAGTTCCTGTCTTGGGGTTTATGTAATTCTAATAATAAAAATCCTAATGATGTTGAATATTTATTTTAGCATATGGTATAAGTAAAAAATTGTATAGAGGGACAAGTAGTTGGCGTAATGGCTATGTCCTGGACTCCTATGTCCTCGACCATGGTGTGAGTCCCAGACCCAGTGGCTTAAACTCATGCCAGGCACATGTGCATGCATGCCCAAGATCCCAAGAGGAGAATGGAGGAGAAGGGATTGCGGCATGGCTATCCCTGCTAGGGAGTGATTTCTCGCTTTCATCTCTCTGTCTCTGTCTTTTTGATGAGCACAGGCACCCTACAGCAAAAACCTTTCCCTGCAAAAAAATTAAAAAATTGTATACAACTACATAATCACAGAAAATAAATATTTTTCTAACTTAAGAAACAATAATTTTCTAATTTTAATTCAAATATATTTTAATTCTAATAAAAATTCTTTTACACTCATATTTTTAAACTTTTTTTCTTTTTTTTAAATTATTCATTCATTTATTTTAATTTGACTAGAGAGAGACACACACACACAGAGGGAAAGTGAGAAATCAAGCCACCAGGTCCGGGACTCGAACCATGGTCAGCCATGTGGGAGTGTCCAGTGCTTAAACATCAAGTCACCTGCTGGCCCCCTAAATTTTCTTGATTAAAAAAATACATAGAAGGAAAATACCTATTGGTTTCTGCTGCTTTCATTTTTTTCTGAAGCAGAGGTTGAATGAACTGCCCTACAGCCAAGTAAAAACACCAGATTTCCAAAATTTTAATACATTCTTCACTATATAATAAGATGTGGAACTGAATAATCAGTATTTTGTAACTAGTTGAGTTTCAATAATAATATAGGACTTATTTTTTACCTTTTCTTTCACCTTTGTAACTTTTAAATATTATTTCAGCTAAGCACAGAGATATTGTATTATATTTATCATTGTAAGCAATCTAATTTTTTTTCAAAGCTTTCTCAAATTCAAAAAAAAAAAAAACTTCCTCAAGTTCGTGAGTTCTATTAATACCTTTTTAAAACATATCAAAAAAAAAACCTCACTTATTAAAACTATAAAATGAAAGTTTAGATTAGAGTCTCAGCAGACATTACCTTAAATTGATGTCCTCACATGTAAAATGCTAAAGAGGTAAAAAGTATGCCTTATGACTCACATTTATTATTTTCAATGCTTTGATGAAAATATTCTAATTAATTCACACTTTAAAGTTCTCTAGAATCACTGGTTAGAGATAATATTTAATTTTAGGGTAATTATCACAAGCATATGTTTCTTAATGAAAAGTAAGCATAATAATGGTAAGTTAAAGTCTGTTATCTAAATGTAATAAATACTACTGTTCTAACAGAAAGTACAAGTATCAACCAAAATATCTTCTTTCAAATATTAAAGATAATAAGAATAAATTTAGCAAGTTGATCTACCAAAAACTTATAGTCCAAAGGGTTATCTGCATGGTGCATTTTTAATACACTGCTCAAAAGAAGCTGGATCCCATGCTAGTGACCATGTTTCAAATACCTTCCTGGTCAGCCTGAAGCATACCTAGCACAAGTACAAATTCTCAGTATCAAACAGGTTGGATGGCTAGAGGCAGGGGAGTGTGGAATGACCAGACACTGTGGATAGTACTCATTTCTTCTACTTTCTCTCACTCTCATGTACATGAACATGTGCTCCATAATTAATTTTTTTAAAAATTATAGTCTCAAGTCACATTTTTTTACAGTACTCATTTCATAGTGAAATATAAACAGAAGGGATCAGCAGATACAATAATGGATAAGTCGCTGGATGTGTGAGTGAGTGCCCAAGATCCCGAGAGGAGAATGAAGGATGGTGTGGCCATTCCCCCCGGGGGTGATTTCTCACTTTCTCTCTCTCTGTCTCTTTCTGGCGAGCACACATGCCCTATAGCAAAAACCTCTCCAAAAAAAGAAAAAGAAAAAATATATACACACATATATACACATATATAAACAGAAAAACAGACACACTCAGAAGTGAATGTGTTATAACACAAATTACATTGTAACATATTGTTCTCCTTTAAATTATCTTACCTTGTAAATATTCATGACAATCAACTTATCTAATTATGCTCTTAGATGTAGGCATACTAACTCATGAATCTTATTCTTTCCATTTAAATAATAGCTTTACACACACACATTGCTGAGCTCAAAAGTGAACTTTTATAAAAGAAAAAAGTAAGCAATTCTAAGTAAAGTGGCATATTTTTCAGAAACATAATTGTGCTTATGATTTAATATAAATTATTTTTTTAAATATTGCTACTAGAAGACAGTATTATCAGAAAACTAGCTTTAAATGTGTTCTTCTGTGCAGATTTTTAGTATATAAATTTACCTCTTCCAACATAAGCTACTGCTTGAAGACATGTTTTTCAACTCTATTCATGGGAGAGTGTAAATTGCTATGACATGTAGTCATAAAATTATATACCAAAAGAGATCAGGAGAGTATAAAAGAGCAACATTTAACTTAATTTTAAATTAAATTTGATGTGTTTGTCTTTATATACAGAATTAAAATATCAGTGATAATAATGTATCCCCTTTGGCTGTTTCCATGGCTTAGTGGTTGAAAGAGCTGCATCCCAGATGGTTGAAAGCACAGTTAAGAGTCCTAATTCCCAGTGGCTTGAAAAATACACCAGGTGTGTGTGCACTCATGCCTTGAATCCTAACAGAATATGGAATGGAGGAGACAAGATTGCAGTGTGACCACAGCCCCATGTGGGGGTGCTTCCTCCCTCTCTTTCTCTATTTTTCTGTCTCTCTTTGGTGAGTGCATGAGCCCTCTGGCAAAATAATAATAATAACAATAATAATAATGAATAATAATATAATTTTTAGAGAAGTTATTTCTTAACTTGTTACTGATATGTCCTCATCTCATAGCATTTCAAGTACTTTAACACTTACTAAAATCCATTTCTTTTGTCTAGTCTGTCCAGATAGAATGTTATTAACATGTTCCTTTCAAGGACAGAATGCAGATTCTTGTTATAAAAATGTGCTTTGGCCCATCGATTCCTTCCCAGTCATCTTCCCCCATTTCTCAGCCTCCTTCTGCACTGTCTCTATTATCACGATTGTCTCCATGTTTTTATGCCTTCCGATCTTTCAGTTTCTGTCATAGAGTGCTAACATTCCGTTTATATAGAGTGGGGGCATACAGTGCCTCTCTTTCATAGTCTGGCTTGCTTTCCTTAGCAGTAAATCTTCCATATTTGTCCACTTTCTCTCTCTCTCTCTCTTTTTTTTTTTAGAATTATTTATTTAATTTTATTTATTCATTCATTTATTTATTTTAATTTGACCAGAGAGAGACACAGAGAGACAGAGAGAGAAAGAGAAGGAAAGTGAGAAAGCAAGCCACCAGGTTTGGGACTCAAACCATGGTCGACCATAGGGGAGTAACCAGCACCTTAAGCACCATGCCACCTGCTGGTCCCATATTTGTCCACTTTCTGTCAAGCATATTTTAGGGACACAAAATGTAAAATTATCTGTTGTTGATAATGTGTACGGTAATGTCTTTGACTGAAACAACAAACAATGTTTTTATGATGGGAAAATTAATTTTGCATGCTGTAATAATACTCAGTGATAAAAGGTAAAAAATAAAAAGATTTTTTTAAATGTGATTTTGGGGGCTCGTAGGTGGTAAGGTGGTACAGTAGTTAAGGCGTTGGACTTCCACATGGCCTACCATGGTTTAAGTCCTGGACCTGGAGACTTGCTTTCTCACCCTCCTCTCTGTCTCTCTCTGGTCAGGTTGAAGAATACAAATACATTAATTAAATTAAATAAATATTTTTCTTAATATGCTTCGGTACAAGAGTTTCTTAGGATACTATTATCCACTGATCACTTAATCCATCAGTCAGTTGTGATGTGTTTTGTGATAAAGACTTGGAGATGCAAGCTACAGATTGAGAGGAGTAGGAAAAATAGGAAATTGTTAAACTTGTGTAAAATGTAGAAAACATCAGTGGATCAGAAGTGCTTTAGAAACTTCTGTGTTTAGAATCTTCTCCATAAATTCCTGGATTGAGATTTGGTTCTGGTGGAGATAACAGGGTGAACACCTAATCTGACTATGATGTTGTAAGGTGGGGCCTTTGGGAGATAGATTAGAATTAAGGTCATTAGTGGGAGGTGTTCAAGAATGACTCCTGGTTGGTTTATAAAGAGAACAAATGAAACAAGAATAGGAACACATGAGTACAGACAAATGTGTTGCTGCCTTTCACCCTGTTATAATACAGCCAGAAGATCCTTACCAGATGTGGCACCAGGACCTTGGACCTCCAGGCTAAGAGCTGAATAAAACTTAATTTTTATAATTACCCTATCTCTGGGATATTTTTTATTATTAACATAAGAACAGAATAGAAAAAAGAAGAGATCCCATAAAATAACATGAATCATTTTACCAAAGTGTTTTTGTCAGGCGTCAGTAGGTGGCATGGTGTTTAAAGCACTGGATTTCCACCTGCTCAATCACAGCTCAAGTCCAAGATTTGGTGGCTTGAAAATCATGCTGGGTATGCGTGCATGCACACCCAATATTCTGAGAGGAGAATGGAAGAGAAGGGATTGTGCCATGGCCATGCTCCAGGAATATGATTTCTCATTTTCCCTCTCTCTTTCTCTCTTGGGCCACCACACTGGCCCTATAACTAAAACTTTTAAAAAAGAAAAAAGTATTATTATAATTTAGTGAATTATCTGAACCTATTTATATTTTGTTGGAAAATGTTCTTATACTTTTTAAAATAAATAGGCTAAAAATAATATTAGAGAATGAGAAATAAAAAATAAAAATTATAAAACCATAAATTGCCCTATGTGTTTACTTGGGTTTGTCTTCTTTACTTGTCCTGATTTAAGAAACTTGGAAATGTGTTTAAGTCTCCTAGAATTGAAGCACTGGTCATCATTAATAGGAGATATTAGTTTCTCCATGATGGAAATTCAAGAATTCCCCAGGGGCCACGTGGTGGCATAGTGGTAAAATGTGATGTTCTGCAATCAGATTCCACTTTGAGTACAGCTATCTCACTGAGAAAATGGGGCACATGCTTGTCCATGATCCAGTCTGGGGGAAACCTGGGAGTGGATCATGGTGTCAGGACATTGTTGAGGTTGCACCTCTCTGTGTCTCTCTCTTTTGCTCATGGAAAAAAATAAATGAATAAACTTTTAAAGAAAAAATATTTGGAGCTGGCAGGTGGTGTGGTGGTTAAGGATACTGGACTCCCACATGGCCAACTATTGTTCTAGTCCTGGACCTGGAGATTTGTTTTCTTACTCTCTCTCTCTCGCTTGCTCACCCTCTCTGGCTCTCTCTGGTCAAATTAAAATAAATAAATAAAATTATTTAAAGTAATTCTTTTTAAAAAAAAGAAAGAAAAATTATTCAGTCACTCCGATTCTAAGTGGACAGAAATACAAATTGCACATTCAGGCATATTGTCTTTGAGCTCAATCTTTTGAACCCTACTACAGTATATCTCTAGATAAAACAGTGGGGGAGGTATTCCTGTCTGTAGAGAGAATTAAGAAAAAGAGAAATGGAAGCTGGAGAAAACCAAAGGTCCACTGAATGAGACTTAACTCTGTGACTAGCAGTACGTTTCTCTCACTGCTGCCCACAGTAACTACAAGTTTGGCTTGCTAGAACTGTCATTTCCTGTGTAGACCAGGAGGGTGCATGACCATGTGACTTTGTCTCTGCTCTGCACACCCACTAGTACACCAGTTTTAAAATCTTGCCTTGACATATACAAATTTTTAAAGATCAGATTCTAAAACGAGAACATCAGTAACACTTGTGGCAATTTCCATTACATCCAAACCTTAGCATTTTACTGTAAGATTGTATGGAGGCTGGAGCCAGGAGGTGGCAGAGTGGTGAAGGCGCTAGACAACCATGTAGCAGATCACAACTTGAGTTCTGGACCTGGCAGCTCGAAAATCACACTGGGTGTGTGTATATGTGTATGTGTGCCCAAAATCTTGAGGGGATATGGGAGAATTAGGGAGTGTGGTATGTGTGTGGGGGTGGTGATTTCTCACTTTTGTTTTCTTTGTCTCTCTCTTTCCAGCAAGTAGATGAGGCTTATAGAGAAGAAGAAAAAAAAAAGGATTATATCGATGCAACAGAAAATGTTGGGAAGATGAAAATCATGGTAAGAAACAGTAGTTCTCAGAGTCAGCAGCTGGTGTAGTGGTTGAGGCACTGGACTCCCTCATCGCCGACTGTGGTTTGAGTCCCAGACATGGTAGAGTCCAGCCCTGGTGGCTTGATTTCTCTCTCTCTCTAGTCAAAATGAATAATAAGTAAGTAAATAAATATTAACAACAACAAAAAAAGCAGTGATTCTCAAATCCTAGAGCCTATATTTAGCAGGTCACCCACAAGGAATTAGAAACAAGAACAAAGAAGCATAAAACTGGTAAGAGACTAACAAACACAATGGTTAGAACTGAAGTCTCAGACTTTAGAGCTAAAAAAAAAAGTAATTATCTTCTCAGAATCTGTATTTTTGTAAGTTTTGTAGCTGATTCTGATACACACTAATGTTGAGAAATTCTTGGCTAGGTGGCAATATACAAATACTGGTAAGAGTTCATTTTCTTACACAATGTTAACAGTAATAACTTGGGAGTGTCTTCGCCAGGAAGGATATTTAGACATGGGATGGTTCAGCTCACTACTGTATGAACATGGGTAAATGACATAACTTCAGTTTGCTTCAGCATAATGCTCAACATCAATCAATCATTAATATAATTACGCCACCTACCTCAAAAAATTGTTGTGAAAAATAAGTTAATATGTTATGAGAGCTTGACACAGTCACTAGCACATAATGAATTCTACACAGTGGAGATACAGATGATGACTAGAAATCAAGACCAGAAGATGTAATGGTTATGTGACTAGACTCTCACATAGTTGACCACATTTCAAGTCCTGGACCCAGCAAGCAGCTTAAAACTCATGCTGGGCGCCTATGCGTGTGTCCCTAAGATCCCAGGTGGAGAATGGAGGACAAGGGATTGTGGTGTGGCCATAACTCCTGAAGGGTAATGATTTCTCCCTTTCTGTCTGTCTTTGTCTCTGTCTCTCCAGCAAGTGCGTGAGCCCTATAACAAAAAAAAAAGGGGGGGGAGAAAAAGAGCAAAAGAGAAAGAAAGAAAAAGTAAAGAAAAAAGAAAAAGAGAAATACCTGTGAAGATAATAAAAGGAATCTTGGGAAAAGTAAAACTCTCCTTAACAGTACAATCAATACTTGCTGGTTAGAATGAAACAGAAGCCAGGACAGGATCACTCCAGTTTGGAATGTCTGGGATATGAACTTATTAACGAATCCAGAGTAGGTCAGAAGAATAAAAATAAAAAGAAAGAGGAAATATAGAGAAGAACAGAGTTCAAATGTTATTCTCAGCTACTTAGCAAATATTAAAAAAAAAATACAGACTGTACATAATTACTATGTTATGGTTATTACAGGAAGAAAATATTTCTTTCCTCACCCATTGCTCAGTCCACCTTTAGTGAAAGACAGAGAAACAAGAAAAAAACACACAAATTTACTTAATGCATGCTTTTAGGGAACATAGGAACTTTCAGAAATAAAGTCCCAAAGAAACATGGAAACTTTGTGTTTTTACGCTCTTTAATACAGAAAGGGACAGAATAATTGCTCGTGGGGTTATAGGCTAATGATAATAAAATGTGAAACAACAATATGAGAAGTCAAAATGCTATGTTTTTCTATTTTTATTTGAATTTCTCTATATTGTGAAGTTTTTTAAAAAAAATGAAAGGAGAAAGTTCTAGAAAGAATTATTTAAATTGATCTTATCACTGAGAGATGTAAATTTTCATATTAGTTCTGAGACCATGTCACATGTTTTACTCTCTTTCCTGGCAGTGACAGCTCAAAGTTGTTACTGTTAACCATAATATTTGTATTAGAAAATGAGCTCAGACAGCATTTATATATAGCCATCTAGCCAAGAATTTTTCAAATTTAGTGTGTATCAGAATCATTTACAAGACTTACAAGAAAAAGTAGATCACTGGCTTCCTTCTCCTTAAGCATTTCTGATTCAGTGCTTTCGGGGAGGGAGGCCAGAATGTAGATTTCTAACAAGACACTAATTACTGCTGTTGCTGCTGCTGTTCAGGGAACCACAGTCTGAGGACGCTCACCCTGGTTTATACATTTACAGTACTTTCCCCCCCGTTATTAATCACTCACTTTCATGAAATTATAAGATATTGCTATTTATTTGATCAGGGCATAGGCTCATACCTGATATTATTATACCAGATTAATAAACTTATTAATGTAATTTGTATCTCTTTTCTTTGTTCATATTGAAATGAAAATATATTGCATTAAATTACATCTGAAAGTCTTCTCATGAGACTGACATAAGATTACGAGAAGGATAAGTATCACTTTAGACAGATTTCAATATGATTTTAATTGGGATGGTATCATCTCACCATGTATTCAAAAATAATTATGAAAAGACAGCTCTATCTTCTGTGTTCAGTACAATCTGGGGCAGAGGATCATGATTCTGTAGATAGCTTCAAGGCCCCAGTTTTCATTAATGAGGAAGATCAAAATTTGCTAAAGCATGCAGAATGAATAGAGTTATGTAATGGCAAGGAGGTCATTTTTAAGGCTATTACAAAAACACAAATGTAAGATCATATGTAAACTGCAGGTGGTAAATGTAGAAATGCAAAAGGATAATAAATAAGCTATATTATTTTTAAAAAATAGCAAGAACTCAATTTCTGTTTTCAGGTCAGAAAACAAGAATGTTCCTCGTCTTTCTAAATAAAAGTCATTTCCTGAAAAGGATAAAAAAACTCATAAGCGATACAGATTAAACATAAGTATAACCCATAAATTAGCTAAGAACATTATATTTTTGCATCTTGAAATTTGAGAAATGATTATTTACTATCACAGAGTTTGTGACTTAGAAGAGTAGGTGATTATTATACAGGTAAATTTTATACTATCTCAATATTCATGCATCAAAGAATAAACTAAGTCTTAAAGATGCCATTTTAGTTCATGCTATGTTTTTATGATTCAACTTTGTATTTTGTTTTATTTCCTCAAGGGCTCACCATTGCTTTTCCCAGCAGGATGAAGAAAGCCCACCCACCAGGTCCCCTCCAACTTTCACTGATGAGATCTTGGGGCTGTTTACATTAGCCATGCAAATTTGAAAAAACCAAACTGTCTCCTGGTGTTTAATCTCACAACCCAATTTGTTTCTGAGGCTGGTGTGCTAAGCAGCTGTGCAGCAATGTTTTCGCTTGTCCCAAAGACCGAAGATAAAATATGAAAAGATTAAAGAATAGGCAAAACACTCCAATATCTTAAGCAGATCATTGCATTGATAGAGGTGATTTATGACCCTGAACAGTCACGAACAAACTATTTGCAGTTATAATTAAAACGAAAATGTATGTGTTAGGTATTTTCTGGAACTGGACCATATGTATAACAGTTACTCACAAGCGCACTTTGAAAAGTTGGTAATGACAAAATATCCGTGAGTAAGCAATTTCCCCCTCCCCATCAACAATAGCTTTTCCTGACTGCTTATTTTAAAACATCTGTTTCTGGCAGATTTAAGAAAATATGAAATTCAGTTTAAAAAAAAAAATGCTGCTGTTAGAACAAAGAGAGAAAGAAGCATATTTGTGTATCCGAGCTCAAAATGTCCCTCAGCAGAGCCATTTCTGGAGAAAAAGCTTTTAACAGAGGTCTTTGAGATTGTAGAGAATAAATAAAAACCTCAGAAGATAAATAACTCTGAGCTTTAAATCTGGAAATGAGTTGGAACTGACACTGCTATTACCAGGAAATAAAACACCACCGACTTAAGATACCAGTGTTCCATTTTGCATTTAGCACATTTTTGTGTATGTGCAAAGGTTTTTAGGTTTGTTTATTTGGTGGGGGGGGGGCAGATTGGCAGTTTGGTTTTGTTTTGCATCTGGAAAGATTTACTAGCTTAAATTTGAATCTCTAAACATTGCCTATAAGGCCTATCACAATTTGGCCCTGTTCTACTCCCTTTCTCAATCAATATTTTTTTATTTAATAGACTTCATTTGCAAAAGAAATGTTAGGTTCACAGGGAAACTGAATAGTGCAAAGGGTACCCATTATCAAAATTCTCCACCAGAGTGGTAAATTTGCTACAACTGAGAAACTAAACTGACACATCATTACCCAAAGACCATTCTTTGCATTAAATGAGTATATTATATAATACCCTGTATCTCCCACTACAGATCCACCATTCTACCAAGTCCTAAAGTCCTCTGTATTCCTCCTATTGATCCCTCCCATACTTCTAACCCTTAGCAAAACCGATCTTTTCCCCATCTCTATAGTTTTGTCTTTTAAAGAAGTATACAATATGGGAGAACCAGCAGTTAGTATAATGGCTATGTCGCTGGACTCCCACATAGTTGACCGTGGTTCGTGTCCTGGACTCGGTGGCTTAAAATTCACGCCAGGCACGTGTGCGTGCGTGCCCAAGATCCCGGGAGGAGAATAGAGGAAAAGGGATTGCGGCATGACCATCCCCCCTGGGTGGGGGTGATTTCTCGCTTTCTGTTTCTATGTCTCTCTTTGTCTGTCTGGAGAGTGCACACGCCCTATAGCAAAAAGTCTCTCCAAAAAAAAAAAAAAAGAAGTATACAATATGTAGTCTCTTTGGATTGACTTTTGCTTAGCAAGATGTGCTTGTTTCCTTCACATCTTTTCACAGTTGATAGTGCATTTCTTTTTAGTGATAAACAATGTTCGGTTGCCTGGATGTACTATAGTTTGTTTCATCATTCACTTGCTGTAGGACATTTTAAATGCTTCCAAGTGGACTTCTACATGCAAAAAAAAAAGAAAAAAAAAAAAAAAAACAATCTGACATCCACTACAAAAATAAAATCAAAATGTACGCCAGGCTCGGGACCAGCTGGCGGCATAATGGTTACATTACGGTATTCCCACATATTCAACCACAGTTCGAGTCCTTGACCCAGCAGCTTAAAACTCACACCAGATGTTTATGCATGCATGCCCAAGATCCTGAGAGGAGAAGAGAGAAGATACTGTGCTGTGGCCATCTCCCCATGGGTGATTTCTCGCTTTCTGTCTCTCTATCTATGTCTCTCTGGTGAGTACATGTGCCCTATCACAAAACTCTCTAGAAAAAGTATCTCTGGGACTAGCAGTTGGTGTAATGGCTATGTTGCTGGACTTCCATATAGTCAGTTGGCTGTGGTTTGAGTTCTGGACCTGGTGCCTTAAACTCACTCCGGGTGTGTGTACATGTGTGCTCAAGATCCTAAGAGGAGAACAGAGGAAAAGGGATTGCGGCAGGGCCATCCTTCTCGGGAGTGATTTCTCGCTTTCTGTTTCTCTGTTTCTGGTGAGCACACATGCCCTACAGCAAAAACCTCTCAAACAGAAGAGTATCTCAGACCTCTAAAAAAATTATCTCAGGTCTAAATGTAAAATGCAAAACCAAAAAAGTCCTTGCAGATCACATTGAAGAAGATCTTGATAATCTCTGGTTTGGCAATGACTATTTACCTACTAGACCAAAGGCATAATCCAATTTTAAAAATTGATACCTAGACTTCATTAAAATAAAAATAAAATTCGAAAATTTCTGCTCTGTGAGAGATGTTGTGAAGAAAATGAAAAGGTGAGTCACAGTCTGAGAGAAAATATTTGAAAGCCTATTTTATAAAAAGCTATTATCTAAAACACACAAGGAACTCTAAAATTGAAGCACAAAGAGGACATATGACCCAGTCACAAAAAGGCCAAAGGCCTGGATACTACAGCAAAGTCAATAGACGGATAGTAGGTAAGCACATGAAAATACGCTTTCTATCGCACTTCCCCAGGGAAATGCAAAGTCAGACAATAAGATCTCATTTTACACCTATTAGACTAGCCAAATCCAGAATACTGGCAACAACAAATGTTGCCAAGAATGAGGAGCTACAGAAACTCTGATACATTGCTGGTGAAAATGCAAAAAAAGCACTCCCGAGGACAATACGACAGTTTCTAATAAACTAAAAATGTAAGTTACTCTCATCAAATAATCTAGCAATTGTACTCCTCGATATTTACCAAAATGAATGGGAAAGTTATGTCCCAAAAACCTGTGCACAAATGTTTACAGCAGCTTTCTTTATCATCAGCAAGAAAAGTAACAGCAGCAGACCTCTCCACGTTTCCTGGAAACATATACCTCTTAGTGTTGCTTTGTCATTATCCATGCTGCTGCTGATACCTTAGCGTACCTCCCATTCCTTAGCTTTAAATACCATGCTTATAATTCAAGATCCTCTTGAATGACATCAACTCCCCATATCTTACACCCCCACCAGGCAATATTATGCTTACCTCTTGCTGTGCTATCATTAGCATTAGTCCTGCCCTAATCATGTAATGTTAGGATCGCTTCTTTGATAATACATTTCTTTCTATCCTAGACACTCCATAAGTTTGTCTCTATGTCATAATGACTCATGTATCTTCAGATACTTACACATTATAGTGACTAATGGAGAGTTTTATTTATTGAACTATCTAGTCATTTCTCTTACCACCAAGAATTAACTGAATTGATTATGTGTCTATTTCAAGAGTGCAGCACTGAACTGTAGTTCCTTCAACTAATTTTATTTTTTAAAGTCTTTTTGCCAGGAGCTGGCAAGTGGTGGTTAAGAGCACTGGATTCCCACATGGACAACCGTGTTTTGAGTCTCGGACCTGGCGGCTTGCTTTCTCTCTCTCTCTCTCTCTCTCTTGTCTCTGACCTGGTGTCTTGCTTTCTCTCTCTCTCTCTCTCTCTCTCTCTCTCTCTCTCTCTCTCGTCAAAATAATATAATTATTTAAAAAAACTTTTTGGCAAAAACATGTGTTCTCACCAGAGAGGATAAAAAAAAAGAGAGAGAGAGATAGAGGGAAGAAACACTTCCCAATGGAGCATGGTTATGCTTTGCAGTCTTTTATCTTCCATTTTCCTACCCTGTTGGGATTTAAGACATGAAAGCGTACACGTCTGACACGCTTTTCAAGCTGCTAGGACTGGGACTGTAACCAGGAGGTGGACCATGTGGAATCCAGTCACTTGATCACCAGGCCACAAGTCATCTTCTAATTTTTAAATCAAATTTTTGGACATGTGAAGGCTAGACAGTGGCACAGTAGTGATACAGCTGAAGTCACACGGCAAAATCCCTGGGTTTGCATCCTGGAACCTCCCTGAGAACATCATGATCTGGATTAGCTGAGACTTGGGGAAGATGACAGCGTGGGTGCCCTGTTGTAGGTGCCTCTCTCGCTCTCTCTCTCTCTTTCTCTCTCTCATGGAAAAAAGAAATAAGTAAACTTTTAAAAATGTTGGACATATAAGTCAGTTACAGATCACTTTTGAGGTTCATATTGGAAGTATACCTTTTCTTCCTTTTTATTATTATTATTTATCATTGTATTTAATTACTATATATGATTGTCCAAAATGAGTTTCTCCAGCATGAATGACACCTCGTTACTATGTATTCTCCTACAACTTTTCTATTTTAGCAAATGGCCCGATGTTTTTATGATTTTAGTAACACTACTTGGCATAAGGTTGCTTTTGAAAGATAAATTGTACCTTCAGTGGCCTAATTAATTATGTACTTTGTAGCATGGCTCTGCTTAAAATTATTTCCTGCTTCAAGACACTTCTGCTCCTAACTGAAAATTTAATCAAGCAGGGGCAATGCAGTTTAAGTAAGGTAATGTTTTAGATAAGAGTAAGTAGAACTTAAAAGGAAGATAAACACACTATTCTAATTGAAAAATAAGGTGTCTTTATGTAGTTAGAAGGAAACGAAAATAAAAGCACATTTGAGAGTTAATGTAGCATATTTACACTTTAAGATGGAAAAAACAATAGATAAGACTTAGAAAGCCTTTTCACTTGAGAGTCTCTTCTACATTCTCATTCAGCATTATCTGTTATGTGATGTCACGGGGACAAACTCCTAAAGTGCAAATCAACCTCATGTGTGTCATCGCTTCCTGAAAATAGATTTTACCTGAAGCCCTAAGAGAAAAAATTTCTAAGTGACCTGTAAGTTTCTTCCCTTTCTTCATGAATTATTTAAGTATCATAAATCCATCATTACATTTGTTTCTTTTTGGTTTTGTTCTGTTTTAATTGCCAGAGTGTGCGTGTACTCCCAGAGAAGGACAGAGAAAGGAGAGAGAAAGAGTACCACCCAGCAGGACATGGTCAGGCTGCAATCCCTTCGTCCTCCTGCCTCCATCCTGCTGGGATTTTAGGCATGCACGCACACATTCACACATGACTGGGGTGTTTTTCAAGTTGCCCCTGTGGGATCGTCCTCTCTTAACTACTGGGCAGCAGGGCAAGCCTCAATTCATCATTTCATTTCAAATCAATTCATACTCATACAAGCCTATTTTGTGTTAGAATACATTAATTTTAACCAAAAATAGGAATTACAAACCCATGAACCTTTGTATCACTTGTAAACATTAAGCTTAGAAATAGCACCTAATAGGGGCCAGCAGGTGGAGTGGTGGTTAAGGGTGCTAGACGCCCACTTGACTGAATGTGGTTAGAGTCCCAGACCTAGTGGCTTGCTTTCTCGCTTTCCCTCTCTCTCTGTCGCTCACTCAGTCCCTCCCTGTAAAATTAAAAATACATAATAAAATAAGTAAATAAAAAATAAAATAATTCTTTAAAAAAAAAAGAAAGAAATCACACCTAATAGGCCATGTTATACCATGTGAAATGAAAGGATGCACATCCAGACCTGTGATTGCTCCGTGGTGTTAATGACCCATAAAGTCAATCAGATTTAAGTAAAAAAAGATCATAAAAAATGCATTCATTGGGAACCAGCAGTTAGCGTAATGACTATGTCACTGGACTCCCACTAGTCGACCGTGGTTCGTGTCCCGGACCCGGTGGCTCAAAACTCACGCCGGGCGCGTGTGCGTGCGTGCCCAAGATCCCGAGAGGAGAATGGAGGAGAAGGGATTGCGGCGTGACCATCCCCCCTGGGGGGTGATTTCTCGCTTTCTGTCTCTATGTCTCTCTGTCTGTCTGGCGAGCGCACTCGCCCTACAGTGAAAATCTCTCAAAAAAAAAAAAATGCATTCATTCATTATCAAATGATAGTTGTATACTTGTTTTATAATTGATATGTTTAATATCTGTTTAATTTCTATTTATATCCATTTACATTTTTTCTATACCAAATCAATACAGTCTTGTCAAAATACAAACAACATAATCTAACTAGAATTTACATTAAAATTTTAAAAATAAAAATTTATTACTCTTTACAAAATGAACCCCAAACTAAAACATTGTCTCTACAAAACTAGAAAATGTGGAAAATGTGTAGTTAATCAATCTTTAAACGTTACTATGATAGTCTGCAGAGAGAGCATCACAGATAATACCTCTGTATAAAGTAACCTTTAACTTTGAAAACAATTTATTTGATGAAACCTATCTACATTCCCATTAAACAGCTAGAGAGATATATAAACCAAGGTGTTCTGTCCCTTGAGAAAATTTTGTTCCTCAAGAGTGTCAATGGTTCATAACACCCATTTATTTAGATAAGTGGAAGGAAAATAGATATTTGAAGCCACAAGACAGGGGTTCAATCTCTATTCTCCACTTACTAGCTATAAAAGTTCGAGTAATTTTCTTAACTCTTCTGTGCCTTATTTAATGGTAGACTTTATTACTACTTTTACAATTACTTCTTTTTCTGGGGGGAGAAGGGGAGAGATTTTCGCTATAGGGTGCGTGCGCACGCCAGACCGACAGAGAGAGACAGAGAGCCAGAAAGCGAGAAATCACCCCCCCCCCCAGAGGGGATTGTCATGCCGCAATCCCTTCTCCTCCACTCTCCTCTCAGGATCTTAGGCACGCACACACACACACCCGGCGTGAGTTTTAAGCCACCGGGTCCGGGACGCGAACCGTGGTCAACTACGTGGGAGTCCAGCGACATAGCCATTATGCTAACTGCTGATTCCCTACAATTATTTCTTAAAATAAAGTACCTACTATTGATTCTAAAAAATAAATAAATAAATAAAATACTAATCTTCCCAAAATAATGCAGTTGTGTATTTCTTAACTTTCCACCTTTACCCTGATGACACTAAAACAAGTTTACCTCTATTCTGGAGGGCTGTATGCTCCAGCTGATATACTCAGTAGCAATTCAAAACCTAGAGGGTTCACTGGCAGCCCAAGCTCTTCCACTGGCTTAAAAATTATGCTCTTGAGACAACATTTCCAAAGGATATTCCATTTAAACATGGATATTCTATCTTCCTAGGTCGTTTGTTTGCAGTGTTGGAATAGTCCTAGATTAAGAGTGGGCATTTCGGGGAACCAGCAGTTAGCGTAATGGCTATGTCGCTGGACTCCCATGTCTGATAATTTTGGAAAAGTCCCCTAATACTAATGTTTTGTCCAGGGAAAAAAAGCCTTTGTGTTGGCAGCTTTCCTTTATCCGTGTCCACGGGTCGAGTTTCGCACCCTGTACACTCGCATTTTGTTTCATCACGATGGTGACAGAGACTCTGGATGCACTAATCAGACTCTCCCATAATCTAATTCCACTTCTTGCTCCTGTTTCTGTAAATTAAAGGATCATTTTTAACAGTAATTTGAATTTTATTAGAGCTATCATGCTGGTTATTTATCATTCTGATTTTAAGGTAGCGTCACATGGCAAACAGATAGACTTTAAAAAGTTCAGGGGAAAATAGAATTGAAATATTAGTTCATATCAGTACAAAACAATTTTAAACCGAAGTGTATCAATTTCCAGGAACTTTTAAAAATTTCCTCCTACTGATGTCATGGTGGTTAGTGGCGCTGGACTCCCACGTAGCTGATCACAATTTGAGTCCCAGACCTGGTAGCTTGCTTTCTCACTTTTTCTCTCTGTCTCTGTCTCTCTCTCTCTGTCCCTCTCTGGCCAAATTAAAATAAATAAATAAAGTTAAATAAAAGAATTCTTAAAAAATATCCTTCATACTTCTGAGTCCATTTCTAAGATATTGTTGTACTTACCTTAGTCTGTTTCACAAATTCATGAGATCTCTGGCACTAGGGAGACATGTGGGTTGGGATCAAATAGCAGTGAATGAATGAATAAAAATTTTTAGAAATACTGAAAGCAGGAGGCCTCTGTGATAGTAGAATACCAGGATACTTGTTTCCATTACTGTTATTACCAGTTTGATAAATTCTTACTGTACCTGAAACCTCAGGTGGCCTGAAGAGAGTCTATTGAAAAAAGAATTGTTAAAAAAGAATACACTGCCTTGATATGGACTGTCATTAGTTCCCATAATTCTGGCTCGCCAATGAAAAATATCATCCCCAATCAGGGGGATTCATTCCATAAATAACTACATTAATTTTATGAAAATCTGGTGGCCCTACCCTTCTCCTGCTTTTCTCTTACAGATTAAGTAAGACTTCGCTAACCTGCAGAGCAATCAAATGGTCTGCTGTTACTATTGACTGGGCAGATTTTCTCCATAGCTTGCTAGGCTGTGCATATTTCAATTGCCAAAAAATAATCACTGAAAAATCCAAATTGTAATTCACAAGAGGAAACTGTTCTTGGAAAAAATATAACAGAACGACCTGTTTCCTTAGACACCTTGTCCCTAGTACATTAATATTAGTGTCTCCTCAAGTAGGAATTTAATTCTGTAAGAGGTAGAAGTTGTAATTCCGATTTCCAAGGACTTCTCTTGCACAGTTTTCCCATAATGTGTAAGACATTTCGGTCCTTCACGGTACATATGCAGGTTTCAATGTGAGCACTCCTACCAGTCCAGACATACCCTTTTGGGTTCACATCAAAGCACCCAGACCTTCTTAGCGTTCTTTGTCTGACACCTTGCATTTCTTACAGAAAAATGTCAGCACTTCTGACAGGTGGAGGTTTCATTCTTTCTTTGTGACCTATGTCTTGGAACCATTAGTGGTACACTGGCTTTATTGTCATAAATATTGATGCCAATCACTATCTTCATAGTTAGACTCAAGAATGTCCCCCCCCAAACTTAGCCCATGGAAAAGAATCAAAAATGGTTATCTGTTTCCATTAGATTTCCAGCAATAAACACTTTAGCCTTAATTATGCACTTTCTTTTCAAAAGTGTATGTTTATGTGTAAAAAGAGATTAATGACAGAACATTGAAGAAACCCTTACTGAAAACAGCTCCACACTGGAAATAGGCTATCAGCACAAGAATAGAGAAACTAGTTGTGATATATTATATCCACTGAACTGGACTAGACAATACAAAAAGAACACATTTCTAAAACAGGCAGAATATGAATGACTTTCAAAAACATTATGCTGAACCACAGAAGAAAGTTACAGAATGGTACCCGGTGAATGGTATTATTTATATACAGTTGTAGAACAGATAAAGTTATAATTTTCAGAAATCAGAAAGGTGGTTGGCCTGGGTAGCAGATCACAATTGACTGAAAGGAAGAGAGGAACTACTTGGGGCTCTAGTCCTACCTCATGTATTGATTTGGAATCTATATAGATGTTAAAATTACTAAAATTCTATGTTTAACATTTATACATTTTACTAAATGTAAATTCTTTTCTTTTTTTTTGAGAGGTTTTTGCTATAGGGTGCGTGCGCTCGCCTGACAGACAGAGAGAGACAGAGAGATAGAAAGCAGGAAATCACCCCCCAGGGGGGGTGGCCACGCCGCAATCCCTTCTCCTCCATTCTCCTCTCGGGATCTTGGGCACACACGCACACGCACCCGGCATGGGTTTAAGCCACCGGGTCCGGAACTCCAACCGCGGTCTACTATGTGGGAGTCCAGCGACATAGCCATTACACTAACTGTAAATTCTATGTCAAAATATGCACATATCGAAATGGTCTCACTGTAAGCCAAACAATATGATTGAAAGTATATACAAAAAAATAAAATAAATTTTAAAAAATTCTGTAAAATAAATAAATAAATAAAAGAGCTTTTTCTATCCAAAAAAGAAAAATATGATTATTTTATTGTCATAGAGAATAAGGTAGAATTTGATGTTAAATAAAGATTATTGCTATTAAGATGGCTCTGACCTTGCTATTTAAAAAAAAAAAAAATTAGTCTCGATTTTAGTCTGGGTTTTGCCTGAGAGGTACCGTGTACTATTCTTCCTGAAGTATGTGTGAACTTGAGACAATTCTGACAAGATTGTGACTGACCATTGTACTTCCTTTTCTTTTTTCTAGTTATTCCTACCAAACATCTTTTCCACTGTCGTCTCAATGAATAAAATTGTTGCTAGCTTTTGACAACTAGTCAAAATGTTTCAAAATATTTGAAGCCAGCAACAGCCTCCCTAAACCTTAATTATTTATTTGTCATTTCTTTATATGCATCAGTATTACACAAAACTAGTGTTGGATGTTTGTTTGGGGAAGGCATTCCTTCGCTCTATATAAATATTGAAGATTATTTTTGAAATGACAACACATAGTAACACGCTGTGGGGGCTAGGAAATATTCCTAATTTCATTTTCTGAGGATGGGTTTATTATATGCCTCTTTTTTTTTTTTATTACAGTAGACAAATTTTCAGCTATATTGAGCCAGAACCTACATGGAATATCATATGTAATTATTTTATTAAAATAGTTTTTGGCATTTTTCCACATAGGCAGAGTAATACATTCTTTGGCCTTACCGAATGAATGTCAATGTGACTGATAGTTTGATACTTAAACATAGCGAATTTTAAAATGTTACAATCAAATGTTGTATATTTTTAATTAATTATATGTATTCATTATTTTATTTCCCTTCTTTTTGAGTTTATTTTATTAGCTATGTCATTATTAATCAGTTTTAGTTAAAAATTATCAGGAAGGGGACTGGTAGGTGGCATGGAGGTTAGGACAGCGGGATCCTACTTGGTTGACTTCACAGTTCAATCCCGACCCAGCAGCCTCAGAAACGTGCCTGACATATGCATGTGCCCAAATCCCAAGAGGAGAATGGAGGAGAAAGGGGTTGAAGCATGACCATCCCCCTGGGGGGGAGATTTCTCACTTTCCTTTTCTTCCTCTATCTTCTTTCTGTCTGTCTCTCTCTGATTAGTGCATGTACCCTACAACAAGCAAACAAACAAAAATCAACAAAAAGATTTGTTGGTATTTTTTAGTATCTTTAAAATGGTTGATATGACTTGGAGTTGACTGCTATGTTGACAAATAAGATTCATAAGTTGTTTTTTTTTTTTTTCCTCTATCTTCTTTCTGTCTGTCTCTCTCTGATTAGTGCATGTACCCTACAACAAGCAAACAAACAAAAATCAACAAAAAGATTTGTTGGTATTTTTTAGTATCTTTAAAATGGTTGATATGACTTGGAGTTGACTGCTATGTTGACAAATAAGATTCATAAGTTGTTTTTTTTTTTTAGAAGTTTTTGACTATAAGGCGCGTGCACTCGCCAGACAGACAGAGACAGAGACAGAGAGACAGAAAGCAAGAAATCACCCCCCAGTGGGGATGGCGACACTGCAGTCCCTTCTCCTCCATTCTCCTTTCAGGATCTTGGGCATGCACGCACATGCGCCCAGCATGGGTTTTTTTGTTTTTTGTTTTTTTTTTTTTGGAGAGATTTTCACTGTAGGGCGCGTGCGCTCGCCAGACAGAGAGAGACATAGAGACAGAAAGTGAGAAATCACCCCCCAGGGGGGATGGTCACGCCGCAATCCCTTCTCCTCCATTCTCCTCTCGGGATCTTGGGCACGCACGCACGGTGTGAGTTTCAAGCCACCAGGTCCGAGACGCGAACCGTGGTCGACTATGTGGGAGTCCAGCGACATAGCCATTATGCTAACTGCTGGTTCCCACGCCCAGCATGGGTTTTAAGCCACTGGGTCTGGGACGCAAACCGCGGCCAACTACATGGGAGTCCAGTTACATAGCCATTAGGTTAACTGCTGGTTCCTAGATTCATAAGTTGAAACAGTTGAGTCTTTCCTTAAATTTTAAGTTATTTTGTCTATATCAACTAGTACAATTGAAAAACAAAACAAAACAAATCAAAAGAAAGGGGGGGGGGCTAGCCCTATAACACAGTGGTAAAACATTTTATGTTGGGAACTAGCTCACACAAGTCCATCTGCAGTAGAAATCCTGGCCCTAATGGCTTGAAAATCACGCAAGGCACGTGTATGCATGCCCCAAATCTTGATGAGGTGGAAAAATGGAGGAAATGAATTGCAGTGTGACTATTACCCACTGGGGATAGTTTGTCTTCCTCCCTTCACTCTGATAAGCACACATTTCCTCTGACCAAAAACAATTACAAAAACACAAAACAAAAACAAACTCAAGGTTAAATCTAATGTAGCCCCTGTATAGAGCAGATGACCAATATCTAAAATAATTATGAATGTAGTCCAGATTTGGAAAAGGAGCTATTTTTACACTTAAGGTAATCATGCTACCATCTCTTAGCCTCTGGATAGTCTATCAGTTTGAATAATATATAATATTTATTCAAACGATTTATGTAGCTTATTGAGAATCCACACTGTGGGATGCGTAGATGTGATCAATACAGATTGCATCTTATTTCCTGACTTTACTCACATTTAAAAAATTAGCATCCTTGGGACCAGCAGTTAGTGTAATGGCTATGTCGCTGGACACGGTTTGCGTCCTAGACCTGGCGGCTTAGACTCACACCATGCACGTGTGCATGCGGTTTGCGTCCTAGACCCGGCGGTTTAAACTCACACCATGCACGTGTGCATGCATGCCCAAGATCCCAAGAGGAGAATGGAGGAGAAGGGAATGCGGCATGGCCATCCCCCCTGGGGGGTGATTTCTCACTTTCTCTCTCTCTCTCTTTCTCTCTCTCTCTCTGTCTTTCTGATGAGCGCACACGCCCTATAGCGAAAACCTCCCCCCCCCAAAAAAAAAATAGCATCCTTTGTAAACAAAGCTGATATAACATGTTTGTGTCTGTGTATGTGCTGTATAAAGAGAGGGAGAGACCTTCAAAATGGTTGTTCAAAATACTTCCAGGTAAAGTTTCAAATTAGAAGCATTCAGGGGTTAGTAGGTGGCATGGAGGTTGAAGTAGGTGAATGCTACATGGATGACTGCAAGATTGGAATCCTGGCAATGGAGGCTGGACAAACACACTGGGCACGTGTGTGCAGGCCCCAAATCCTGAAGACAGTGGAGAAGGGACTGTAGGTGTGGCTTTCTCCCTTGGGGGAGGAGTGGTTATTTCTCACCATCTCTCTTTCTATTCCCCTTGCGCGCCCTTCTGTCCTCTGCTTCTCTCAGGTGAACTCATGCACCCTATAGCAAAACTTAAATTTTTTTTTTTTTTTAAAAAGCATTCCAAGGCAAAGATGGTTTAGCATGTGGTTTAATTTGAAGGAAAATTAAACACAATGTTCATGAGAGAATGGCTTTATACAGTTTTAAAAACATGAAAAGAAGTAGCTAAAATGACATTAATAAAAAGGAGATATGATTACCAAAATAAAGCAAACTCTCTTGAATTTAGTATGAGTATAGCTACAAAGAAGTGAGGAGTCGAACATGCATTGGCAGGAATTAAAGTAGAAGTAAAGAATGAAGGACTATGGTACCAGCAGTTAGCGTAATGGCTATGTTGCTGGATGCTGGACTGCCACGTAGTCGACCGTGGTTCAAGTCCTAGACCCGGTGGCTTAACACATGCCAGGCACGTGTGCATGTGTGCCCAAGATCCCTAGAGGAGAATGGAGGAGAAGGGATTGCGGCATGGCCATCCCCCCTGAGGGGTGATTTCTCGCTTTCTGTCTCTCTGTCTCTGTCTGTCTGGCGAGCACACGGGCCCTATAGCAAAAACCTCTTAAAAAGAAAAAAAAAAGAATGAAGGACTATTACCCATACAGCAAAACTAAAATTAATCATTTGTCTCTCTTATTTGCATTTCCTCTTTGTCTCATGTTGTGCCTCTAATATTCCCTTCATATTTACTTCTGTTTTCCTTCAAAATGTCAGCAAAAATAATCAAGCTCTGTCACATATTAAAAGAGGTTTGTTCTAATCCACATATGAGGACAGTATGCAACCTGGAGGAAGCAGGTTTCAGACAGTCCCAAAACATGTTCAGTGGGATTTTTCAATCTCTGGACAAGTTTTACAAAGGCAAAATCCACAAGCCTGGAAGGGAGTGAGAAAGGGAATATTATACTAGTTATTTTAAGACAATTATCCTTAGCTTCTAGGATCAATAAAAAGGGTGGTATCATTCTAAGTTTGGACAGATGGTCTCCAGGCAGGTATTTTCACAGAAGTAGGTTACAGTGGTCTTTGTGCAACGTTGCGATTCTGCCAGAGTTCTCTAAAAAATAGTTCTTGTTATCAGGCACACTAGTGTGGGAAAACATCTTCTCCACCTTGGCTCAGTCTAGGTTCAGGATGGCATAAATGACACCATCTTGATTTTGAAAAAGGTTGGCACGGAGTACCCTTTCTTCCTGTCACATCAGACTATTTATAGTTCTCTAAAATTCTAGTTTCTTCTAATGAGTCATGATTCATCTCCTATTTCCTGGAATCTATATATTCCCCACACTTCTTTAGTATTATTATTGCATCTACTACCACACTATAATCATAATTCTAACTATATATGTATATAAATATTTATATATATATATATTTTATCAATAAGAATGTGAAGTGTCAAAATATTATTTTCTCTACATCTTTATATATACTATAAAGTCTGAATATCATACATATTTAATAAATATGTTAATATGTAAAAAATAGCAATCTTGAACTTTCTTTTTTTCAAAAATATAGCCAAATGAAGTTTAACACTTCACAGGAATAGGCTGTATGCCTCATTTTTATTCTTGCAAGGTAGAAACAAACAAACAAACAAAAATGTTGTACTCAGGATAGATAGTAAACATTCACCTGTGTCTTAAATCTTATTTCTTTTAGTAGCTAAATATCATGAAAAATAATCAAAGGAAGCTTGACAATACAAGGAAAAACTTCAGATGCTTTTCTCACTCAACTCTGCTCCAAAATATCACTATCAAATATCATTATTTATTTTATTTTATTGCATCTTTTGCATTTCTAAATAATATTTTATACTATCTTCTCTTAATCAAATTTAGATAATAATATTCACTTACAGTTATGGAATATATCTCATTGTCATATCTTCCATCTTCCAATATTATATCAATATTTTTGGCTAAATCACCAACTGTTTACTGCTCGGCCAAGACCCTTTTAATCTTTTCTTTTTTTATATTTCATTTTTTTATACATTCAATCATAATATTTAGCTTACAAAGTGAATATTTCAATATGTGAACATTTCTCCATAGTTTAGTTGATTAAAATATTTTCAACAGATAATACCACATTTCTTTGTCCCATTAATGCTTTGCCTCAGCGTTTTCCTTTTAAATGCTCTTCCTCAGGCCATACTCTTCCACACACACTATATCTAGTATTTAAACCCACCTATTGTGTTTGTATATCCTGTAGTCAATCAGTTTCAGTCATAGAGTGTGGACACTCAATATATATTAAGTGGGGACATACAGCGTCTCTCCTTCAAAGCCTGGCTTGCTTCACTTACCAGGAAATCTTTCATATTCTTCCACTTTCTGTCAAAAGCCAGGGTTTTGTTGATTTTTATGGCTGAATAGTATTTCATAGAGTATATGTGCCACAGGTTTTCAATCCATTCATCTGTTCAGGAACATTTGGGTTGGTTCCATGTCTTAGCAATTGTGAATAGTGCCGCAATAAACATTAATGAGCAAGCACTTTTGCGATGAATTCTTCTGTCCTTTGGGTAGATACTGAGGACTGGGATTGCCAGATCATATAGTAGTTCAATTTGTAGATTTTTGAGGTATCTCCAAATTGTTCTCCACAGTGGCTGGACTAATTTACATTCCCACCAGCAATGTATGAGAGTTCCCCTTTCATCACATCCCTGCCAACACTTACCATTTTTTTTTTTTTAATCTTCGTCATTCTGACTGGGGTTAGGTGGTATCTCATTGTTGTTTTGATCTGCATCTCTCTTCGCGCTCAGCGTGAGTTTTAAGCCACCGGGTCTGGGACGCGAACCGCGGTCGACTCCGTGGGAGTCCAGCGACATAGCCATTACGCTAACTGCTGGTTCCCTTCTTCCATCTTTTAATAGGGTTGATCATCTTTTTTCCAAACAGCTGCTTGAGTTCCTTGTGCATTCTCTTTATCAGTCCTTTATCTGATGCATAATTTACAAAAATATTTTCCCATTCTGAGGGCGGTTGATTCACAATAATTACTGTGTCTTTTGCCATACAGAAACTTCATAGTTTGATGTAGTTCCACTTGTCTATTTTGGGGATTATCGACTGTGCTTTGCAGGTCTTATTTAAGAAGTCTTTCCTTATCCCAAAGTCTCCCAGAGTTTCCCCCAGTGTTTTCTAGGAGAAGTTTTAGAGTTTGAGGTCTTAGATTTAGATCCTTGATCCACCTTGACTTGATTTTTGTCAAAGGTGAGAGGTGGGGTTCAGATTCATCTTTCTGCAGTTGGAAATCCAGTTTTTTCAGCACCATTTGCTGAAGAGGTTTTCCTTTTGCCACTGGATTGACTGGTACTCCTTGTCAAAAATCATTTGACTGTATTTTTGGGAATTTATTTCTGGGGACTCTATTCAGTTCCATTGGTCCACATGCCTGTTTCTGTGCCAGTACCATGCTGTTTGGATTACCGCAGCTTTGCAATATATTTTTGGGTCAGTGAGTGAGATGCTGCCCACTCCACTCTTCTTCTGTAGAATTGCTTTGGCAATATGGGGTCTTTTCTGATTCCAGATGAATTTTACGATTGTCTTTTCTAGATCTGTGAAGTGCCTGGTACTTTGATTGGCATTGCATTAAGTATGTAGACTAATTTGATTATTTTAATTCTTCCAATCCAGGAATATGGTATGTCCTTCCACTTTTTTGTGTCATTTTCAATTTCTTTTTTTAGCTTCTCATAGTTTTCCTTATGGAGGTCTTTAACTTCTTCAGTTAGATTTATCCCTAAGTATCTTATACTTTTTGTGGCTATGGTAAATGAATAAATTTTTTCTGTTCTATCTCAGTCTGCCTGTTATTCATATATATATAAATGCTATAGATTTCTGTATATTGATTTTGTATACTACCATGTGGTAGTTTAACATATTAATCATGTCACCTGCTGGCCCCTGTTTATTTTATTTTTAAACTGACACATAGTAACTGTATGTATGTCTGAGGTCTGATATGATATTTCTTTTATTTTTGGGGGGGAGAGGTTTTTGCTACAGGGCATGTGTGCTTGCCAGAGAGACAGAGAGAGACAGAGAGACAGAAAACAAGAAATCACCCCCCGTCCCGGGAGTATGGTCATGCCACCATCCCTTCTCCTCCATTCTCCTCTCTGCATCTTAGGCATGCATGCACATGTGCCGGCATGAGTTAAGTCACTGGGTCTGGGATTCGAATTGTGGTCGACTACATGGGAGTCCAGTGACATAGCCATTACTTCAACTGCTGGTCTCATGATATGATTTTTCAATATACAACTATGATGTGTAGGGGCCAGCAGATGGCATGGCGCTTGGGGTGTTGGATTCCCACATGCCTGACAAAGATTCTAATCCCAGACTCAGAGACTTGCTTTCTCACTTTCTCTTTCTGTCTCTGTCTGTCTTTCTCTGAATAATAATAATAATAGCACAAAATGAAGCAAATAATTGTTTAACATAAATATATAAATATAACGTGTAATAATCAAATCAGTGTAATTAACATATTCATCATATCAAACATCCATCATTATTTTGATTTGAGAACATTCAAAATCCTCTCTTCTAGCTGCCTTGAAGTGTACTATAAGTTATTGTTAACTAGTCACTTTACTATGCTATAGAACCCTAGAATCTGTACCTCCTATCAATAATTTTTGCTAATGGTCACATTATTCCACATAGCCCTATGGTTTGAAATTTACTTTTATTGCTTATATCAGATAGAAGGCTTTTTATTGAAAGTAGCAGAAACCCATCCCAAACTGATTCAACCCAAAAACTGAAAAATCTTCTTACGAGAAAATTTCAGAGCTGTTATGGCACAGTGGTTCATCCTGCTAATAAAAATGTTTGACATTCACTGATGATTCTGTAAAGTTTTACTCATACTCCATTGCTTTCTTAAGGACTCAGATATAGTTTGTAAGGGATTGGGCTGCATGACAAATAATAGAAATCAATAATACACTATGCTCAAATCTGTCTTCTTCTTTCAAGTCAAAATCTTCTAGTTTTGATTACACAATTTTATATTTTCTATTAAAATGAAAGCCTCAAATTTCTTATTGAGGTACCCTTCTGATACATCCCACAGATTCACCAGAAATATCTAAACTTACTTGAATCTAAGAATAACAACAATAAACAACACCTTTGGTTGCATTAGGCTCCTCTGTTTCTCCTGGCTAAAAAGCACTGTTAATTTAATCGATATTTAAATTGGGATAGAACAAAACTAGCAACTGAAATAGATGGCTGTTCATTTTCACGTATTTGACACATCCAATAAACTCCACGTACACTGATCATGTCATTTTATTGTTTTAAAAACAGAAATGAGACAGGCCTTTAGCACAGTATTTAAGTGCACTACCTAAGAAGCTGGATCCTACATGGCCAACTGTGGTTGGAATCCTGGCCTCATCACTTAATAAAAACATGCTGGCCCCATGTGGTAAGTGCCCAAAGTCTCGATGTGATGCAGAAACAGATGCAAAAGGGTTGCAGCATGACCATGCTCTATGAGAGGTACTTGCTCTCTCTCCCTTGCTGGTAAGTACACGTGCCCTCTGGCAAAAAAAAAAAAAAAAATTCAATAATTTTCTCTGACTTAATAAATCTATAAAATGTCATCTCAAGATACTATCTATCAAAGTCCAGTCTAAATATTGATAGCTCCTCTGAAAAATCATTTCCACTTTCATAGGAAGTCTAGAGAACTGCCTATGTGCCATTTATATTACAATAACATACAGCTTTTTGTGATATATATTTGACTTATTTTTTTCTTCCAAATTTCTTGATGTAGGACACCTCATTTATAAATCTTTGTATTCCCTATATAGTAGAGCACAGTACCTTATTTATGTCAAGTACTTAATACTATTTAAACAAATATATTTTAAATATGGAACAAGACAGATAATGTGTAATAAACATATAAACTCTGTGGAAACTATTGACTTTGTAAAATTTTAAAGGTCATATTTCCCTGTAGTGGTTATTTTTTTGTATTTTATCAATGCTTGCTGACATCATAGAACTAAAGTCATTTTTGAAAAAGTGGACCATAGTGAGCTTCACATGGGTTAGTTTAAATGTTCCAGGCATCAAGCTATACTGAATGTGAAGTCATTTTTTAAGCCTATTTTAATTAAGTGTGAGATAACTATACATTTGGTACACTTTTTGATACTAAAGATCCTAATGCCTTTTTTTTCCTTTCTTTTTTATATGAAGTCATACTATGACTAATGTCACCTTATCTGTTATAACCATTCAAAGTCATTTAACTATAGAGACATATAATCATTTTAAACTTATTCTGAGGCTTTATACATTTGTTTGGTTTCCTATTCATCTCATTGTTTATTTAATCAAGTATATGACTCTGGTTTAATCTCTAAGACTTTGTCTACGTCCTTCTGAATTTAAAACCTGAAATGATTCACATACTAAAGCATAGCAATAAACACTTTTCCTTCTCCATCTCCACCCTTCCTCCCTTCTTTCTTCCTCTCCCACCTTCTTCCCTATATTTTTCTCTTCCTTCTCATAGTGAATACCTCAAAATGTAGTACTTGGCAAAAATGTTTTTACAATCTATTCAAATAATGTAAAACCAATTCACTAAACATTTCAACAGCCACCATATAGACTCAGTATGATTTGGTCATGGGCAAAAAGCACTGTTAATCTTTTTATCAGAGGGTTCTCATTAATAGGTGCATATAGATATCTTCCTCAATGTAAATTCTTCTCCAAAAGGATGCACACATGTGCACACACATGTACGTGTACAGACATATCTATAACACCTAGGAGAGAATTTAAAAGTCTATTGACATAGCATTAAAGATACGGAAATTGTCCACATAATTCCAGTTCCATACACACATACAAAAAAAATATGTTCTACTTTCTTTTATCTTTTTTTAAAGCAAACAAATAAAATCTGAAAATCAAATCCATTGAGAAACAGAATGCTTGCCCTGACAATATATATTCTTTTAAAGTTTAGCAAATTATTGCCTTATTTTACAATCACCTAAGAAATATTCTGTCTATCCAAGGTTAGAAAATTCTCTGTCCCTTGAAATCTGTGCTTTTACTCTGACATATGAGAATTTAGTTAAAGATGAAAGAGAATCTTTTGGCATTGGCCTTTGAACAATGGTGCTAATCCCTTCACTCTGCCTTCAGAGCACTGTGCAGTTTAAGATAATAATGACTTTCTTTCACATTTTATTGGCAGTATTGTCAAAGAGCCTGAGTAGTTTAATAGTGCATTAATATATATATATATATCTATATATATCTATATATATCTATGTATGCATAGACACATAGATATATATTATATAAGTAGAGAATTCATAAAGCCAAAGCTCTTTGTCTTCTAAATGTAAATTTTATACTTGTAATAATCAGTGCCTCTTTTACATTGCTAGCTGCTCTTCTATTTTGTAATGGTACCAGTGACACCTTGTAATAAATAAGAGGGTTGATGTAACTGAAAGATATGACTTGGAAGAGAATACTTTTAAATTATGTGACTTGAAATACTGAGTTTGACTCTTTTGATGGGACAAGAATATTAATGCTGTTTGCATTACATAAAATGCTAAATTTTATATATTTTCTGCCCGCAGGTGACATCAATATAGAATAAGCTTTAATAACGATGTATAAATTTATAAAGCTGCTATATATACTTAATTTGGGAAAAAACATTTACAAAAGGTAATTGAAGAACCTCAAATTGAAAAAAAAAAGGAAATTAAAGTCATCTTTCTGAAGGGAAGATTCCTCTTGTGACAGTAGAAACACCTTCTACTTTAGAAAATGTTAAAAATGTATGCTATCATAATTATACCATCTAGACAATTTAAAAGATAAAAACACTCTTTGGGTAAAGGAAATAAAAAATGCTTCTCCTTATGACCATCATCACAACTTGTCTTTACATTAGTTGAACAAGACTGTACAAATAGCTTTTTGCCCTCCCCTGGCCAAAATCTCATTCACTCTAGAGACCATCAACATAAATTGTCTTTACCATGAGGGGTGGTCATCAAATTAATTCATATAATAGTCATATAACCTTGGAACCAGCAGTTGGTGTAATGGCTATGTCGCTGGACTCCCATGTAGTTGACCACAATTTGAGTTCCAGACCCAGTGACTTAAACTCATGCCAGATGCGTGTGCATGTGTGTCCAAGATCCTGAGAGGAGAATGGAGAAGAAGGGATTGTAGTGTGGCCATCCCCCCCTGGGAGTGATTTCTCACTTTCTGTCTCCATGTCTCTCTCTGTCTTTAAGGCTAGTGCCCTATACCAAAGACCTCTCAAAATAAATAAATAAGTAAATAAATAGTCATATAACCTCACTCCATTTTTCTATAAATGTTTAAATATTCCCATGGAAACACTCCATATTATAAAGTTTCTTCAATTTAAAGAATCATTTTGATTTTTCAATATGTATAAAACAATAGTTACTTGTTTTTACATGTAAAAATACTAAAATAAACCCCAGTATCAATGTTAGAGTAAAACATAAAACTTATCAAATATAGACAATATTTTTAATTTTCTTATCTATTCTAAAATCCCCATTTTTTATAAAAGAAACTTGAGAATGGATAAAATAAACTACTGTTAGTATGGCTAATGAAGTTTTATTTGTATTGAGTTTGATTAAAAGGATTAAATAGTTTTTAGAGCTACAGATTTATTCCTTTTCTCCCATTTCTAAATTTCTGTAATATATTCAGTCCACTAGAAAACAATTTTTGCAAACTTTATTAAAATAATATTTAGTTTTTTTCTTAATTCATGATGGAGAGAGAGAGAGAGACGCATCCTCCACAGAGTCTGATTACACTGAGATCCTTTTCATCCAGTGCTCAAACTCATCATAATTTGGGCACTCATGTGCATGCCGAGTATTTTTCTGACTGACTGCCCTGGGACTGCAATTGTGGTCACCATGTGGGACCTGACTTCTCTTAAGCAGCATTTTACTGCTGTTCTAGGGAACTAACCCTTCTCTAATTGTTCTTCCACTGTACTTATTAAGTAAACCCATCATCCTTATGGCCATCTCCACCAGCCACATTTGTCTTTATTATTCATAACCTCTTGGAGGTATAACTGTTTACTTGTTTCTGTTTGAAATACTGTCTCCTTTTCTCTTCCACATGTCTGTTTCCCTCTGTGTCATTTTCAATTTCTCTTGCCACTCTTCTATCTTCAATAGTACAGAAACTTTATTTTTAGGTTTATTTATTTATTTCTTCTGAGAGAGAGAAAGAGAGATAGTGCCCTCAACAGGGTCTTTTGCCTTTTTTTTTTTTCTTCTTTTTTTTGAGAGAGAGAGGTTTTTGCTATAGGGTGCTCGCCAGAGAGACAGAGACAGAAAGTGAAAAATCACCCCCAGGGGGAATGACCACACCACAGTCCCTTCTCCTACATTCTCCTCTGCCCCGAACCGCAGGACAGTCGAATGGGTACCTGGGTGAGGTCGGTGAAAAAGGGGACTCACATAAAACTTACACACACACACACACACACAGACACAGAGAGAGAAGAGACAGGATGAGGTGCTGATCAAGTCTTCGTTTATTGCAGAGCAAACTGTGCTTTATATACAGGCTGGTGGGCACCAATTGGTTGCCCGAAAATGAAATACAACAGTATGAGCCAATCATTGATGTGGGTGGATCTCTCATTGCCTAGCAACAGTTGGTAACATAATTTCTGAGACATGGTTTGCTCAATGAGGAAGTGAAGCCTAAGGTTTCTAAGATGGCAGACAGTTCTCAAGAAGCTCCCAAGATGGCTTCCATATGCAATGCCCTCCACATATCCCCCTTTTTTATTTTTTCAAAGAGAGGAGAAAAGCCTGGGGGAGTCGTGCCTGTCTTAGGTTGGAGTAATTTATCGAGCCACATGTCCATCCTTACCGGTCATTGGAGAATCCCATAGCTATGATGGGTTTCCTGTCTTAGGTGGGAGGACTATATAGCTATTACAGGCTCAGACTCTTAACTGTCTTTGGCTAACCGATTCAGCACCTCAGGCAGGAGCAATGTCTAGGCTCCGCAATACTCCATCTCCAGATTGTGATAGTGGATTTGGATAAGCTGCATTTTTATGGAGTCATCGATTTGGCATTTAAGGAAAGCCATGAGCTTATTAAAGAGAACAGGTCCCAAAGAGCAAACAATCAATAAACCTAGAATCGGACCAAGCAAAGGGAGGAAATATGGGAGGAGTCCATTCCAGGCAGTAAAGAAAGGATTATCGGTGAGTTGTTTTCTTCGACCAAGTATGGGAAGCAGAAAGGAGAGAAGTTCATTCCATGCAGTGAAGAAGGGGTTATCGGTGAGTTGTTTTCCTCATTCCAGAAGACTTTCTTGTAATTGGTTGAGCTTGTCACGGATGATGCCGGACTTGTTGGCATAAAAACAGCAGTGTTTCCGCAAGACAAGACAGAGATAGTGGGTGTATCGAGGCAATACCAAGTAGAAGGTTTTGTGTAGCGGAGATTGTGGAGGGATAAAAAAGGAGGATATGTGTATGTGTATGTGAGTCGTCCAGGGCGACAATGATATGTGGTTTGTTCAGGTTGAAGATATGTGGTGTATCCAGAGCAGATAACTGAAGAGAGTGGTGTAAAGGAGAGTTGAGTGATATTACCACCGGGACATGTACAGGGAATATTATAATCAATTATCTGTTGAGTTGGTCCAGGGTCAAAACCAGCAGCAATAGCATCGAAGACACAAAACAGGATCAAATTTTTAATAAGAATCTTCATTTTGTTGATCTATGGAAGAAAAGAGAGGTATCTCAGGGTTTTTGTCATCCCTGGATAAATTATTATCATTTGAATAAATTTGTTTGACCAATCTTTCTGGTAGCCAATGAACAGCATCCATTTTTTGGGAATAAATGCAGACAGACCCTCTGCCCCAGATGAGGACAGGGTCTGGGCCATTCCACGTATTGTCTAGTGGATCTTTCCACAAAACTGTGGCAAATTTTGTTTTAGTAGTTGAATGCCAAAAGCGCTCAGCAGCTGAGTGTCCATCTTTATCAAGTATTAGAAAATTTAGGACGAAAAGTGTATGTGCTAGAAGGTTTTTTGGTGAACCTTTAAGTTGTAAAATCTCTCCCTTTTTTAATTTTTGGAGAGTATTTTTTAAGGAAAGATGAGCACGTTCAACAATACCTTGTCCCTGGGGATTGTATGGAATCCCCGTGACATGTTTAATATGGAGTTGTTTACAAAAAGAACTAAAATTGTTTCCGGTATATCCTGGGCCATTATCTGTTTTAATTTGTTGAGGCTTACCCAGAACAGAGAGTGCGGCAAGAACATGAGAAATAACATGTTTACCAGCCTCTCCAGTTTGTGCTGTAGCAAAAATGAAACCACTAAAGGTGTCAACAATGACATGTACTTATTTAAAAGTACCCAATTCTGTAACATGAGTGACATCCATTTGCCATAAAGCATTAGGCATAAGGCCTCTAGGGTTAACACCCAAGTGTGTTGTAGGCAAAAGAGTAAGACAGTTCGGACGTTGTTTTACATTTTGTCGAGCCTGTTCTCGAGTAATTTTAAATATGAGACGAAGGGTGTGAGAATTCAAATGATGTAATCGATGGGCAGCAACAGCATCTGAAAAATTTGTGTCATTTTGAGTATGAACCAAAAGAGAGTGTTTTGTGGCCAGATCAG
>NW_006199080.1:2050796-2051879 GCF_000334495.1 Tupaia belangeri chinensis
GGGCAGAAATGGTTGTAGTTAACCTTGGAGAAAAAGCCATAATCTTAATCTCTCCTTTATAATCATTATCTGTTACTCCTGGAAAGACTTGAAGTCTCTCCAGAGTGGCACTACTGCATCCCAAGAGTATTGCAAAGGATTTTGGTGGCAGAGGACCAAAGACTCCGGTAGGTAAAGCCTGAACCCCCATTTCCGGAGTAAACACTGTGTGGGTGGTGGAACAGAGGTCCAGTCCTGGACTTCCTGGGGTTGCTCTGGAGAGGTCCGAAATGGATTGGTATTGGTTGCTGGAACAAACTCTAGTGCTCCAAAAGCTTGTTTGGGTTTGGGGGCTTGGGGCAGCCCCCTGTTCCCGTTTCCCTGATCCCGATTAATTGGTCTACCATTGATATCAAATCTGGATCTACATTCATTAGGAGGGTGATGTCCCTTCATACATTTATTACACAAGTCAGGAAGTTGGTTTAGTTGTTGTTGATTACAATTATTTTTCATTCTACAATTTCTCATTGTATGGCCAGGCCGACCACAATTAGAGCAAGTGAATTTGTTATTTGTTTTGTTGGCATTATCATTATGAGTAAGGAATTGGCGGACACTATTATAACCTTGAAGGGCGGCAGCTATAGCCATTCCTTGCTGATATGCTGACCCGATATCAGAACACAGACGAATATATCCTGATAAGTCTGTCTTTTTTCTATATGGTCTAATTGCTGCTTGACAGGCAGCATTAGCATTTTCATATGCCAGTTGTTTAACAAATTCTGTGCCTGCATCAGCACTACCAAATATTCTGCCTGCAGTTGTAATCAGTCGAAGAACAAATTCAGAAAAAGGTTCATCAGGTCCTTGTTTTATTGTTGTAAGGGAGGTACTTAAATCTCCTTTAGTAGGAAGATTCTTCCAAGCTTTCATGGCTGCCGTATTAATTTGACTAAAGAGTCCTGGATTATATTGCACCTGAGTGTCAGTAGTTGCAAAATTACCTTCTCCCAACAACATATCTATTGTCCAGCCATTATTGGCCTGGGCATTACGACGTGCAGTATCCTTGCACTGTTCTACATACTCTGATTTCCA
>NW_006199080.1:2051980-2071998 GCF_000334495.1 Tupaia belangeri chinensis
GCTGTAGCTCCATACTGAGCAACTGCTGTTTTAATTTCTTTTATAATGTTAAAATCAAAGCCACGTACATGACACCATGCGTGTCCTTGTGCTTCTCTGTTTTCTGTTACTGGAAAGGCTTCCTGTTCATCAAGATCTATCAGTGATTGTAACTTCTGAGCTGATTTAAATTTTGCAGTAGAAGTAAAAGTGGGTTGACAGCGATTTTGCGAGGATGAGAAAGCTGTGCTTTTAGATTTACCCACTTTCAATTTTTCTAATTGTGATATCAATTCTTGATGTTCTTCTTCCAACTGAATATGTTCTTTAAGTTGTTCAATCTTAGCCCGAAACTCTGCCCTGGGATCAATAACGGACATCACCAAAGATGGCGGAGTAGTCTTTTCATGGCAAGGATGATTACATGTCAAAGATGGCACAGATGCAACTGAGTCATAAGATGGTGGTCGTTTTTTGAAAGGTGGCCATTTTGAATTTTTGAATTGTTGTACTCAACAGCCTCCATTTCTGAAGTTTCTCTCTCAGGTGGCCATTTTGGGTTTGTGTCATTGTATTTGGCTGTTTTTGTTTCTAAAGATTCTTTTTCAAGTGGCCATTTTGTCTTTGTTTCTAAAATTTTTTCCTCAGAATCAGCCAATTGACCATCCAAATTAGGTTTAAGGTTTGTAAGGGATGGATATAATTTTTTCTGAGGTTTTGTAGGATTTATAGTCTCCTCATTTACTCTAGATTTTTTAAATTGTTTTGGTCTAACATCTGATTGTTTATTAAAATTTGTTGTTTCTTCCTCACTATCTAAAGAAAGTAGATCATCTTTTTTTTGTTTCTGGGTTTTTTGTAGTTTCTATGATGTCATCACTAATTAATTCCCAAAATTTGTCTTTTTGCATAATTTGTTCCCCTTCCTCAACTACTGCTGCAATTCTGGGGTCTGTTGGCCGGAACCCAATAATTTCATTTATTAAACTCCAATAAGGAAAGGCTATTACTGGGACTTTTTCCAGGCCAAATGCGACATAGTAGTCCTTCAGAGCATCACCTACCCTCTTCCACCTTACTTCATCTATAGTACCTTCTTGAGGAAACCAGGGAAACACCTCTTTTAGAAAATCAAAAAAAGAAAGTAATTGTTTAATCCTAATTTTAACTCCGTGTGTCCTAAGAGCATCATTAAGCCCCTGAACAAATAATTCATGCTTACTCATTTGCTGTCCCATAACTGCACACTAGGAAGTTAGTCAGTACTCTCTGTATTACTTTAAGTAATCTCTGTATTACTACTTACCCTTCCACTTCTACCTGGCCAGGATTTCTTCACAGTGCACTTCACCCTGATCCTCTACTCCAGGGCCCCACATCCGGGCACCACTTGCCCCAACCCGCAGGACAGTCGAACGGGTACCTGGGTGAGGTCGGTGAAAAAGGGGACTCACATAAAACTTACACACACACACACACACACACACACACACAGAGTGGAGACAAGATGAGGTGCTGATCAAGTCTTCCCCGAAAATGAAATACAACAGTATGAGCCAATCATTGATGTGGGTGGATCTCTCATTGCCTAGCAACAGTTGGTAACATAATTTCTGAGACATGGTTTGCTCAATGAGGAAGTAAAGCCTAAGGTTTCTAAGATGGCAGACAGTTCTCAAGAAGCTCCCAAGATGGCTTCCATATGCAATGCCCTCCACACTCCTCACAGGATTTGAGGCATGCCTGCACATGTACCCAACATGAATTTCAGGCAGCCAATGGGACTTAAACCGTTGTCAGCCAAGTGGGATTTCAGTGACATAAACATTACCCCATCTGTGGATCTCAACTGAGTCTTTTTTTTTAGAGGTTTTTGCTATAGGGTGCATGCGCTCGCCAGACAGACAGAGAGAGAGAGAGAAGCCAGAAATCATTCCCCAGGGGGGATGGCCACGCCGCAATCCCTTCTCCTCCATTCTCCCCTTGGGATGTTGGGCACACGTGCACTTGTGCCCAGCGCGAGTTTTAAGCCACCGGGTCTGGGACGCGAACCGCAGTCAACTACATGGGTGTCCAGTGAAATAGCCATTTCACTAACTGCTGTTCCCTATTCAACTGAGTCTTAATGCTGCAAACCACACCTAGCCTTCAGGCAACTCTGGATTATGAGCACATGCATGCAAGCACACTCAGGGAAGTGTCTGAATTTTAGCTGAGAACCGTCCTTTCTGGGATTTCCTCACAGAATTCTATGTTGTATCACTAGGCCACCATCTGACCAGCCCCTTAGACTTATTTTTTTCTTCGTTTTTGGTTTTAAACATTTATTTATTGATTGATTGATCTATTGTGATTTTCAAGCTGCGGGGTTCAGGATTTTGTTTGTTTTGTTTTGTTTTGTTTTTGTTTTTTAATTTAAATTTACTTATTTACATTCATTCACCAAACATCATTACAGCATAAAAAATGAGATTTCCCATTCAGAATACACTGTATATCGGCTCAATCAAGCACATAAACATATGTGTTATCAACAAATAATTTTCCATTTCTTGTTTCCTGTATATTTTACTTTTTTTTTGCCATCCTTGATTCCCTATCCCTCACCCTCTGCCATGTCCCACCCTCCGCTCACACAGTCTCTGGTATCCATGGTTGCTTTCTATGCTTATTTCCCCCATTTTATTGATTCACTAATGAACTTAATTAATCTAAATATTTCCAGTAGCAAGCGCAGCTGATATATATATATCTATGAATATAAGTCTGACTTTAGGCATAAACCTCAGTGAGCATAATGAATTTTTTTCTACTATGCACTTTCTCATTGAGGACTCATTTCGTTTTAAAGGTTAATTTTATAACAAATTTCTGGGACCAGCAGATGGTGTAATGGCTATGTCGCTGGACTCCCATGTAGTGGACCGTGGTTTGAGTCCTGGACCTGGCGGCTTAAATTCATGGATGTGTGTGTGTGTGTGTGTGTGTGTGTGTGTGTGTGTGTGCTGAAGATCCTGAGAGGAGATTGGAGGAGAAGAGACTGTGGCATGGCCATCACCCCAGGGGGGTTATTTCTTGCTTTCCGTTTCTGTCTCTTTGGAGAGCGCACACACTCTACAGCAAAATTCTCCCCCCAAAAAAAAGTTATAGCAAATTTCTAAATGTTTTTCTCCAAAGTATACTTCTCTTCAGTTTCAAACATTTATATCCAACTACCTAGTCCACATCTCAATATATACATGTATGTGAGGACTCTTTAAAAGGTTTATGAAAAATGCATATTATGAAAAAAAAAAACTATGCATGAATTTAAAAAAAATTGCACCAAAATAAACCCATACTTTAATTTTACTTTTCTACAAGCTTTTGAAGTTCTTTTACATACATACACACACACACACACACACACACACACACACAAACGTAGAGTCAAAGAGCAAACAAAAGAACAGAGAGACACACGGACAGAAACACCTTGCATTGAGCTACACCCCATAACTTTTGGTACACTGTGTTTTTACTCTTCTTAAAGTATTTTCTGTTTTGTAATTTCCTGAACCATAAGTTACATAAGTATGTTTATTATTTCTACATATATGCAAATTCCTAAATTCTCTTTTGTTATTATGGGCCCTTTTTTTTCCAACTTTTACTTTAAGCAAAATTGCATTTTTGAATGTGAAATATCTGTTTTATATCATGTGTATAGATTATTTTTAATCCATCCCATCATTTTCTGTGTTTTTCTTTTCTTAATTTGCCAGAGAGCATGTGCACTTATGGAGAGGCATGGGGTGAGGGGATGAGGGGGTTGAGAAACCATTTCATGTGGAGGATGGTCATGCTGCAATTCCTTCTCCTGTGAGGGGGTTGAGAAACCATATCCTATGGAGGATGGTCATGCTGCAATTCCTTCTCCTCCATCTCTCCTCCTTTTTGTATCTTGAGCACAGGCACATAACCCAGACTGTTTCTCAAGCTTCCAGATCCAGCCCTCACAATGCCTAGTCAACCATGTGGGATCCAGCTGCCTTACCCAAACAGCCACCTACTTGTCCAGCTTCTACATTTTGTTTGGAGTACTCATTTCTTGTATGTTCAATCATTTTTATAATTACTATTAAGGTAGGATTTCAGTCTTCCATTTTCCTATTTCTTTTCTGTATCTATTACATGTTATTTGTTTCTCTGTTCCTTGAATACTATCCTTTTTGTATTAAGTACTTTACAATGCATCACTTTAATTCCCTCTATTTATTTGACTATATTTTATGAGCTATTTTCTTAGTAGTGGATCTGGGTATAACAATTAGCTTCTTAATTGATAACAGCCTAGTTGGTATTACTTTAACCAATTTAACCATACACAAAGCTTTGTTTCTGCATAGCTTTATACATTCTACTCATTTTTTCTCATATTATCATATAAATTTCATTGCTCACTTCGTGCTCATCAATACAGAATTAGATTTATTCCATTATGTATTTGTCATTTAAATCAGAAAGATAAAAAAAATCATTATGGTAAAATATGTATTTTTTTTATTTGCCCATGTGGTTACCTTTACTGGTACCTTTTAATTGTCTATGTTGATTTGAGTTTCTACCTAGTGTCCTTTCCTTTCAGCCGAAAAGACTTCTATAATTTTGCTTGTAGGCATTGGATAGTGGCAATTAATTCTCTGTATTTCGTTTATCTGGAATGTCTGATTTTCTCTTTTTTTGTTTTGGAGGATAATTTTACTGGCTATGGGATGCTTGATCGACAGTATTTCAGCACTTTGATTATGTCATTTTAGTTTTTCATTTCTGATGAGAAATAAACTGCTAGTTTTAATCGCATAGTGAATCCATTTAACATGATGGTTCACTCCTTTCCGATATTTCCAATATTTTCTTTGGCTTTTGCTTTCAACAGTTTATTATTAAGCTAGTTTAATATTTTTTTAAGAAGCTCATTCCTATTCTTAGGTCTAGATTAGGTCCTCAAAAGATGTTTTTAAAAAATTGAGGACCTTATCGAGTTTGTAAACAGAAAAAAAAATTACAAGTAATAATCGTATTTACAGTCAACACTTGAACAATTTGGGGGTTGGGGACATGGACCTCTCATATAGTCAAGAAAGTGTGTTTATTTTTTTATGGCTTAATCTAGTAAAATTTTATTTAGATAAATGCATGCCAACAAGTTTTAAAATTTATATAGTAAAAATATATATTAAATCTTAGAAAAATAGAAACTTGAGTAATCTATCATCAAATTGTTTCTGTAACCACTAAGAGCTGGCCTCATACTGTTCTCTCTCTCCAGTTCAGTCGCCAGTAGAATTACAATGTAGGTGCCATCTGTCCCTAGCTCAGGAGCAGTCATCTGTAGAGTCTGTGAACTCCTTGAACAGAAATCCCCCTGGCCTTGCTGGGCACTACTATCCAGGTCTGTGCTTTCAAAGGAAACCATATTCTGCTCCTTGCTCTCCCTTGAGACCTAGTCCCAGATAGAGGTAGGGTGTTGGGTGAAGTACTTGGAACTCCTGGGACCAGGTGAGAACAGTGTAGACCTCTGAGTCACAGTCAGACTTTCCCCACTTTCTAGATTTCTCCAGCAAGGCCACTGTTTCCTTTGTCCCCTTCTTCTGGCTTACACAGAGCCTCCTCACACAGGTGGTGCTGCCTAAGAAATACCTCAGATTCCACATCAGCCTATGGCTGGGTTTTGTCTGGGTTCTCCAGAACCTCAGTCCTTCGCTGGGACACTGTGACTTGGTTCTACAGCACCTTCATAGCTTTGTTCAGCTTTTCATCTTCAAGTTTCTTCTCCAGCAGTTTCCCTTTCTTTTTCTTTTTCTTCTTCTATTTTTTTTTTTTGGAGAGACTTTTGCTATAGGGCGTGTGCGCTCACCAGAAAGACAGAGAGAGATGGAGAGATAGAAAGCGAGAAATCATTTCCCAGGGGGGATGGCCACGCCGCAATCCGTTCTCCTCCATTCTCCTCTTGGGATCTTGGGCACACATGCACACGTGTCTGGCGTGAGTTTAAGCCACCGGTCTGGGACTCAAATCGCAGTTGACTATGTGGGAGTCCAGCGACATAGCCATCAAGCTAACTGCTGGTCCCCATCTTCTCCAGCAGTTTCTCTGCTTAGAAGTTGCAGACAGCTTTGTTCTCCACAGTGTGTCATAGGTCTTAAAAGTGATTTCTTTCAGGTAGCCCAGGCACCTGATATGGAATCAGACAGGCAGGCTAAGGTAGACTTTCTTGGGAACCTTCTCTTTTCTTGTGTTGAACAGTAGGGATGACTGTCATTTATAGCTCTTGACTCCCCAAAAATGAACTCTAATAGCACACCAATGACCCACTGTTGGCCAAGAGCTTCATTGCTAACATAAAGTTTGTCTGTTATAAATAATATATACTGTATTTTCACAATAACATAAGCTCAGGAAAATAAAATATAACTAAGAAAATTATAAAAGGAAATATAGCACTTATTGGAAAAATATTTTTAAAAGACAATTTTCATTGAAAAGAAATAAAATCTGTGTATAAGAAGATCCCTGTATAAGCAACACAGGTAGATCAAACTCTTATTGTTTAAGGATCACTTGTGATTGTGTAATTAGGGGACTAATATTTGTGATTGCAGGATTAGGGGACTCATACCTCTATGGTTATGATTAGATAAGGGTGTTCCCATTTTTCATTGATGTATTTATTATCAGTGCATGGGCAGTCATCACCTAAGAGAATTGTAGTAAATTGTTTTAATGAATACATCAGTGAGTGAATAAGTGAATTTGAGCTTCACTGAAAAGTATGTTAGTATGCTCTATTTAAATGACTATGAGACACTGAAAGTTAGATGTCTTGGGATCAATTCAATAAAATTTTCAAAAGCACTAACAAAAGTGTAGATCTTGTTGGAGTAACTTATGATCTCAGAATTGTAGTGAGATACAAATACAAAGGCTTTTCTCACTCATGCTAAGTATCCAGCAATATTCAGTTCCTGTTCTGGTCCATATCATCTTCACTTAAGAACTCAGCCTGACAGAGGAACTCCTGTCTTCAACCTTGTGTGTACAGAAGAGAAAAAAGACATTGCTATGATATGTGGTTGTTAATGCTCTATTGGAAATGTCATGTGTCATTTCCACTCATATTTAATTGGCAAAAGTAAGTTCACATGGGCAATCCTAATTCAAGTGGACAAGCATGTATAATCTTCTAAAGAAGAGAAATGCAGGGACCAGCAGTTGGCATAAGGGCTATGTCGCTGGACTCCATGTAGTCGACTGCGGTTCGAGTCCTGGATCCAATGACTTAAACTCATGCCGGGTGTGTGTGTGTGCATGGCCAGGATCCTGAGAGGAGATTGGAGGAGAAGGGATTGTGGTGTGGTCATCCTCCCTGGAGAGTGATTTCTCGCTTTCTGTCTCTCTGTCTCTCTCTTTCTGGCAAGCACACGTGCTCTATAGCAAAAATATCTCCAAAAAAAGAAGAGAAATGCACTAGTTCCATGGGCAAGGTAGTCCTCCATGGGGCAGGAAAGAAGAATATTCTTCAGGGAAGAGCAAATATGTGTGAAAAATAACATAACCTATCACAATGATATCAGTCCCCAGTTTAATGATAATTTTGCTGAAGTATACCAGCCTTGATAACACTGTTTTTGTAAGCAGTCAGAGAAAATTAAACTTCACTGGAATATTTTATGAGGGTAACATGTTAAAAATTGCTCTAGATAATGGAAGTTCCATTACTGGTAATACCTGATAGCTGAGGTTTCAAGTGCATATATACACCATGACTCTACTATATATAAGAACAATTTACTGCAGAGATGTCTTCACAGTTCATTAAATAGCTGTACAAAACTGGTTTGAAACTTTCCAAAGCATGTTTAAGATTTGTAGAAATGACACCTTGGATATAAAAGTAAAATAAAACATTACTTTGACTTCTGACATATCTGAAATGAAAACACATCAATCACCCAAAGCCTGAAGAACAAAATGATGCTTAGAGCCCAGAAAAACTACTTAAATATATTGTAAGAGAGACATATTATAGTATTTTTTAAACAGGTTTTTCAAAAACAAAATTTTAAAATTAACAACGTAGGAAAGCCGTTATCAATAGCACTTAACATCTGGTTATATTCCTTAGTCTGTATGCTTTACCTAATTCTGATATAATACAATCAGTATTGAATACACTCTGGACAATAACCCAGAAGGCTTTGTCTATAAATGACAGTGTGTTTTTCTGTACAAGCATTTTTTAAAGCTTCTGTTTTCATGTTGTTAAAAGAGCAGACAGATCAATCAAAAATTTGAAGGGGTCATGTATTGTGCCAGGTGACTTGAAGATACACTTTGTATACATAAAATGATTCCTGCTCTGAGGCAGCCTTCCAGTAAGATATTGATCAAAAGTAACATTAAACAATTATAAGTTAATAAATTCTAAAAGCAATAGTGCAAAATTCTGGTTGGAGATAAGTTTCAATGACTATCTCAAAACCTTTCTAATGCAAGCTTAGAGATAGGAAAAAAAAGTAGATTATTATTCATATGCATATATATATATATATATGTATATACACATTAACCACCTAACCAAATGTTTTCTTGACATCATATGTATATATGATTTCTCTCCCTCACTATATATATATATAGTGTGTGTGTGTGTGTGTGTGTGTATAAAGTTCTCTCTTCAGAAAAATAACTATGTGAAGTAATACATGTTATCTCGATTCAGTCAATCCATAACTTGTGTGTGTGTGTGTGTGTGTGTATATAAATAGATAGATAGATAGATAGATGACAAGTTTTGAAATATATATACATATATGTTATAAATAGTAAATACATGCAAATTCATCTGTTGGTTTAAGTAAATGATTAAAAATAAGTTTAAAAATTAAGAGTGTAAGTATTTCACTTCCAACCTGAGACTAAATGGAAGAACACAAGTTAAAATGAACAAAATATCAGAAACAAATGTACACCAGACATATTCAAAGCAGTGCTTGGCAGAAATGTAAATCCCCCAGAAGAACACTTAAAAGTAGTGAACTAAAGGTGAAATTCAAAAAATTATAATATACAACTTCATAAATCCATGGATAAATGAATAATAAAGATTAAAGCAATATATATAAAGTTTTAAAACAGGAATGCTGAAAAAATAAGAAGTTTATACTTAGAAAATACAAATTTGCTAAGCTTACAAACATAAATTAAGGGAAAAATGAGAATTAACAGATTAAAAATATCTGTAATTATAAAGATAATATAGATTTTAGTGATGTATAATTAATGAGAGGATATAGTTGGTATGTTTCAGAGCAAATCTTTTAAATTAAAATGTTTTGCAGAATTCTATAAAATATGTTAGTAAAACTGATAAAAGTGAATTCAAAAGTGAAAAGAATTGTATTCATGGAAAAAAAAATTAGTCTTTTTCTTCCCAAAAAAAGAAATCCTTGAGCATAAAATCATTAACCAAGTATTTATTCAAAGAAAAACTCATTTTAATTTTATGAAAATTATTTCTGTGTATAAAGAAAGAGGAAATACTACTCAATTTATTTTACTCAGTTACTATACGGTTGATACTAACACATGACAAGAACCACAAATGAGTGATTAAAAAAAATCCATAAATTATAGGACAAAAACTATATAATAACCTCAACATGTGAAGAAAAATCATTGTTAACTGTTTCCATCCATCAAAAAGGAATTTTGAAAACACCAGAAGTTGGAGGTTTCTTTAACACAATAAACAAAATCCTCGAAAATTAATTTTAAATAGCCTGATCAATTATGATATTCTGCTAGCCTGTTTTTTAAAAAGAACAAGAAACCGGGGCCCACTATAGCCAAACTTATCCAATATTTTATGTAATTCTCACAAGAAAAATAGAAAAAGAAAAGAGGGAAGAAAAGAAGGAAGGAGAAGGGGGGAGAAGGAAAAATAGAGTGAAAGAAAGGAAAGCCAGTTATCATTTATGAAAGTGACATTATTGTCTATTTTTAAAAAGGAGAAACCATACTGAGAACTTGTTATAATGAATGTGACAGGTTTCCAATAGTTGAGAACAAATTTAATATATTTAGTTCAGTGTCTCCACTTCACTTCAAACATATGACAGAGTACAAAACTGTTTATAGTCATAATCAGATTACATATACATTTTATAGGAAATATATGGCTTCGACATCTGAATCCTTACCTGTCTATGTCTATATCTATAGAAAAATAAGAGAAAAGGAGAAACATGAAAGAGAAGACAAGTAACAAGATCTGCTGAGAAGTAATACATTTCAAAATAAAAGTATAATATGTTCTGAATAAGAAAATTCAAATTGTAAAGATACAAAATTATTTTAAATCAGTCTATAAATTCAATTGAAACTCAATTAAAATAACAGCAGGACAGGGTTGGAGAGTTTCCTTGATAAAATACAATTCACATTTATCTGAGAAAGTAAATATAGTAAAGTAATCAGGAAAATTATTAAGAAAAAGAGTAATGAGGCAAAATATAGTCTTAACAGATACTAAAAATTCAGAAGCTAGAATAATTAACACATTTGTCACCATCATGAAGATTTGTGAGTCAAAGAAACAGAAGAGTTTAGGTATAACAGAAATACATATACAATTTAGTGTGTAATGATGGCGTTTTTAAGCCAGTGAGAAAATGCCAGTGAATCATGTGTGATATAGGTTTTCCGCGTGTGTGTGTCTGCCTTATTTCAAAAACAGTTTCTATAAAGCCAGATTGATTTTAGCTGTGAAAAAAGAGCATAAATATGAGAGTTGAGTGTTTTTTAATTTATTATAAATTTATTAGAAAACATCTTTTCAAGGAAAAATTTCTTTGTATCTAGTAATTAGTGTCAGGCTTAGTTTTAGAGTGAGACAAAACTGAAAACATACAAAGACAGATAGCAGCCACAGAATATTCCAACAAGGAGCCTTAATTTTACTCATAATTGATTTCATAGTCCTGTGAAAGTGAGTCATTTTCCTTCTTTATGTAAAGGAGCTAAAAAAATTTTTACACCAGTTTCCGAGTTTGAGAAGCTTGTTTTCTCTTTTATGATCTGATTAGGTCAGATCGATGATGCCATTCAATTATATTGTCTTTCTTTTTAAGTATGGATCCTAGAGGTAGCTTTTTAAAAGTATTTAGGAGATTTAAAAGATATTGCATAATATAGCTGAGTAAAGAAAAAGATACAATTTTTCAGAGTATCACATATATTTTGTTTTATGTTGAATAAATAAACTCAGGATTTGAAGTTCAGAACTTGGAATACTAAGCAGTGGGAAAAACAAGACATAGTTTGTTAGCTTCATTTTGCTTTGTTTTTAACTTATTTCCTGTGTAAGGAAAAATCATATTCCTGGGAATATGAACCTCAGGAAAAACTCTGTAAGATTCTCCTAGTTCACTTGATTTGAGGGATTTTTCTAAGTCATATTGTATATATGCTATACACACACACATATACTCACACATACACACACACACACACCATACTAAAGAAGTAGTAGAGGAAATGCAGACAGATGTAACTATATAAACACTGTAAATTTGGGGGAGGTGATCTCTCTCTCTCTCTCTCTCTCTCTCTCTCTCTCTCGTGAGCACTTTCATCCTACAGGGGAAAAAAAAAAAAAAACCTGTAAGTTCTACCAATAAGAACTAATCAGTTTGCTCAGCCATACAAAACAACAAAAAACAACAAAACACTGGCTTTTGACAGAAAGTGGAAGAATATGGAAGATTTATTGCAGAGTGAAGCCATCCAGGGTATGAAGGGGAGACATGTATGTCCCCACTTAAGATATACCAAGTGTCTGCACTCTATGACTGAAACTGATTGACTAAAGGATGTATAAACACAAGAGATGGGTGTGAATGCCAGATGTGGTGTGTGTGGAGGAGTGGGGACTGGGGAAGGACATTTGGAGGAGGGATATGGAGTAAGAGCATTGACGGGATGGGGAGGTGTGGTGTTACCTATTGAGGATATTTTGACCAACTGGACTGGGGAGAAATGTTCACATATTGAAATGTTCACTTTGTAAGCTAAATAATGTGATTGAATGTATAAAAAAAAATTTTTTTTAAATCTCTGGTGAGTTTGAAAGAAATGAAATAAAATATATTTTTAAGTTTGTTTATAAATAAAGATTTAGAAGTTAAAAAAAAGAACTAATCAGTTTGCAACAAATTTAGGAAAATATGACAGTGAAAATTTTCATTTATTGATCTAATACACAGCTCATATAAATAATCAGAAATTTTACTATGAGCAACTTATTTGGAACATGGAAGATGATAAAAAATACTTAAAGATATATTAAAAGTTGAGTACAGCAAGAGGCCCTAGCCATTGTGGCACAAACAGTAGGAAACCACCACCCAAAGCCAGATCACATGAAAGATCCAGGTTTGGTTCCTGGACCAAACTGACCAGGCCAGGCACAGGTCAGAGACAAGTGCCTTTAGTTCTAGCTCACTGAGATGCTGTGACAGGATTGTGACATGGCAAAGTCCCGTGAAAAATACCTATCACTTTGTTTCTCCTTCTTTTTACACATACACATGTGTACACACACACACAAGAAAAATTTACAGATCTTGGATAATCGATTTTAAGAATGGAAAAAAAACAATTAACTTCTCACGTTCTTAAAAACTTAGTCTGTCAAACTAAGACCATTTGTGCATCTACATCCTTGAACACTGTTGAAAAAAATTGTGTAAATTATGAATATATCTGGAAGTACATTCGTAATGTCTAAGAGAGCTTAAATGCTGGTGCCTTTTTAACCATCAAAGCCACCAGTGTAATTCTCCCTGCGACCATCAATTATACACGTCCTGTGACTGCCAAGGTACTCACCAAAGTCCACACCTACCCACCCTACCACCACATGCACACATGGTGTGCTCTCAAGGTGATTGGTATGCATTGCTTGTAATGGCTGAAAACTGGAATCAACCCAAGTCTGTTGTCAACAAAGGACTAATAAAATAAATTGTTATAAAGAGTTACTTTGGCATAAAGAGATTACCAAAATATTTCCTTTTATTTATTTAATTTTTTAGAGGGTGCTCATTGGAGAGAGAAAAGGAAAGAGAAAGAGAGAGGAAGTGAAAAAGTACCTCCCAAGGGCAATGATCATGCCACAATCCCTTTTCCTCCATTTCTCCTTCCTTTCAAGATGTTAGTCATGCATGCGCGTGTGCCTGATGTGTTTCTTAAATCACCAGTCAGGAACAAGCTGCATAGTAAATCAAGTAGGATCCATTCACCTTAACACCAGGCCGTGGGTCAGTCCCCCCAATATTTTTTTTTTTTGGAGAGGTTTTTGGGGCCGTGGGTCAGTCCCCCCAATATTTTTTTTTTTTTGGAGAGGTTTTTGCTACAGGGTGCGTGCACTCGCCAGACAGACAGAGAGAGACATAGAGACAGAAAGCGAGAAACCACCCCCCCAGGGGGGATGGACACGCTACAATCCCTTCTCCTCCATTCTCCTCTTGGGATCCTAGGCACGCATGCACACGGGCTCGGCATGAGTTTCAAGCCACCAGGTCCAGGACGCGAACCACGGTCGACTACGTGGGAGTCCAGCGACATAGCCGTTACGCTAACTGCTGGTTCCCAGTCCCCCAAATATTCTAAGAAACAAAATAAACAAATAAATAACAAAACCCAGACACAATATACACATTATCATTCATTATATATAAATCAAATGATGGATCGGAAGGCTATTATATAGATACTAGATTGATAAAAAAAAGTGTCCTCTTTGTCATAAAAATGCAATAATTTTAAAAAATGAATTATATATGGAGAAAATTATTGTAAGGGGATAGAGATATGGGGAAGGTAAAGAAGACTTACCTTTTATTTTGTGTTTTTATCTCTAAAAATAAGCCATGTTGTATAGCATAAGTCATATAAACTGCTAACTTAAGACTTTATTAAGAATAATATAGGTATAAAAGTACATAAATTATAAAGATACAGCAAAAAGAACCCATAGTAAGTTTATATATTTAACCAGCACTCAGATTAACAAACAGATTTTTATCATTAACCCAGAAGTGCCCTTCGTGCACTTCTCAAGTTTGTTTCTGGTTTTAACATCGAAGCACATGACTAATATTGTTTAATGGAAGATTAGAGTTCTAAGACTACTGCTTATTGTTTATTAAAGGGATATAAATTTGATTTAAAATGTTTAACATTGAAATGATTAATTGGAAGTTTAATATTTCAAAACAGGTAAACTGTCAATAACAGTACTCCAAAACTCAGGGGCAGGGGATGAGAGATTTTTTAAGATGATTTTTCTCTAAAAGAATTGCTTTTTGTTAGACAACTATAAAAATTTGGCATTCTGGGACCAGCAGATGGCATAATGGCTATGAAGCTGGACTCCAATGTAGTTGACTGGGATTTGAGTACGGGACCCGGTGGCTTAAACTCAAACTGGGCGCATATGTGTACGTGCCCAAGATCCCAAGAGCAGAATGGAGAAGGGATTGTGGCGTGGTAATCCCCCCAGGGGGTGATTTCTCACTTTCTGTCTCTCAGTCTCTGTCTTTCTGGCGAGCACATGTGCCCTATAGCAAAAACCTATCAGAAGAAAAATATGCTATTCATATAGTATTGTTCAACTTGATTTCTAAAAGCCAGAGAGTAATTTTAATTGAATTTGAACTACACAAATACATTCTTTAAAGCTGACATTAATAAGATTTAAAGGTGTGAAAGCATTAAATTCACTAACAAACAAACAATCCACATTTATCTAAATTTTTATGGTTTTAAAGAGATAAAATTTTTGTAAATAGACTTTCTTTTTAGACAGTTTTTTGCTATAGCATGTGTGCACTCACTAAAGAGACAGAGAGACATCCTAGGGGGAATGGCCATGCTACAATCCCTTCTCCTCCATTCTCCTCTTGGGATTTTGGGCATACATCCACATGTGCCTGGCATGAGTTTTAAATTGACAGGTTTTAACTTGAACTATGGTCAACTATGTGGTATCCAGTGACATAACCATTAAATCATCTGCTGCTCTTCCAAGTAGACGTTTTTAAATTTTTTTTTTTATTTACAGCAAGATTGAATAGAAAGTATGTTTCTTTTCCACATATATGGTTGCACTCCAGTAAGGAGTGTAAATACACACACACACACACACAGAGAGATGTATATATGTATACATCTGTGTGCGTGTGTATATATACATATATGTGTGTGTGTCTGTGTGTGTGTGACATGTATACATCTGTGCATGTGTATATATACGTATAGGTGTGTGTGTCTGTGTGTGTGTGTGTGTGTGTATATTTACAACTGATAAACTGACACATTATTATCAAAAGTACATAGTTTACATTAGGATTCGTTCTTTTTTCTTTAATCTTTTTTTAAATTATTTTATTTTAACTTTATTTATTATTATTATCATTATTATTTTCCAATTTGATCAGAGAGAGACACAGAGAGAGAGAGAGAGGAAGTGAGAAAGCAAGCCACCAGGTCCGAGACTTGAACCGTGGTCGGCCATGTGAGAGTCTAGCACCTTTAACCACCATGCCACTTGCCGGCCCCAGGATTCATTCTTGATGTTGAATAGTCAATGGATTTGGAAAATGTATCTACCATTACAATATCATAAAGATTAAATTTAATGACTTAAAAATCCTATGAGCTCAGCCCGTTCATCTCTTCTTCCACTCTAACTTCTGGCAATGACAGATCTTTTTAGAGTCTCCACAGTTTTGCCTTTTCCGGAATGTCAGATGGTTGGAATCACACAGGATGTAGAATTTTTGTGTAGGCTTACTTCATTTTGGTTTCCTCCCTGTCTTTTCAGGGCATTTTGGTTGCTTCCAAGTTTTGCTGATTATGAATCTAGCTTCTATAAACATCCATGTGCAGGTGTTGTGTGAACATAAATTTTCATCTCCTTTGGGTTAATACCAAAAAGCATGATTGCTGGATTGTACAGTAAAAGCATGTTTAGTTTTGTAAGAAACTGCCAAACTGTCTTTGTAAGAGGGAGTACCATTTTGCATTCTAACCAGCAATGAACGAGAGTGTGTTGCTCCACATCCTTGTCAGCATTTGCAGTTGTCAGTGTTCTGCATTTTGCTCATTCTGATAGGCATACAGAGATGATCTCATTGTTCTGACTCGAATTTTCCAGACACCATGTAACGTAGAACATCTTTCTATAAACATATGTTTAGTCACCATCTCTCTATATATTCTTTGGTATTGTGCATGTTAAAGTTGTTGACCCATTTTTTAATCAGAATGTGCACTATCTTATAGCTGAATTTTAATAGTTCTTTGTATATTTTAGACAACAATCCTTTATCACATACGCCATTTACAAATGTTTTCTCTCAGTCTGTGTCTTCTCATTGTTGTTATGTTGTGTGTAAAAAGTTGTCACCAAACTCAAAGCTGTCAAGAGTTTCTCCTAGGAATTCTATAGCTCTTTGTTTTACCTGTAAGTCATTAAATTTTGAGCTGATTTTTGTGAAGAGATAAGGTTTGTGTCTACATCAGTTTGGCTTTTTTTTTTTTTTCCTCATCTCCTCATGTGGATGTATAGTTGTTCCAGTACAATTTGTTGAAAAACACTGCTTTTTTCCATTGTATGAACTTAACTCCTTCATAAAATATCAAGCAAATAAATAAAACTGTCCTGAGTTTTTTATTATGTTTCATTGTTTTGTGTATTCTTTAACCTGTAACTTTATATCTTGATTCCTAAAGCTTGAAATAATCCTCAAAGGAAGGTTATTGTTGATTCTTTTGTTTCAATATTGTGTTGGCTCTTAGTGTCTTTGCCTCTCCATATTATGTTTAAAGTTAGTTTGGCAATGTCCACAAAACAACTTGCTGGGGTTTTTATTGGGATTAAATTGCATCTGTAGATCAAAGGGACAAGAACTGACATCTTGACAATATTGAGTTTTCTAAACTATGAGCATGTATATCTCTTCATTTATTTGCACTTTGTTTTCATCAAAGGTTTCTAGGTTTTCTCATATATACTTTGTATATATTATTATAATCATACCTAAGTATTTTTTGTTATGGATATTAATATAAATGCTATTGATGTTAAATCTAAAAATCCTCTCATTTATTACAGGATTATAGAAAAGTAATTATTGCATTGTGTGTATTTACTTTGCTATAATTATTATTTTTAGGTGTTTTCATTTTTTCTTTATTTATTTAGATTTTTGTACACAGACAATTATGTTATCTGTGAAGAAGAACAGTTTTCTCCTTCTCTATCAGTGTACCTTGTCCCTCCCATTTCTTCTCTAATTGCATTAGGTAGGACTTCCAGTACAATAATAAAAAGGAATAGTGAAAGGAGATATCCTTACCTCATTCCTGATCCTAGTAAAAAAAATAATAATTTACTCATTAGAAAGTATAATTTTAGTTATGTTCTAGCACATATTATTTATCAAGTTGGCAAATTCCCTTTCTATTTAGTTTTATTGAAATTTTTATTGTGAATAGATGTCAGATTTTGTCAAATGCCTCATCTGCATCTATTGTCATAATTATGTAATTTTCTTCTTTAGCCTGCTGACATGATAGATTGCATGAATTGATTTATTTTTAAGGCTTTTATGTATGTATGTATGCATTTCATAAGAAAGAAAGAGAAACACTATCAACAGGGTCTCCTGCTGGGTTCCTTCCCCCTGCCTTTTCCAGCCAACTGTGATCATGGGTACGTACACATGTGTACAGCTGACCCAGAAACAAATCTTGAATCTCGAGCTTCCTGATGGTTTCCAGCATTGCAGAGCATCCACTGCCACTGTGTCACTGCAGTCGCATCACATTAATTAACTTTTTAGTTAAGCTTGTTTGGTTTTAGTTTTTAGTTTGCCAGAGGGAGTGTACACTCACCAGAGAGAAGCAGAGAAAATGAGAGAAAAAAAGTGAGAAGGTAACTCTCATGAGTCCCATGAGGAATAATCACATCACAATACATTCTCTTCCATTTCTCTCTCCTTTGGGATTTGAGACACTCACACAAATGTACCCAGCACAGTTCTCAAGTCATTAACTATGGGGTCCAAAGAGTGCATTGGGCCAAGTTGGATCTATCTGATAAACTACCTCTTCAGAGTCTATCCCACACACTAATTGGTTTTTGAACTTTGCATAATTTGCTTACCAAACCCCACTTGGTTATGGTGTAAAATATTTTATATATTATAAAATACTTTATATATATAAAATATGTAAAATACTTTATATATGTAAAATATATAAAGTATTTTATAAATACTTTACATATATATAAAATATATAAAGTGTGTGTGTGTATATATATATAACTTTGCATCTATGTGTATGAAGAATTTTGGTTTATAAGTTCCTTTTAATATCCTCTTATTTTGGTACTAGGTTAATGCTGGATTTACAGAATGAATTAGAAAGTATTCCTCTGCTTTCATTTTCTAAAAGAGGTTGCAGATAATTAGCATCATTTCTTCCTTTAAATTAGAATGCACAAGTGAACTCATGTGGGCCTGGTACTTTCTGTTAGGAAAGGTTATTAACGTTTCAGTTTATTTGTTAGTTATGGCCTATTTAAATAATCTGTTTTTCTTCTGAGTTTTAGCAGAATATGACTTTCAAGGAATTGATCCTTTTTATTAGGTCATCATTCCTTTTGTTTTTGAACATGGAGATCTACCACAGAAATGGGAAATAATCAAGATTTCTCATCCCTAATATTTCTTTCTGTCACATCTGCTGTGTTTGAGATTATCATAGCAATTACCACTTTCTTTTGGTAAGTGTTAGCATGGTATATCTTCTTCTATCCATTTAGTTTCGATATATATGTTTCTTTATATTTAAAGTGTGTTTCTTTTAAACATGATATAGTTTGGTCTTGCATTTTAATCCACTCTAAGAATCTCTGTCTTTTAACTGTGGCATTTAAATTGTAGATATTCAAAACTCTCATTGGTATAGTTGGATTAATATCTATTGTTTTTGTTTTTCTCTTTTCTATTTGTTGCCTTTGTTATTTTTGTCTTCTGCTCTTTCTAGGGGTGTGTGTGTGTGTGTGTGTGTGTGTGTGTGTGTGCATGCTTAAAACTGATACTTTGTATAATTCCAATTTCTCTCTTTTCCTAGCACTTAGTTTTTTTCTTATATTGTTTTTAGTGGTTGCTTTAGTGCTTACAACATACATTTACAACTAGCAGAAATCTGCTTTCGATAATACCAATTCATAGGTAGTGTGAGTACCTTATAATGACAAAAGAATTCTAATTCCTTCCTCTTGCACTCATTGTATTATTTCTGTCATTCATTTTACTTATACATCAACATACAATAGTGTGTGAACACATGTGTGTATATATGTGTGTGCGTGTGTGTGTGTGTGTGTGTATATATATATATATATATATTATATATACACAATTAAATACATCTTTTTTTTTTTTTTGGAAAAGTTTTTGCTATAGGGCGTATGCACTCTCCAGAAAGACTGAGAGAGACAGAGAGACAGAAAGCAAGAAATCATCCCCCAGGGGAGATGGCCATGCAGCAATCCCTTCTCCTCCATTCTCCTCTTGGGATCTGAGGCCCACATGCACACACACCTGGTATGAGTTTAAGCCACTGGGTCCAGGTCTCCAACTGCTGTTGACTACATGGGAATCCAGCAACATAGCCATTATGCCATCTGCTGGTCCCTACATCTATTAGTTTTAACTAGCATTTATTAAAATAATAAAAATTGTGTTTTACATTCAGTTATTAATTTTCTGATATTCTTTTGTAGATCTTGTTTTCAATCAATTTTTCCTTCTCTGAAAAAAAAAAAAAAAACTTCTTTTGGGAACCAGCAGTTAACATAATGGCTATGTTGCTGGACTCCCATGTAGTCGACCGTGGTTTGCGTCCCGGACCCAGTG
>NW_006199080.1:2072144-2084419 GCF_000334495.1 Tupaia belangeri chinensis
CCCGGCCCCTAAGACAAAACCCCCCCCCCCAAAAAAAAAAAAAAACGAAAACCTCTTTTACATTTCTGGAAATGTAGGTCTTCCAATAACACATGTCATTTTTTTGTCTGAGAAAATGTTTATTTCTCCTTTCTTTTTGAAGATAATATCACAGGATACTTAATTTCAGTTTGATGAATATTTTCTTCAATATTTTAGATATTGTACTTTTTTGTTGTTTACATTGAATCATTATAATGTGATTATGAAGGTGAAAACTTTATGTGATTATGGCATCCAAAGATAGAACATTTGAGTTGAAATTAAGATTAAAGTCATTAGGATAGAGACACCATGATTTTAATTGGGTGAGTATATAAAGTGAGGGAATGAAATAATAACAGGGAGACTCATGGATAGCCTCTCTGCTATGCCATCACCCTCGTGTTGTGATCAGGGACCTACAAGATGCCCACCAGATATAGCTCTTGGAATTTGGATGTCTAAACTGAGAGCTGAAGAAACCTTTGTTCTTCTAAATCACACAATCTCAGGTATTTGTTTCAACAGCACGGCAGTGTACTAATACACAGGAAATTCTCGCTGGTTCTTCAATATTTCTTCTATTCCTTTCTCTCTTCTTCATCTACCATTTCTATTACACAGTTCTTAAGCAGTCTGTTTTAGTTTTTGTTTGTTTTGTTTTCTGTCTTTTTCTTTTTCTTTTTTTTTTTTCCAGTTTGGTAAGTTTCTAATAACATAATCAAAGAGGATTTTTTTTCCTTGGCTCTATCCATTCTACTGCTAAGTCCATCAAAGACAATCTTTATATCTGAAACGGTGCTTGTGATCCGTAGCATTTCTGTTTTATTCTTTCTTAGATTTTTCATCTCTGTGCTTACGTTGCCTGTCTGGTTTTTCATGCTGTCGACTTTATCCCTCAGCCTGTAATTAAGTTGTTTCAAAATCATAGTCTGATAATTACAACTCTTTGCCATAACTAAATCTGGTTCCGATATTTGTTCTGTTTCTTCAAACGGTGCTTTTGCCTTCCAGTGTGTCTCATATTCTTTTTCTCCTGAATTGCCAGACATGATGTATAGTGTGAAAAGACAGCTCTAAGTAGGCCTTTGTCACTGAGGTGGTGAAATGTGGAGGAAGCACCCCGTGTCCCTGGACTGCAACTTTCACAAGTGCTCATCAGTCCTCCCTAACCTTAGATGGGACAGACTGAGTAAGGTGGATGGAGTGGGTATTTCTCTTCACCCAAGTTGTTTAGATTCTGGCACATCTCTAGCAGGTTAGGCTTTGCTTAGTTTCTTCTAAGAATAGACCTTTTTAATAAGAATAAGATATTTCCTGTATTTTAAAATGGCCTTTTCCCCTCCCCATGAAAAATAGCACAAGGATATTTTTCTCTCAGAGAGTCCCTGTGAGAACCTAAGAAGCACATATGATGTACTAGGAGCTTGCCGGTTTTTTGTTTTGTTTTGTTTGTTTTGTTTTTTTGTTTTCTTTTTTTGGAGAGGATTTTGCTATAGGGCACGTGAGCTTGCCAGACAGACAGAGGGAGACAGACAGACAGTGAGAAATCACTCCCCGGGGGGATGACCATGCCACAATCCCTTCTCCTCCATTTTCCTCTTGTGCTCTTGGGCATGCATGCACACGTACCTGGTGTGAGTTTAAGCCACCGGGTCTGGGACTCAAACCGCGGTCAACTACGTGGGAGTCCAGCAACATAGCTATTATGCTTGCTGCTGGTCCTGAGCTTGCCATTTTTAAAATGTGAATATATCAATGAATATTGGACTCAAACAGAAAGTTATAGTTGCTATCAAATTCGAGTTGAATGCTTTCTCTAAAGCTAATATGGGAGATATCACCCAACTTAAAAAAAAATAGATACATAGGTTTTTAAATTTTTCTATGGCTGCATGACCATTTTAAAATGATGTATTAAAACAATTATTATTTTATTAATATCTGTCATTCTTCAGATTATGATTTTCAGTAGAACACAAAGGAGACGGTCCATCTCTCTTCCATATTTGAGTCCTCAGTTAAAGATTCTTAATGTTTGAAGACGACTGGACCAGTTCATCTTGTCCAGCACCTTGATTCTTCTCATACGCCCTATACTGAAGCTGGATGTGCCAGATGGCTTTTTCACTCACATGTTGGCTACCAAAGTTGATATGATTAACAGCTACTGAATAACCACCCTTGTTCTCTCAGTGGTCTCTCTAAGAAGCTATACAGACATTTCACACAGTTTGGTGACCTCGGCAAAGTAGGACATGCTACACTATGCCTGGCTCCCTGTAGTGTTAAATATTCCAGAAGCCTCTGGAAAAAGCTGTAAAACTTTCCAGAACTCCCTGAATGTCACAATTCTGTCACACGATATTGATCAAATAAGTAGTAAACCAGGCCAGATTTAAGGTGAGGGAAATTAATCTTCATTTCTCCATGGTAAAAATAGTGTAGAACCTGAAACCATCTTTAATCTAGTATGTCAGGCTTAAGAAAAATAATATTATAAATATCTTAACTTTGCAAATTTTATATTAACTTAAACTAAAGAAATGCATTATCATGTACGCTGTAAGGCCTCATCGAAGTGAGGGGCCTCGGTTAAATTGCACGGTTTAGGAGTATATCTGATTCTGTTAGAAGTTGAATACACTGACAATGTATAATAGAATAAGCCTCTGGACACAAACTGAACATCTTTGGTAGTGAGAGACGTGTTTCTTAAATACTCTTGTATACTTCACTTACCTTTTGCCTCTTTTTATATGAAACTGCTGGATGTGAAAATATGTTCTGATTTTAACCAGATTACTTTAATGTCTTCATGTTGTGGCATAGAGAAAGAATGCTGATATAGTCATAACTTCCAGTTATTGTATCCTTTATTTATATGATAGGTTAAAAACTAAATATGTCAATGAACTATTATCTTGCACTTATGTGTAAAAGATTTTTTATTTTTATTATTATTATTACTGCAATAGGGCATGTGTGCTTTCTGAAGAGTGGGAAAACGTAAGGAATCAACTCCCTGTCTCCTTTTGAGATTTTGGGCATACACACACACACACACACACACACACACACACAAACAACATCCGGCGTGTTTGTCAAGGCTCTGGTCTGGGACTCAAATCCCACAGCCAGTCACGTGGGATCCAGCTGCTTTAGCCTGCATTCCACCTGCTGGCCCTTATTCATTTCTAGTCAATCTAAGATATCCTTCAGTGGGGAGTGGAGAGAGAGTATTAGAAAGGGATATGCGATAAGAAGTACTCTAGCATTCTTGCAAAAATGTATAATTCCTGAAATTCATAAAGGACATCTTAACTATGTAGAAATTTAATAGCATTAAAAATAGAATTTTGACATTAAGTATTTTTCCTAATATTTTACTACATTGCAAAATATCCTAAAGTAATTTTTTCAGGAGATTGAAGGAAGATATATTGGAGATGAGATGCAAAACCTTCAATCTACAATCTCTGGATTAGAGACTTAGGCCAGGGAGAAAGAGGAAGTGGTAGGAGAGGCAGGAACTAGGAAACAGGCGCCAATCTCTCCACTCATGTTTTGTTTTGTTTTTCCTACAGAAACCCATACTCAGTGGATTGTCATGTAAATTTAACTTAAGCTACACTTTCTTTTTCTTATGTCATGAAAGGGATTTGGAAGTCCCATGTGGCCTGAAAAGTGAAACAGAATTACCTAAATTAAGACTGTGGTGAGAGCTGAGTGAACATAAGCTATGGACCAAATGAACAATGAAGCAAAATCAAAAGAAATCTCAGAATTGTATTTTCCTACAGGGAAGCTTACTCAGGCCAGTCAGAAAACATGGTAAATTATATAGGAAAAGATGGTAATAAGGGCCAGCAAGTGGCACGGTGTTTAAAGCTCTGGACTACAATGTGGCTGGCTATGATTCAAGTCCTGGACTTGGTAGCTTAAAAATCATGCCAGACATGTGTGCATGTGTGCTCAAAATCTCAGGAAGAGAAGGGATTGAGATGTGGCCATCCCACTGGGGCGGGTGTGTGGGGGGATGATTTCTCACTTTCCCTCTCTCTGTCTTTCTCTGGTGATTGCATGCACCCTATGACCCTATGACAAAAACAACAACAACAAAAAAAGAAGATAGTAATGGAATCAGGTAAACGCATGTAATAATATCAAATACAGATTCAGCAGTAGTTGCAAGCAGTATGCTCAAAGGTGTGTCTAGTTACATATGAGAGCTAGTCCTTAAACAGACAATTTACATAACAGGACCAAAAAGGATACTGAGTTCATCACAGACCTCAAGCGATGATAGTGGATTCCTTTCACCTCATAAATTATTTAAGTCCATGGTCCTTATCTGAGCAGGGAGATATTATTTAGAAAGGGTAATTAGAAAGAAGCATAAAATGTAAGTGACCTAATTTTTTTTTTTTTACCTAAAGGTATTGATATTTTAATTTATAAAGGCTACCTATAGGATTGCATCATCTAGGATCCAGATCTCTTCCTGCTACTTAAAGGAAAATCACTCGATGCAGATTACACCAGTTTTAGAAAAAATAAAGTTTCACATTTATAAAAATCTCTAAATATGGGATCCTGTTACACATTTTTCTTATTATTCTTTATATTATGTGATCTGTTTTGTTATCATTTTAGTTTGCTACTTCCATAACTCAGCTCCTTGAAAATCGAAAGCATTCAATAAATGTTCGATGGCTTTAACTGAATTGCTTTGAACAATGCTTTTCAAAGTATGGCCTGTAGACTAGCAGAATCAGCACCAGCTAGGAACTTGAAAATGCAGATTATCAGGCCAGTCTCCATTTTATTAAGTCGGAAATTCTGGGGTTAGAAACCAGTACCTGTGTTTAAAAAGTCTTCTAGAGGATTCCTACATATACTAAAGTTTGAGAATTATTACTTTATGAAAAGTTTTCCTTCCTGCCTGCCTTCCTTTATTTCTCTCTTGCCAGATGGTGCAGGCACTCATCAGAGAGAAACAGAGAGAGAGAGAGAGAGAGAGGAAATGTGGAAAAATACCTCCCTCCCAATGAGGCATGGTCCCATGACAAACCCTTTTCTATTCCTCACTCCTTGGGGGATTTCGAACATGTACACACATATTCCTGGTGTGTTTTTCATGCCACCAGGGTCAGGATTCAAACTGCGATTGGCCAGGTCAGACTCTGTGCTTCTAACCAGTGTGCCATAGAGAGTTTTCTACAATTAAGGTCTCTTCTAATCACTTTTTCATACCTCTATTAAGGGGTGACAGTTAACTTCTAAAATTCACACTTTGAAGTTTCAAACATGTGACGATCCCTTAGCTGATTTAATTATTGTTTTTCAAATTAGCCTGTGCTTAACTAATGTGGAAGAAAATGCCAGCTGACTAGTATTTGTTTTCTCAGATGTCTCTTTCAATTGCTTTGCTCCTTGTCATCTAACCCTGTTATGTCAAGTTGTCTTCATATTCCTTTTACACTGAAGCATCTTAATAAATGGTAATCTATGTGTATTGTCTTCTCTGTTTTCTTTCCCTCTTTGTTCCTGAACACCCTAAAAATCCCAAATCTGACTCTACCACTCCACTTAACATTTGAACTTTTCTAATTTCATACTGAAATGATAAACCAGTATATCTTTGTTCAGATTTAAGTAGCCTGTGTAGCATTTGATCTTTCCCCATATTCTTTTCTATAATTTCTTTTGTTTGTTTCTTCCATGAGTAATGGAGACAAGACAACCTTTTTCCCAAAAAGCATGATCTTGACACGCAATCCACAGCTTCAGCCAGCCTGGATCGTGGCATGCACAGATACACTCAAGAAGCTCTCCGAGCAGAAACAGAAACTTCCCTATTTGTTCCACACTTAAAGAACATCGTGGTATTTTTTTTTATTTTTTTTTCTCTTCTTTCTTTCTTCCTTTCTCTTTCTTTCTTTCTTCTTTCTTTTTCTCTTTCTTTCTTTGTTTTTAAACACACTGCACCACTGCCTATCAGCTTATCCCCTCATTTTTGCAAGCAGTGTCTCTAGACTTCCAATTAGTGTTATACATAGCACAGCTCTTTCTTAGTGCCTTGGAGGGATTCTCTTTCTCTCTACAAAATAACATCATCCCTTAAGATTACCTTCTGTTTTTCCTCTTCTCATTTTATACTGATCCCACTGAGAGGGCGCATATAACCTATAATATTGCTGTTTATACAGTGATAATTACATAGCCTATATTTCCATAATGAACATTTCTGAGATTTTCTAAATAGTTCTTTTAATTATTATTTTCATTTTGTCAGAGGGTGCATGCACTGGCCAGAGAGAAACAGAGAGAGAGTAAGAGAGAGAGAGAGAGCAAGTGAGGAAACAGCTCCCATAGGTAATGGTCACAATGTAATCCCCTCTCCCTCATTTCTCCTTTCCGGATTTTGGAGGCATATACATGTGTGCCTGGCATGCTTTTAAGCTGCAGGTCCAAGACTGGAACTGCACATGTGACCATGTGCCACCTCAACCACCACCTCAAACACCATGCCACAGGCTGGCCCCATCTCTGAGATTTAAATTCAGATATCTAAAACCTAAAGCAGTTTCCTATGAAATTTCTGTTTATTTCCTCAAAGTCCGTAAGTCTGAAAAATCCATGCGCTATTTATGAATTTCAAAGTATGACATACTTATTGTAGAAACACACACATGAATATACACACAGAGGCATAAAATTGAGAGCATGAATCACTCATAAGACTACTACCTGGAAATAACTAATTAGTGTTTATACACAAACACACACACACACAATCTGCTTTCCTTGATCTGTAAACATAATGTTATTATTTTTTTTGAATCAGAAATGTGGTTGTTTAGGACCCCAGAGTATATTTTGTTATCCACATGCAAAATGCTGTAACTATTTATGCATAAGCTTCATACTAAGTAAATTAGATGATTTTTTTGCACGGGACTGTTTCTTTGACTGCTATATGCACTTGGTTGCATTTCAATTACAAAGGGGTCTGTGCAGCAGAATAGAGATCTTTCAGGTTCGAAGCTCGCACACAACATTACCCCTGACTTACAGAGTATGGCTTTCCATAAATATACTCTCCTTCTGGGAACCAGTACACTTTCTCTAGAAAAACAGTAGAGAACCACAGTGTGACATTTACTGAAAATTCGGTTTTGCAGTGGGCATGCTTCACACTATTATCTCACTTCTATGCATCTTAGGTCAAAGCTATTGAAAAGCTGTTTATTCCAAAGTTCAAATGTCAGCATAAAGTGTTCTGCGATTAACGTACTCCTGAGGGGTTTGTGTGAATGTGTATATGTGAGTGCATTTTTATGTTTTTTAGATAAAAGAATATTGCAAAAATAGCTTAAATTGTGAAATAGGCATTGTTGCTATTTCTGAATTTTTGAGTCAGAAGATAATTTAGATCCAAATCTAAATAATTTTGGGAATGCTGTCCAAGGGTAAAAAAGCAAAAGGTAATAAGATAACTTGAGATATGAAAGTACAGGCCAAAAGAATTAGATAAAATGTGGGTAATTAAGAAAGGGGAAACCTTAAGGAGACCACTCTGTCTTACGAAATTTTATCTAAGCACATACATAAATGACTGTTTCTAAAATGAAAGCCAGTCTTTTAAATAGAGAAAAGTTATATAAATAGAGAAAATTTATATTATGTAAGCTCTATGTTGCCTACTTAATTCCTTACAAAAATTGCATATTCTGCACTTCTAGTGGAGTAGCGAAATGTGAAGCAGAAAAATATGTCTGATTACTGTCTTGAAGGAGTTTTGAACTCTCAGAAGGTGAAACAATGTACAGACAAGTACAAACACAGATAGAATATACTGTCAGGAGAGCAAAAGCTCCTCTTCCACGTGATACAGCTCTCTATTGTCTGAACAGGCCGCCATGTTTGACTGCAGTTGGGTATGTAATTTTTTCTCTCTCTCCGCTTCCCATCTGGCGAGTAAATGTGCCCTCTGCCAAATTAAAAAAGGAAAAAAAAATTGTTTTTTGTTTTGTTTTGTTTTTTAGGCTTACTTCATTCAACTGAATTTCTCCTTCATCCACCTTTTTTTAAAAGAATTATTTTCTTTATTTTATTTATCATTATTGTTATTTTTTAATTGACCATAGTAAAACACAGAGAGAGAGAGAGGGAGAGAGAGAGAAAACGAGAAAGCAAGCTGCCAGGTCCAGAACTCAAACCATGGTCAGCCATGTGGGAACACAGGGCTTTTAACCACTACACTACTTGCCAACCCCTTTGCTTCTTTTTTAAAAAATATAGTTTTGCTTTCATTTAATCATAGTGCATCTTTGCTGTATACAAAATGTCTTTTTCTCCATGGTGAACACAGTGCATATTAGTCAAGTCATAGATATTACCATGTATATTATCATCAACAGATAAATTTTCATTTTTGTGTCTGCTAAATGTTTTGTTTTTCCCCTGACCCATCCCCTTTCTGCCTCCTATAACCCACTCCCTCATATACTGTCTCTAGTGTTGGCCTCTTTGCTCTTATACCTTCCAGACTTTAAGTTTCTGGTATAGAGTGTGGGCCTTCAGTATATATTAAGCAGGGACATGCAATGCTTGTCTTTCATTTTATAGTCTGGCTTTCTTCACTTAATATTAAACCTTTTGTATCCATCCACTTTGTATCATATGTCAGGGTCTCATTGTTCTTTATGCCTAAATGATATTCCATATTAGATACATGCCACATTTTTTCAGTGCACTAGTCTGTTCCTAGACATTTGACCTGATTCCATGTCTTAGCAATTGTGAATAATTATGCAATAGACAAAGATGCGCAAATGTTTTTCCAACTGAATGTTTTCTGACTCCCATTCTTTCAATGAAAATTTAGATTTTTTTTCATGAAGTTTTGTTTTACTACAGGTGCTGTTACATTTCTTTTTAACTTCACTACTCACATCAATATTTATTTTATATAACACTCAGTCTTTGTTTCTTCCTTATCTTTAACAAAATTTTCTTCACCTACCCCCTTTTATAACCAACCTAAAGATAATTATAATCTTCAAAAAACATTTCCCTTCAAAACAAAATGCAAAAATGTGAAAACCACAACCTTCAAACAATTTTTTATTTTTAATTTATTCTATTTATTTATTTATTGCTACAAAATATGTGCACTTGAGAGAGAGAGACAGAGGGACCAGCAGTTAGCGTAATGGCTATGTCACTGGACTCCCATGTAGTCGACCGTGGTTCGAGTCCCGGACCCAGTGGCTTAAACTCATGCCGGGCGCGTGTGCATGCGTGCCCAAGATCCCGAGAGGAGAATAGAGGAGAAGGGATTGTGGTGTGGCCATCCCCCCGGGGGGTGATTTCTCGCTTTCTGTCTCTCTGTCTCTCTCTGTCTGTCTGGCAAACGCACGCACCCTATAGCAAAAACCTCTAAAACAAAATGAGAGAGAGAGAGACAGAGAGGAAAAAGTATGAAATCATCACCCTGAGGAGGATAACCATGACACAATCCCTTATCCTCCATTCTCCTCTTGGGATTCAAACCATAAAGCTAACCATGTGGAATCTAGTACCTTAATTTCCATTCTACCTTCTAGTCCCAAGTAAGTTTTACTTTAGTTTTCTGTTTCAAATTTTCACAGTACAACTTTTGTACCACTTCTGTCACATTATATCTACTAATTATTTAGTGCTACTGTTTGGTCATAATCCATCATTACTCATTTCTTCCCTTCGATTTCTTTTTAAGGATCTTGGAGTCTATGACCTATAATCCCCACCCCACCCTTTGCATGAGTGTTCTTGAATCCATTACATCCTCCTTAATTATTTGCTTGCCAAAATTCCAATTTTGAATGAACTCAAAAATATGCCTTCTCTGTGCCTATGACCAAGCAGCTGGTTCTCACACCCAGGCAACCACACTGGTCTTTTTTAACATTCAGTACCTCTGCCTTCTAATAGGCTTATGGTATTGTCTAATCATCCTGCTATTCCAGTGGTGGACTCAGTTTTGCAATCTTAAGAATATATCAAGTTTCCTTCCTTCTTCTCAGATCTCTTATCTGACTCACATTCTGCCATTTCAGCATAGGAGCTTGTCTTACACATGACCAAGAGAAGAGAAATCACTAGATAGTCTTTTCTCTCTCAATTACCAAAAACCATCTGAGCGAGGTCACCAGTGACCTTGAAGTTGCCAAACACAGTATTTTCCATTCCACCTACACATTACACATCACTTGAGTGAAATGTTCAATATCATTGACCTCTTAATTCTAGAAATATATCTTATCTCTTGAATTCTTCTCATACCAGCAGATTCTCTTTGTACTTCTCTGAGTCTTTCCCATCTCATTTTATAAACTCTAAATATTGAAATGCCCTAGAATTTGATCCCATATCACTGTATACTTTTTCATTTTCTTCATAGTCCCTAGTTTGTAAACATTATTTTGTGATTTTTTTTTAAAACCTGGGTTAATGTCTTCCCCCATAATTGTCAGACATTAAGGTTATATGTATTTTACTTAAAGAAATTCTCATTTTCTATATTTTGGTCACTTGTCTCTACTTCCATTCCATTGCATAGGGCATATACACAGAAGATATGTGTGTTTGCTATGGACAAATGGAAGTACTGCTATTTTATTACACTAGCACTATTTGTATGAACATGGATAAAAATACAGGTTGAGTGTCTTTTACTAAAAAAATTTTTGGAACCAGAGTGTTTAAAATTTTAGATTTATTTTGGATTTTGGAATATTTGAATAAACATAATAAGATACCTTGGGAATGAGGCCCAAGTCTAAACATGAAATTCACTTATATTTCATATATACCTTAAACATATAGCCTTTAAATAATTTTCCATCTTTTGGATTGCAGCATTTTAACTGTGACTCATCAGATGAGATCAGGTATGGAATTTTCTACTTGGAGTGCCATGTCACAATCCTCAAAAAGTTTAGTTTTGAGGATTTTGGATTTTGGATTTTGGGAAGTAAGGTTGCTCAAGCTGTATAGAGGTGATCAACGATTTCTATCTACTTTATGTTTTCATAAATTTTCAAAAGAGTAGGCTTTTAACTGGCCCTTTCTTGCACTGAATGTACAGTAATCACATCTCATTATTGCATTCTTCCTGCTTAAAAGCTGTCACTGGGAGCTTTGAGCTTTTTCTTCTCTTCCTGAGGTAGTGTGCTATGCTAAAGCTAAAGAGGTCTTTACCTGCTACTAGCTAGAAGTGGGAGGCTCTGCGGCAAGGAAGAACTTGCTTTCACTTTGGTGCCTACAGGGCATCTGACATTACTCATTTCAATCAGACTACTTTCTACCTTATTAGTGATGCTAGGTGCTTCCTGGTGCAGATTAATTTCCTCTTACAGATCCGCATAAATTGTCAATATTATCCTATATCTCAACTACATATTCCTTCAGGGAATTTGTCAGCATACCTTCTCCCACTTGAATACTATATTTAAATTCTCTGCGTATCTGTATTGGAATATGCCAAAAAAAGGTACAAGAATCTAGAGTATGTCTGGTTATAGACATTACCTAAAGTATAGTTAAATAATACCACTTTATATATCAACAATTGAAATACTGGCCTAGTTCACCTACTATTTTTGAACAAAATGTTGACAGCTCCCTGTTGGTTTATGCACAGTGTCCTTTTTCTCTGTCTTTGCAGCCACTAGTCACATACCACATCAAGTCAGATGCAGATAATGAAGAATTGATTTCATTTCTAGTTTTATATTCTGAAGATTTGGGGTTTTATGTATCATGCTGCTATAGCTTGAATATGTTCCCCTGAAATTCACGTGTGGATCTGATGAAATGAGATTAAGAGGGTAAAAATGCAATATTAGTATGGTGTCAAAATGTAGGGCCCTCAGGAAGAAGATGGGATTGTTTGGTTAGGGTGAGGCCTCATGGTTGTACTCTGGTGGGGTTTCTAGGGAAGAGTTGAGGCAGATATTCGAAATATAGACCAAACTCTCTTTGTACTGGGCCACCATCTTTTCTGCTCTGTCAGCTATGGTTAGACATAGACCGACCTGATGCAACTTCCATATCTTTGAACTTTTCAGCCGCCAGAATCATGAATCAAACTTCATTCTTGGGAAATCATTCAGTTTCAAGTATTAGTGTTAGCAACACAGTAATGGACTAATATATATATATATATATTATAGTGTATATATATATATATAGTATATATATAT
>NW_006199080.1:2087223-2124723 GCF_000334495.1 Tupaia belangeri chinensis
TATACTATGTTAATATGAAAGTATAGGCACCTTTTGTTTGATAAATCAGGCAAGTCTAGCATAACCACTCCCCAAGAAACAAGGCAGAAGCAACTAAAACAAAATTATTTACTACTATAAACATGACCTCAGATTCATAGTGTAAACCAATTTCACCTACATGTTAACCACTTTACATATGTTTTATTTGTCTTTTTTCCCCCCCTGGATTTGAACTTCTGTATATCAGCAATTTCCTTAAGGAGTTGTTTTCTAAGCCTTGGTTTATAGCAATGTACCGGTTTAAGGTCAGTGTAGAAAACAGAAAACACTCTTCAGTATTTTACTAAGAAAATGTTTTTCTATGAGGGATGACATGTTTGCCAAATAGTTGAGGGGTTAGAGAACATAATAAAAATAGGCTTTCTGAACACTCAGGAAAGATCACTCTCTCCAGGGTCATAAACCTAGAAGCAGAAACATAAAATCAGAAAATGGCTTATTTAGAAGTTGCCACTAAATTCATTGCATTTTTAAACCACATCCACAAGTATGTCTTGAGACATCCAAGCTATTGATGAACATTAAGTATTCCAGCCTTCAGACTGAAATAAAGTCCTCTCAACACCAACAACCTCGAAATATGGCATTGGGAAAACACTTCAGACAAAATCATCTCCATATCCAAGGTAACAAAATAATTGTCCAATCTCATTCTTGCCTTCAAAGGCTGAAGTAAAAATGCGGTTTGTGCTTTATGGCATTCAGACTAACCAAAGTATACTAGTGAATATGTCTATAAGTACTTTCATCATAAACATCCTTTTGGGGGAAAAAAAAATAGGTCAGACCTGTAGCTCAATGATTAGGGAACCAGATTCCACATAGCCAAGCATAGTTCAAATCCCAGCCCCAGGGGGCCAGCAGTTAGTGTAATCGCTATGTCACTGGACGCCCACGTAGTCGACCACGGTTCGCATCTCGGACCTGGTGGCTTAAAACTCACTCCGGGCGTGTGTACGTGTGTGCCCAAGATCCTGAGAGGAGAATGGAGGAGAAGGGATTGCGGGGTGGCCATCTCCCCTGGGGGTGATTTCTCGCTTTCTGTCTCTCTGTCTCTCTCTGTCTGTCTGGTGAGCGCACACACCCTATAACAAAACCTCTCAAAGAAAAAAAAAAAAAAATCCCAGCTCCAGCAGCTTGAAAAAATCAAGATGGGGCCAGTAGGTGGTGTTGAAATTCCACATGGTTAAATGTGGTTTGAAGCCAGGACCCAGTTGCTTAAATATCATGCTAGACATGTGTGTGCACATGCCCAAAATTCCAAAAGGGGAAGGGATTGTAGTGTGACCATCTGCCCTGGGGAAGGGGTGATTTCTCATTTTCCTCTCTCTGTCTCTATCTCTTTGCTTCACTCTGTCTCTCTCTGTCAAGCACATATGCCCTAAGGCAGAAAAAAATAAAGAAAAAGAAAGAAAGAAGAAAGAAAAAAAAAGAAAGAGAAAGAAAGAGATAAAGAAGAAAGAAAGAGATAAAGAAGAAAGAAAGAAAGAAAGAAAGAAAGAAAGAAAGAAAGAAAGAAAGAAAGAAAGAAAGAAAGAGAGAAAGAGAGAAAGAAAGAGAGAGAGAAAGAGAGAAAGAAAGAGAGAGAGAAAAAGAAAAAGAAGAAGGAAATACACACCAGGCACAAGTGTATGCATGTCTGAAATCCTGACAGACAAAAAGAAATGGAGGATAAGGGGTTATGGCATAACTACACCCTGTTAGGGGGTCTTACTCATTTTCCTTTTTCTCTTTCTCTCTAATGAGCACATGTAAATCATAAAAAGTAAAAAAATAAATAAATAAACAAAGAGTTGCTATGAAAGATTCATTAAATATGAAGATCATAAATATAGCCCAACTCAGAGATATTATAGATTTACAGTAATTAATATATCAGGCAAAGTAAAATATTAGCTCTCTATTCTCCTTAATTCCTGCTATATTAAAATATTTGAACTTTCAAAAGCCCTAGATTTGCCCTTACCTCTTAGCTTACCCAGTAAGTTCCTAAAACCAGGATTGCCACTCTCTCCCTCCATCCCGTCTATTGGCCTATCTATCAGCTTCAGGAAGCATTATTTTATCACCATCATTTACATTTGCTCCTTCCTATGTGGTCACAACGCTCTTAATGTAAATGTCTATCATATAACGAACATCTATTAAGCTACTTTTATATCCCAATAGATCATAAAGTTTTTAAGGACAGCCTTCTTTTTCAATGCTCAGTGTACATAACAGATGCTCAGTAAAGGTTACATGTATTTGTTCAAGTACTATTTTGAGATTCCTTGGTACCAGTTAGATATGAGTTATACTTAGCAAACTTTCATTTTATTTAAAGTACTATATTACTGATTACATAAAATGCCATATAAATAGATTCTTATCTTTAGTTTTAAGTTTAAGCATCTTGACCATAGGTAAATTCAGTTATATTTTTTCTTCATAAGTGTAACATACTTGAAATATAAAGGGGCCTCACTCTTCCTTTCAACATCATAACTATTAAGTAAAACATTGAGTGTGTTTGCGTGCACACGTACACACATGTATTGTTAATGAATCAGAACAAAAATAGAACTTTTCCTCCCAGATAAGACTATTTTAAGTGGTAAAAATTATGGATGAAAAAATAGTTGAGTGGACTTGAAGTCCTACAACAGCACGTAAGGATGAAAATAGAAAAAAAAAATTATTAGAATTAAGGACATTGTTGGAGCCAGCAGGTGGCATGGTGGTTAAGGCAATGGATACTCCCACATGGCTGACCACAGTTCGAGTCCCGAACCTGGTGACTTGCTTTATCACTTTCATTCTCTCTGTGTGTGTGTCTCTTTCTGGTCAAATTTTAAAAATAAATAAATAAATGAATGAATGAATAAAATTAAATTAAATAATTCTTAAGAAAAAAAAAAGAATTAAGGACATTGCATTTTCTTGGCCAGAAAAATCTACCCCAATTCCTAGACCATTTTAACTCCTACTTGTTGAGAAAATATCGACAAAATGTATTTTGTAGGAAAACATCAATAATGCTGTTTTTAGATATTTTTAGCATAATCATTATTTTTCTAAAATATTTCAGGTATAAATGGTAGGTTCTATAGACAGAGTTTTCAAAAACTAAAATATTACCTATAGTCAGCTGCTTTCATTTAAGAATTTCTTATTTTTATTTTCTCTTGGCTTATGCCAAAAATGCAAATTCAAAAGCTTCAGAAAAAAAAATTGGAAATAAGCACTGATGATTTAAGAAAGAGAAACCATAGTTACAATTATGATACTGTCATTACGGTTTTATGCATCACAATTTCTAGAACAAGAATTGATAATGAGAACCAAAAATTCAGATGTGATGGCAAACATCTTTACAGTAGAAAATAGAACAAAAAATACTATCATTCTATGAGTCACTTACATTTAAATACACCTATTGCAAATAATTCGAGGACATTCGGAAAGAAAATATACTATAAATTATCCCTCTTTCTACTATTAGAACTTAGAAAATGAAGTGGCAAATAGTCTTGTCCAAGTACTAAAAATGAGAAGTTAGAGAGGTGAATGGAGGAGAAAAGCAATAGGAAAAAAAAAAAAAAAAAAGAAGACAAGGACAACAGAATATGTACAGATTAAAGTAGATTGAGGATAATATGGGACCAGCAGGTGGTATTATGATTAAGAGTGCTGGGGTGCCGGACTACCACATGACTGACCATGGTTCTAGTCCTGAACCTGATGGCTTTCTTTCTCATTCTCTCTCTCTCTCCCCCTCTCTGGTCAAAATTAAATAAATAAATAAAGTTTTAAAAAATAGTTCTTTAAATTAAATAAATAAAGCAGTGCCACTATTAAGGGGCCAAATCATTATTTAAATCATATACCTACCCTGTAGCCTAGTGGTTAAGGGAAGTGGAATCCACATAGAGGGAGGACTGCCCCCTGTAGCTTCAGCCCCGGGACCCCCAAGTCAGCCAGGTACACTTTTTTTTTTTTCCTCTCTCTTTTTCTTTCTGTCTCTAGGAGTACACACACCCCCTTAGCAAAAAAAAAAAAGAAAAGAAAAGAAAAGAAAAGAAAAGAAAAAAGGAATCAGATAGTAGATATTTGAAAAGTATGTTTTTCAAAGTAAATTGAAAAAGGTCAGATCTAAGAATTTGTTTTATGGATACATTAACAAAAGTTCAACTGAATCCTTTCTGACAAATATAAATATAAATGCTATTTAAGGCCAGCCTCAGAGCTTAATGGTTAAGCATAATATATAGGGAGTCAGTTCCTACGTGAACAACTGCTATTCAAATCCAAACCTGGCAGCTTGAAAACATACTGGGTATATACATGCATATGCATGCCCAGAATCCTGATGGGATGTAGATATGGAAGAAAAAGAATTGCTGCATGACCAGATCCCATTGTTGGATGGGTTTTGTTTTGTTTTGTGTGTGTGTGTCTGTCGGTATAGATAAGGAAAAGATAATTTATTAAGTAAGAGTAAAAGTACTCCTGAGTGGTAGGAGCAAACCTGAGTGGACAGAGAAAGTGATTCAAAAGGCTGTTGAATTCTGCCAGATTTATTATTTTTAACCTAGGTTGTGTGGGTTCATCATTGACTGAGCCCACTGATAGCTTTCATCTCATTGGCTATCAAACGTGGCTGAGTCCAATGATTTTACATTGACTATTCCATATGTGACTGGCCTGTTGATTCATCTCATTCACTATATCAAATGTGGCTTAATCAACTAGACATCCCTCACTAATCTCCTGCCTACATTTCCTTCAGAAGGAAATTTTCTGCCTTATTCTGATTCTATTTAGCCACATGGTCAGATGTTCCAGTTCCCTTATCTGCTTCCATTTTCTAGCTTTCTCCTGCCTCATTTTCCTCCTGAAAGGCATGATCCCCATAAATCTTTTCAGGAAGCTGAAGGTGGATGGTCTGGTTTTTGTAACTGCTTCATGCTAGAAAGGCACATTGGCCCTACCTATTGAGGATCATGGAACTTTTGCCCTATTTGACCTAGGTGGGAAAGTGGGGCCAGGGGCATGTTGTTGAGATAATACTCAGGTGTGTCGATGGGAGGGTTGTCATTGATGCTAGATGACTTGGGGCAGGATTCAGTAGAGGTCCCAAGAAGTTGATATTTCTATTGTATGGTCATTTGCAATTTTATGGCTTCTATGATGTCCAGAGTTACCTGAAGATCTTCCATGGTTATGATGACTTCTCCAGGCAGGAGCATAGAGGATCTCCCTGGGCTTTCTCAGTAGTCGATTTCTTCCCTTTGACTCATGAGTGCTTTGGCTGGCCATTCCTTCAGTTTCTTCAAGTTTTCCAACAGGAGCAGATGAGCCTTCATTATGGAATTGGAGTTCCTGAAGAGCTAGAGTCCTGGTCAGGATCACCACCATATATGTTACCGAATGGCATCTGTGATGATAACCAGGTCCTTGGTGTTTCGGACAAAGAACGGAATGAAACACACAAATAGTGTAAGAGAAAGGTAGTTTATTAAGTAAAAGTAAATATACTCTCCTGAGAGAAAGGAGTAGTCCTGAGAAGACAGAGAAAGAGTGCCTCCAAATTCCCATTGCTGGGGGCTTTTTCAGTCTCTCTTTCTCTCTCTCTAGCACATGTTCCTCTTGGCAATAACAATAAAAAAATTGCTGATGACCCCCTGATAATCACAATTTTGAGTAGGGTACGATTCACAATGGCAATTTTTTTCTTTTCTCTCTCTCTCTGCAAAGACTTCTTTGATTTTAACAACAACAACAAAAACAATGTGATTTCATGCACCTAAGAGATGCATATCAAATTAATGTCTCCTACACAGATACAATTGTCTTTAATCTCTAAATTTTCTTGCCTTTTTTCTCTATTCTTCTTTCTCTTTTTTCTTTACATATTATTAATTTTCAAAGAGGAAAACATAGTTTTATTTCATACTGCTAACATCATACTTAATGTGCATCCTAATTATGTGTATTTCAGGAAGTTGGTAGTTTCCAATTCACTTCTTCCCATACCATATTGCAGGACTGTGCAGCACCTGACTCTTACTTTGCTTTTTATGAAATTTGATGGCCCAGCCATAATGGCAGTAACAATGCAACATTCTTCAATGCTGAAGTCATACAGAAGACTGGGTGGGATTTGACTCCCAGTATGATCTGTACATCATGGCAAGTATATGCCTATGATCCTGGCAGGCTGAAAGACTGTAGGAGGGGTGACCACATCGTCAGATCTTTTTGAGGGTGCTCAAATTTCTCTTTCTCTTTCATTTTAAAAAAACTTTTTTAGAAAAACTTGTTGATTGAATAAATAAGTGACAGTGCATTGAAAAATAATGCCCCTTTCTACTTACATAAATGAGAGTGCATTAGAAATCTATGGCCATTTTTCCTTTTGAAGCTTACTCATTGTATCAGATTTTATTACAGTCTTTAAATCAACTTGTTAGCAAGGCATTATTTGTTACTGGAGGCTTTGCAGAAGAGTCCATTTCCAGGCTCACTCAAACTTTTGGAAAAAAACAGTTCCTTTTCATTGTAGGATGTAAGTCTCTGTTTCCCAGCTGATTGACAGTAGGCAGTTGCCCTTCTTTCCTAGAACCCCTTTTATCCCTACACAGGGACCCCTACAACTCAGAGAAAAAAAAAAAAAAAAAAACTCAAATCCTTTTCTTCTGCTACATCTCTGTTCTGCTTAAAAGTAGAGAAGGGCATTGACTTTTAATAACCTGCAATTATTTTGGACCCACCTGGATAATCCAGGATAATCCCTCTACTTAAGGTTTGTGGCCTTAATTTCAGGTACAATGTCCGTTTTTGTAACTTATTCATAGATTTCAAGGATTAGATCTTTCTGCCAACTCACCCATATTTCTGTACTATTCACTTGATTATTTATGTGACTGATGTCAAAACAAGCAGCTCAAAAATATTGCTGTTTCAGAACATTTGAAGCAATGTCAAAATGATCCCTGGAGTCTTGGAAGAAACGTCCTTGCCCCTCAAACGTTTTACTAACTGATGGGTACTGCTTAGCACTTATCTAGTTTAAAGTAATAGAAAACAAGCACTTCGCCATCACTTCAAGTCATGCAATAGTCTTTTAGATAAGCATGTCCTCAATTTAATTTGGGAAGAATGTTCTACGTGGAGATAGCAATCAGATGCAAGGTATCAATGGTTTACAAGCAAGACGTAATGTTGAGAAACCAAGTATGAAACCCTCTGTGAAGGTTTGAGCTCAAAAAATTGCAAATCAACTTGTAAATAACTGGCAAGATCATCTGTAGTCAATCATGAGAAGTGATACATTATTGTTGCAGTGGAAGGCTTGGTTTGCATGCATTCAGGTTGATAAGCACAATGTCTATAATCATAAGAGATTAGTAAAACAGCTGTGATTTTAGATTATGTTTAGTAATTCAACTTTAATAAAAATACTTATAAAGTGCTTTCTATTCCAGAAATAGTTTCACTTTATATTAACAAATACAATTTTTATAATCTAGTAAAACTGCTATGACAAAATATATAATTTCTATTCAATGACAGATTTAACCTGTAGCTGTGATCATAAACTGTTTCTTTCAGTTTCTTAGTTCAGTTTCTTTTTTAAGAATTATTTTATTTTAGCTTTATTTATTTAATTATTTATTTTTAATTTTGACTAGAGAGGGACAGAGTGAAATAAGAACAAGTGAGAAAGCAAGACAGAACTTGAACCATGGTCAACCATGTGGGAGTGCTGCACCCTAAACCAACACGCTACCTGCCAGCTCCCCTGATTTCAGTTTCTAACTGCTTTTCATTTTTATTTTTTAAATTTGCCAAAGAGCATGAGCAGAAGGTGGAGGGAGGGCAAGACAGCACCTCCCCACCACCAGGTAATGTTCACACCACAATCCCTTCTTCTCCACTCCTCCCTCCTTTTGAGATTTTTGGGCAGGAGGCAGGAGGATTGTGACATAGCAAGACTGTCTAAAGTAATTATATATGTATACATATATATATATATATGTATACATATATAATTATATGTGTGTATATATATATATGTGTGTGTGTATATATATATATACATATATAACAGCTTCTATTAAGATCCTCCTAAAGGGAAAAAGAAGATGCAAATAGGTAACTGGAAAATCTTTCCCTCCAACTCTATTTTTCAGACCTCTATCAAGTGGGAGGTGGTACCAAGTACATTTTAGATAAAGTATTGGTTACATGAAACTTTAATTATTTACCAGTTTACCAACATCTAAAAATGTTAAACTGTTTTATTTCTTTACTTTTGAAATGATGTTAACTTACTTGATGACTATATCTACACAGGTTGTATAACTTCACTACTAAAAACACTTAAAATAATTAATCAATAACATACTCAAGGGTAAAAAATAATTGTCAGCCACTATATGTCCCACACCTGTGTATGGGACATACACAGTATTAACTGTATTAACTCACAACAGCTTGGGGTACAATCTTGACTTATAGCTACCCAAACCCTAAAATTTCTAGTTATATTTGTTATTCGATCAACCTAAATAATGAAAAAGCAGTCACTTTTTAAACAAAAACGCAAACAAGCAAACAAACAGAAACATGAGCTGCTGAGTATACTCTAACATAAAGGCAAAACACTTACTTTAAATTAAAAAATTTTAAATGATTTTGGGCCAAGCCACTCTGTAGCCTAGTTGTTAAGAGAGCCAGAAGAAGGCGGGTTTGCTCCCAATATCGAAGAGAACAAAGAAGCCTTGGAGCTGCTGAAGAATGCAATCAGGAAGGCTGGCTACACTGACAAGGTTGTCCTTGGCACAGACGTGGCTGCCTCTGAGTTCTTCAGGTCTAGGAAGTATGATCTGGACATTAAGTCTCCTGATGATTTCCGCAGGTACATCACACCTGAGCAGCTGGCTGACCTGTACAAGTCCTTCATCATGGACTACCCAGTGGTGTCTATCAAAGACCCCTTTGACCAGGATGACTGGAACACATGGCAGAAGTTCACAGCCACTGCAGGAATCCAGGTAGTGGGAGACGATCTGACTGTGACCAACCTAAAGTGCATTGCCAAGGCCGTGGGTGAGAAGTCGTGCAACTGCCTCCTGCTCAAAGTGAAACAGATCAGCTCTGTGACTGAGTCCCTTCAAGCATGCAAGCTGGTGCTATCCAATGGCAGGGGTGTGAAGGTGCCTCATTGTTCTTGGGAGACTGAAGTTACCTTCATCACTGACTTGGTGGTGGGGCTCTGCACTGGGCAGATCAAGACGGGTGCAACTTGCTGGTCTGAGCTCTTGGCCAAGTACTACCAGCTCCTTAGAATTGAAGAGGAAGTGGGCAGCAAGACCAAGTTTGCCAGCAGGAACTTCAGAAACCCCCTGGCCATGTAGGCCAAGGCAGGTGACCCAGAGGCCTCAGTCACTAGGCGGCTAAGTAGACTCTGACTTCAGGCCGAGGGTGCTCAACCAGCACTTATAGGGCCTCTGGTAGTTAGTGCTCCTCTCAGATCTGTGGTGCTCATGCAGCTTCCTTAGAACTTTGACCACCTGGAACCCTGTCAGAAACCCTAGCTCTGTAATCATGTGATTGGCCCAAATTATTTTTCTCCCCTCACTTCACACCAAGTATCTAGAACCATCGGCACCTCTAGTGTAATCTCTGAGGGGGCCACAAGCCAGATCCCCAGTGGTTTTGTGTGCAAAAATACAAAGCCTCAGTGACCTATTTAAAAGAGAGAGAGAAAGACAGAGAGAAATCCTACATGACCAACTGCAGCTCAAATCCTGATGTGATGGTTTGAAAAACACTCTTGGCTTGTGAGTCTGTGACCAAAATCCCAACAGGATGAAGAACTGGAGAAGGGATTGCAGCATGACCATGCTCCATTAGTGGATGTTTTCTCTTTTCTTTCTCGGGTGAGCACAGGATACCTCTGAAAATCGGGGAGGCCCATTGTACAAATACTACATTGTTTTATGAAAATGTATATCTAATCTTTTGTGCTAAGTAAATCTGTATTACACAAATTAACTATCTTTGCAATCCACTAAATATCTGGAATGTAATGCAATGATTATCTCCTACTGTATATTTGTTTAGTAGTTTGCAATCTTTAAAATTGTTATTAGTAGTTAACATCTTTCTCATAAATAGTCAGAACTTTTCAAGAGCCATGAATCAAGACAGCCCATAGCCTTGTTTATTTCAAGGACATTTTTGTAGTACAGAACAAAAAGAAAGCCAGTAAAGACAAGGCAAATTTTAAAGAAAAAGCTATTTAGTTTTGTGAGCTTTATTTCTTAAGTGGTGCAAGTGAAAGGACTGTGTAGGGTATAAAGAATACAATGAATTAAGAAATGTGTCTTAGTCTTTAGGCTTTTCTAGCAAATGGGTTCTTTAGTCATTAAATACTCACCTACTCTAGGAGAAGAGTTAATGAAAACTAGCTGGAAATCTCTTGAACTTGATCAAGAAAACCTTAGCATTCGACTCAGCTCAGTAGACAGCAGCCTTCTACAAGATTCTTGGCTCCAGACTTTGATTTTCTTAGTGTACTTAATTCAGAGAATTTGTAATTATCAGCTCTTTCTCTGCACCTTTGAATGCAAAGTTTTTAAAGACCCCTTTCCTATGTTACAACTCAGTCCTTTATTTCTTGGATACCTGGGAGTCTTTTCTTTGAAATGTAAACTCTAAAAAAGAGAGCACTCCTACTTCTCATTTTTGGCAGGAAGGTAAGGACCTAATGTCTCTGGGCACTTAAGCCCAAGTTATGTAACTATTTCTTGAGATAAAAACAAGAAAATGTTTATTTTTCATTTAGGTAAATCCAAATAGGAAACATAGTTGAACTTTGCTCTCCCGACCCCAATTCATAAAACTCTTGAAACTTTTCTTTCAGTGGGTAGAGTTCAGGTTCCCTTTTGGTCTTTTATCCCTATTGTAAAAGCCTGAATAAACCTCTTTTCTGTCTCTATTTTTTCCAGTCAAATTTCAACACTGTCTTAGACAAAACATATTTATGAATCTCACAAGGGGAAGAAATTCTCATTAATTTGTAATATACAGTTGTTCCCCCTTCTTCATGGGAGATACATTCTAAGACACCTACTGGATGCATGAAATAATGGATAGTACCAAATCCTCCATGCACTGTGCTTCCCGATACAGACATACCTATAAAATAGTTTAATTTATAAGTTAGGCATGGTAAGAGATTAACAGTAACAACTAGTAGTAGAAGAACTAATACATACACACACACACACACACACACACACACACATATATGATATACACATTATGTGTTTTAATTCGTCATAAGGTGCATGTCCTCTTCAGAGAGAGTGAAAGTGAGAAAGCACTTCCCAGAGAGAATGATCATTTTATAATTTTTGCAATGATTTCTCCTCCATTCTCTCAGGAACGTGGCATACACAAATATTCACTCAGCATGTTTTTCAGGCTGCCAATCATGTAATCAGACATGTGGGATCCAGCTGACTTAACTACCATGCCACTCAGGGCCCAACCATATATTTTTTAAAAAGTCATGTGAATAGGATCTCTTTATCTGTCTCTGACTACATGCTCCTTGACTTACAACAGGGTTTAATGTGCTGATAAACCTATTATAAACGAAAATATCACAAATTTAAAAGCATTTAATTCATCTGACTTCCTGAACATCATCGCTTAACCCCCACCTATCTGAAGTGTGCTCAGAACAATTTCATTAGCCCATGGTTGGGCAAAATCATCTAACACAAAGACTATTTTTATAATGAATGTTGAATATCTCATGTAATTTGTTGAATAATGTACAAAATGATTTTACAGATACTTGAAATACCATTTTTACTGTATATTGCTTTCACACAATTTAAAATTGAAACATAAATTGAGCCATTGTTAATTTGGGGACTGTCTATACCTTATAGGACTACACCCTAAGTGACTAAAACCTCAGAAAGTGAAACTACAGATAAGGGGAAACTACTGTATAGCATTAAAATGAGGCATACTAAAGTATTTTTCATATCATGATGAAAATTATGCATATCTTAAGCATATGCATTTACCTTTCTACAATATGTACCGAAGGTAGCACTAAATTGTAATGCGAAGTTCTGAAGAAAGAAAAGACAGTTACTGGTTGGGCGGAAGATAAGAGAATTCATCCCATTTCACGAAGCATATAGATGGAAGAAGGTGCAGAAATTGAAAGCTGAGCTTCCTAGAATATACACTTCGAGCATCTCTAGAGTATAGATAATGCACCAATGCAAGAAACACCTCTGGGGCTCTGTGCTCTGATGAGTCATGACTGCAGAGGGCTGAGGTTTAAAGCCAACTGGATTGCAGGAACTTAAACCCAAGCAACTGAAACATTCTGCATTCCCATCCTTCTCTGGCATAGAACACAAGTCTACAAGCAATGCCTGGGCACAACTGAAACACAAATACCAACCAACTTACTCAGCTTACAAATGATAAGAAAAACAATTGCTAAATGTAAAATGCTTTGTTCCACACTGACATATGAAAAAAAGTCCTTTCCTTTCAAATATTTGGAAAGTCCACAGCTTGTAAGGGAAACCCATCTGTGGACAGTCCCTGTCTTGCCTTGCTTCACATAACCCTGCTCAGAATTCCTCCTGCCAGGAGATCCTTAGAAGGAAAAGAGTTCTTTACTACGCTATCAAAAGGAAAACTACAAAAGTCCACTGATCATTTTTAAGAGCAAATGTACAGTTAAAGATTACCAGTATATTAAAAAAAAAACCTCTAACAACATGAAAATTATAACAGTAAATAAATATTTATCTCCTTTAACAAAACTACACACATTCATAGTCCAAATATGAAATGAAACAATAGCATGTAAGAGCGAGATAGCATGTACGAATGAGAGAAATTCATTATTTGTAGTATTTTGTTCAGCTCTTCTTTGTTTCCTTTGACTCTCATGGTATTTGTCCTTATTTACTGGTATTAGGAAATAATAATAATGGTTCACCTTTTGGGTGAGTTCTTCCTGCCCCCCTGCCTCCCATCCTGCTTACACAGTGAGTTTTAAAATTCCTGAGCACCTAGGGTGAAGTCATATTTGCCTCTGCCAAGACCTTTAGTATGTGGACATAAACAAAAACCACTCAAGTGATCACAAGCAGAGGCTATTTATTCAGAGCTTGCTATAGCAAAGGAAGCCAGCCACTGACACTTGTGTTTGGAAGAGACTCAAAGGCAGGCAGGGGGGAGAGAAAGCTTTACAGTGGAAAAGAGAAAAGGTCTAGGGGTATGCTGTGATTGGACTTTGTTGGCACAGGGAAGCTGAACTAGAGCTAACTAGATCCAGGCATCCTATATAATTAGTTTGGAGAGTATATTCAGCTTTCTCTGGTTGGTCCTGCATTGGAAAGAGATGAGCAATAATTAAGAAAGCTGGCAGTTATTAAAGCCTGACCTTTGTGGGGCGGGGGGTGACTGCAGCAGAAGCTGTGGGTGAGAGTTCTAATTTTATACAGTATATGGAGCTGGCCATTGTCCTTTATTTACTGAGCCTCTCAAGGATTTCAGACCTCTTACAGTCCTGAGGCGGCAGTTCTAACTAACCCACGCCCTCAAACACACATACACACACACACACACACACACTCGTGCACGCACACACACAGCACAATGCCAGAGTGTTAATATGGGCTAAATAGTTTACTTGTTCTTACTCTGCTGGCTTTGTGTTGAATTCTTTTCTCCATTTTATAGGTAGGGACATTTTTTTTTCTTCCTTTCTTCCTTCCTTCTTCCTTCCTTCCTTCTCTTCTTTCCTTTCCCCTCTCCCCCCTCTTCTTCCTTTCCTCCTCGCCTTTCTTCCTTCACTCCTTTCCTTCCTTCTCTCTCTCTCCCTCTCCAACCCCATCAATTTCCACGTTATGTTTTCTGTTTGTTTGGGGTGGAAGAATGTGGCGTATTGGCATGTCCTATCATGTTGACGAGAAGTGCTTATTATATTTATGAAAATAAAAATTCAAGGATGAGAGCACTAAGGATAAAGAAGAATAAAAGACAAGGCATAGTCTAACAATGACTTAATTTTAAGCTACAGTATATTTAGTATATACTATAACCAAGTAAGTCTCTGAAGAACAGTATTCAGCTACAATTTCTAAGTGTCAATTATAAAAGTGCAATGCGAGGGACTACAATTTGGATGGAAATAAACTAAAGAACTTTTTATTTTTTTTGGAGAGGTTTTTGCCATAGGGCACGTGCCCTCGCCAGACAGACAGAGAGAGACAGAGAGAAAGCGAGAAATCACCTCCCCCCGGGGGGGGGGTGGCCATGCCGCAATCCCTTCGCCTCCATTCTCCTCTCGGGATCTTGGGCATGCACGCACACGCGCCTGGCTTGAGTTTAAGCCACCGGGTCAGGGACTCGAACCGCGGTCGACTACGTGGGAGTCCAGTGACATAGCCATTACGTTAACTGCTGGTCCCAAGAATTTTTTCTCAGGGACTCGTATATTCCAGTTTCTGCAATTATTCATCATTACTCTGGGAATCTTCAGGTTTAAAGTGTTCATTTTTAGATGTTGCCTTCTATGTGGTTGTGATCTTCTCTTTTCATCCAGTACCTCACCCTGCACCTAAAACAATCTATTTACTACACTTGACACAGAAATGTAATCTTTTTATTTATTATTGTCCTATTACTTTCTTTTTCAAAACTTACCTCGGCAGGGCAAATACAAATTTTAAAATAAAGGATTTCGTTCCTTAGTTGGAAATGAAGAAAGAGACCCTTTTTCTTAGATTATTTACATGAGAAAACTCGAAATTGTAAGGGCTTCCTTTCTTTGAAATGTATATAAATGTTTCTAAAAAGCTAAACAAGCCTCTGGGCAGCTTTATGACTCAGCAATGTCTTTTTTTTAAGTACTTAAGAAACATCTCTTTGAAATGTAATCACTAGGTTTGATTAGAGAACCCACCCCCCAGTTTCTGTGAGAAACTAGTAGCCTAATTTTTGCAAGTGCCTTAATCTAAGATGTAAAACAAACTGCCCCTAGTCACGGAAGTTTACTGTCTTTTTTTCTTTAAGAGATTTTTGCTACAGGCCACTCACTGGAGAGACAGAAACAGAAAGTGAGAAATCACTTCCCACGGGGGAATGACCATACTGCAATCCCTTCACCTCCATTCTCATCTTGGAATCTTGGGCATGCACACACACCTGTCCAGCGCAAATTTTAAGCTGCTGGGTCTGAGTCTCGAACCACAGTCGACTACCTGAGAGTCCAGAGATGTAACCATTATGCTATCTACTGATCCCATAAGTTTATTTTCTATTTTAATTCTTTTTTTAAATAATTTTTTTTTCACTTTTTATTTATTTATTTAAATTTGACCAGAGAGGAACAGAGAGAAAGAGAGACCAAATCACCAGGTCTGTCCAACTGCCATCGGCTATGTAGGAGTCCAGCACCCTTGACCACCGAGCCACTTGCTAGTCCCATACTTTCTATGGGCTGCATGGCCAACTATATATCAGGAGGAAATCAAAAAGTTCCTGAATGGAGCCAGCAGGTGGCATGGTGGTTGAAGCACTAGAATCCCACACGACCAACCGTGGTTTAAGTCCTATAACTGGTGGCTTGCAACTCAATGCCGGACATAGGTGTGTGCATGATCAAAATCCAAGGAGGATAATGGAGAAGAAACTGATTTGACTATACCCCGATGGCATGATTTCTCACTTTACCTCTCTCTGTCTCTGTCTCTCTGGTGAGCACAGGTACCCTATGGCAAACACTTTTAAAAAAATGGAGGGATCATGGAAAAATGGAAGTAAATTAAAAAACAAGTTAATTTTGGTGCAGTTTTTGAAGTTCATGTTATTTTTAATATTGTTCATTTTCCTTGAACCTTGGAAACTCATCATACATGCAAAAGATATCTGTTTGCCAATCTCTTAATGGAATGGTTATGAACATCACATTCTAGATTAGTGCTTATCCAATCGTTACACTATTTTTTTTTACTCTTCTTCCTTTTTGGAGAGGTTTTCTTGGCTAGGCAAACATTTTTGTTTTTATTCCCTTATTAACTTCTGTAACTATTCAGGATTCTGCTCTTCATCAAAATGTTTCTCAATACATATGGCATGAAATTCAGAAGGTGCCGCAATTCAGTACGAATGAAGACAATCTTCTTGGTGAACATGTTCTGGGAAGAAAAAGCCTTGGTTCACGTAGAGGAACTGGAAAGAACTCTTGTGTCGAAGGCCTCGGTATGTGTGGGTATAGGATTGAGACCTGACTGATTACGGAATTTCTACCCGTGACTATCATCAGTGGTTTGAGAATGGAAACAAATATTAGTAAAAATAGCCAGAACTTTCCTTCTGATTTTCACGGCAGTGGTGGAAATGATGCTACAAGTTCATGCACTTCAGCATCCATGAAACTGCCTAGAAGAGAGCCTCTGAGAGTAAAGTCAATCAGAAACAAACAGAGCAGATAAAAAATAAAAAGAAACTGAAGAGGGACTTAGCTTTCTGATGACCTCTTGGGAAATTTTTATCTCAATTTTTAAATTTGTTATTACAATTTATGTTTATATCATTTTCTATAGAAACACCTGAACTAGTTTATTCTCTATGCTACCTATAAAAATCTTGAATAAAAATGTAAATCCTGGGGATGGGGAAGGCAGCAGGTGGTATGATGGTTAAGGTGCTAGATTTCCACGTGGTGGACCACAGTTCAGTTCCCAGATCTGGTGACTTGAAAATCACATTGGATGTACATATGTCTGTGCTCAAATCCCAGGAGGATTTTGAATGGAGGGGAAGGAACTGTGGCTTGGCCATTTCCCATGAGTGGAAGATTTCTCACTTTCTTTCTGTCTCTCTCTGGCAAGTGCATGTGCCTATGGGAAAAAAAAAAAAAGTAAATTCTGAAATACTGAAATACTGCAAAACTTTATGTATTTCTTTTCTTTTTTGCAAATTTTTATTGAATATGTCCTATGCTTTTCTAGCACCTAAGATTCATCAGTGACTGTGTCAGATGAGAAACTTTGGTATCAATCAGCATGTATTCTGCAGAGAAGGTTAGGCAATTGACTAGACAAATAAGCAAAAAACAGAGAGAAAATGCAAAGGACACAGTATGCTTCAGGAAAAGAAAACAAAGAATTAGGAAAGTGAGTTGAAAGTTACATAGGGGAGTGGTCAAGGAAAACAGGCAGAACTTGGAGAGGCAGTGGCAGTGCCGGCCAGTAGTATGCTGGGGAACAGCATCTCCCAGGGCATCTCTCAGGCAGAAGGAACAGCAAACATTCTCTGATGTGAGAGGGCACCTGGCTTGTTGAAGACAATAGATTAGACTAATGTAGGAGCAGGACTGACTGAATGAGGGAGAGAGTGGAAGATGAGGTAGGAAGGTTATCACAAGGAAGCTTTATGATTTTTTTGTTTTTAGTCTTTTGAGAGATTTTTGCTATAGGGTATGTACGCTCACTGGAGACACAGAGAGAGACAAAGAGAGAGAAACTGAGAAATCAGCCCTCAGCAGGGATGGTCATACTAATCTCTTTTCCTTCATTCTCCCCTGGAGATTTTGGGCTCACACATACATGTGCCTGGCATGAGTTTCAAGCAACCAGGTCCAAGATTTGAACTATGATTGGCCATGTGGGAATTGAGTTTCAAGCTGATAGGTCCAAGATTTGAACCGTGTTTGGCCATGTGGGAATCCAGTGCCTTAACTACTGTGCCACCTGCTGGTTCCAGAGGCTTTGTACTCTTAATGAAGACTTAGAATTTTACTCTGAATGATATGGGAAGTCACTTGATGAATTTAGCAAAGGATTTGTATTAGACTTAAATGTTAAAATATATTGGTTAAGTTTATCGATATATGCTCTTTCAGTAATCATATAATTACTTACAGTAACTAATATATTTTCCCCATGTTTTCTTTGAATCATGATTGTTTCTCCCTTTGACAGCTCATAAATCAGTTCCATGGATTCAGAAGGCATCTCCGAATGAAAAGCCTATTAAAAAACAATAATTTGGACTGACGGTCATAGTTTCCTTTAGCTTTATTGTTAAGAATTTGGCATGTTTAGATGAAGAAAATGCTTGTGAATTAATTTTCATGCTAAAAATTAATTTTAAATGTTATAGAGAAATGCTTTCATGACCAATATAAGCCATGGAAGCTCTTTATTTGCTTCTGCTTATCTGTCATATCTTCTGTGAAACAAATAAATTGTGAAATCAAAGCACATAAAACTAAAGCATTTAATTAATGAGATAAGATAATAAGACTAAAACAGAAAACTTCCAACCCTAATTCCTCCATTAAAAAGAAAAAAAAATGCAAAGACAATCCATAAGATCATTTAGAAGAAATTGTTATTATAGTGCATACCCCCCAAAAAAAAACCAACGACAAAAGGGGTTAGTTGGCCTGTCCATTTAGTCCTTTTAAACTTAATTCCTTTCATTCTAGTTTTTATAATATAGTTATTTAAAAAAGTGTATGTGTAAATAGGGACTCTAACTTAAATATCCTGCTTAAGTAGAATCATCAAGGGACACCTTATCTTATCTCCTACCTGCATCAATCAAATCTTTCCTTTAAGGGCCTTGTCTTTGAGGTCAAAGTCAGCTTCTCAGGATAAAAGAGTGGATGTTTAGCTATAATTTAAAAAGTCACCTTTCAGATGAAAAACATTTGAGTCATGAATTCATCCTTCTCTTTCTGAGTATTGCCATGCTTTTAATTCCAGAGCATTTTTTCCAGTTTTTAAATTTAAACATAAAGAACATATTTAATGTATTTTTGGGGGGAGGGGTAGAGGTTTTAGCCTTAGGGCCTGTGTGCTTGCTAGAGAGAGAGAGAGAGAGAATGAGAGGGAAAGTAAGAAATCACCTCCAGAGGAATAGCCACACAAAATCCCTTCTTCATTCTCCTCCCATGATCTTGGGCATGCATGCACATGCTCCCGGCATGAGTTTCAACCCACTGGGCATGGGACTTGAACTGTGGTCCATCTACCACCCTGATTGACTCCTGGAAATGTAATTACAGGAATCATCTCCTTTCAGTGTCCTGATTTAGTTAAACCAGAGGTTGCCTTTTTATTTTTTCTCTGCTATAAAGGACTAGCTAGTATAATCTTAGTCTTCATTTGCTAAGTGACAAAAATAAAAGATGTAGGCACTTATTAACAAGAGAGAAAACAAATTTCTGCCACTCCATATTGCCAGAATTGAAATCTTTATTTCTGAATACGTATGCATATGATGAATTTTAATTGTCAGGGGATGAGTGAACTCACCAGAGAGAGAAAGAAAGAAAAAGAGAGAGGATTTCCCAATTGCACATGGTCATGTGGTGATCTCGTGTCCATTTCTCCTTTGTGTTGGGATTTGGGTCATATGCCTGCACGCCTAGCATGTTTTCTAGGCTTCCAATGCCAATGATTTGTGGTTGGCCATGTGGAATCTGACTAGTCCTTAACCACTAAGCTATGGTGTTGACTTTATTTATAGACACTTAAATTTGAGTTCCATTTAGGTTTTATGTATTAGAAATATTATTCTCTTTATCTTTTTGAAATATTTAAAAATGTAAAATTATTGTTAGCTCCTGGACATTAGAAACGCAAGCCGTGGGTCAGATTTGGCTGAGGGCCATAGTTTTTTGATATTTCAGTTAAAGAAAACTTAGTCCTTTTTTTCCCCACTTGCTTATTGATTACTGATTGGTTCAGGCAATCAGCCTTAAACTAATCGGTGCTGTTTTAAAATTTATTCTGATATATAGACTTCTTCTTTCTTTCTTTTTTTTTTTCTTCCTTTTTTTAGACAGACTTTTCTTTATGTTGTATGTGCTCTTTGGAAAAATAGAGAGAGATAGGGAGATCGAAAGCAAGAAATCAACTCCCAGAGAATATGGCCACATCACAGTATCTTCTCCTCCATTCTCCCCTTGGGATTTTGAGCACACACTCACATGAGCCTGGCATGAGTTTCAAGTTACTATTCAGGTTCAGGGGACTTAAAAAACAGTAGGCTCTGTGAGTCCAACAAAGTAACCATTATGCCATCTGCCGGTCCCAATACATAGACTTTCTTGTTGACTTCTGATCACAGCAGTCTCTCTTTTCCTTATTTCTCTCTTTTCTCTCATTTTTTTTTTTTTAAATGATCTATTTGGAAGTTTTGTGCACTTTAAATTACCATGGCCAAAATATCAATTCCCATTATAGTCAAGGGATTGACTCTGAAATATATGTTACGGACACATGAAGATACTCCATAGACCATGGTACTTCATGTAAAACCTTTGTTTGTTCCTTTTACCCTAGACCAACAAATCTCCATCTGTCCATCTCTCTTTACAAGGACGTATTTTTCTTATTTCTCATATTGCATCTTTACACCTACTTGAAAAAATCTCTCCCTTTAAACTAGACCTTGACATTATGTAATATGAATTAAAGTGTAGCATTAAATGACCAAAGAACCTTGAGTAGTTGAAGAAATAACATAACTTTATGTTGAGGTTATAGAAATTACCACCATAGTTTTTGCTCTGAACTCCTAAAAGGAAAAAAAAAAAAAAGTGCAAGCACTGCAGCTTTCTCACTAGGCCCTCAGGCTGCAGGCAGCTGCTTGCTAAGCACGGCCAACTGTAAGTTCACAGAATGTGGAAAAGAGAAGTATCTGGATACAAGAGTATTGGGTGAGTCAGGGGGATCTGATTACAGAAAATAATAGAGTAACAAAATATTTGTATGCAAATTTGTCTGAGGGCTGTCCCATAAGGTAATTATTTTGGAAGGAGAAACATTTTAGTCAGTGAGATTTAAATGAAGATGCAAAGATGCTCTCGCAGGTGTCTATGCATAAAACAGTCGGATCGTTTATCATCTCAACTGAGTTCTTTATCAAAATAGCTACCTTTGTTTTCAACACCCAAGCTGATGTGAAAAGCAAATACTCAAGTTAATAGCTAGTCATGATTAGAAACACCAAATGGCACATTACTAGAAGAGTACTGAGAAACCACTGAGCATTAGAGTGGCTTGTTCAGAGCTGAAGTCGCAAGTCCTAGAACCAGCTTGGATTCAAAATCTGGCTCAAAGTTGAACTTTCTGTGTGACCTAAACACATTTGTTATCTTTCATATGACCTGATTTTGGGATCTCTGAAGTAAAATGGCATGGACCTGTTTAGTGAACAATCGGGATAATTTTTGTGTGTACAGTTTCTACCACCTCATACTATTTACTCAATAAATATTTATTGTGTCATTACAGATGTCCTCTCTTACTGAATGCTTATGGTTTCTGAATTTTGGAAAGAGTCAAATATTAGTAAGAAAAATATGTGCTCATAATAAAGAGATCCTTTCTTCTCCAAATCATGGTTCAATATGGATTTAGCAGACAGGTTTAAACATTTCAAAAGTTATCTCAAACAGAGGGCTGGCAGGTGATGTGGTGGGTAAGGCAGGTGGACTCCCATATGGCCAACTGCAATTTAAGTCCCAGATCCTGCAGCTTGAGACTGACACTGGGCACATGTGCATGTGTGCCCAAAATCCCAAGAGAAGAATGGAGGAGAAGGGATAGAGGCATGGCTATACCCCCAAGGTGAGTAGATTTCTTGTTTTCTTTCTGTCTGTCTCTATCTCTCCACCAAGTGCACATACTGTATAGAAAAATTCTTTAAAAAACAAAAATGTTATCCCAAACAAATATCAAGGGAGGTCTGTAAAGTAATTAGAAATAAATCACATAGTTGTTATCAAATTGAGAGTAACTCTGACTTTAAATTGCAACGAATGGGCCAGCCCAGTGGAGTAGTAGCTGAGCAATGTACACATGGATCCAGATCCCACATAGATGACCACAGTTCTAATTCCAGCTCTGGATGTTTGGAAAATATGCTGGGTGCATGTGTGCTCATGCCTGCTCAAAAATCTTCATGGAATGGAGAAATGGAGGAAAAAAGATCACAGAGTGATCATGCTCCATTGGGCAGTTTTTTCTTTGTCTTTCTTGAGTGAGTGTGCATGCCCTCTTGCAATCAAAGAACAAAGAACTAATGCATGATGCAATGAGAAATATAGATAAGGCACTATTTGAAAAGTATCTTTTTCTGTCTTTTGAAAAATGCTATAGGGGCTAGCAGGTAGCATGGTGATTAAGGTGCTGGCCTCCCACATGGCCAGTCATGGTTTGAGTCCCAGACCTGGCAGTCTGGTCTTTTACTTTCTTTCTCTCTTTCTCTTTCTGCTTCTCTCTGGTCAAATTAAAAAATAATAATAAGTACAATTAAATAAATAATTCCTTTTAAAAATAAAAATACTATGAACAAGAAAAATCAATAATTAAAATAAATAAAATGTCTGTACATTTAAATAGTCAATAATTTAGGGTCAGCCATATGGCCTAGTGATTAAGTTAGCCAAATCCCACATGACCTACTGCAGTTCAAATCCAGGCTTCTGCAGCCACAAAACCATGCAGGCTCATGTGCACAAGTGTCCAAAATCTTGATAAAATGAAGAAATAGAAAAAGAATTGGAGCATGAGAAATTTGTTCTCTTTCTCTGTCTCTCTACCCTTCTCTGACTCACACATGTTCTTCTGGCAATTAAAAAAAATTCCTTAGTTCTTTATTTGAAAATTCGTTCCATTTGGGACCAGCAATTAGCATAATGGCTATGTCGCTGGGCTCCCACGTAGTCGACTGCAGTTCACGTCCTGGACCCAGTGGCTTAAACTCACGCCAGGCACGTGTGCATGCGTGCGTGTTTAAGATCCTGAGAGGAGAATGGAGGAGAAGGGATTGCGGCATGGCCATCCCCCTGGGGGGTGATTTCTCACTTTCTGTCTCTCTGTCTCTCTCTGTCTGTCTGGCAAGCTGACGCGCCCTATAGCAAAAACCTCTCCAAAAATAAAAGAAAAAAAGAAAGAAAGAAAATTAGTTCCATTTCTAGTCATTATTACTACATGTACCAAATTTTGCTCAAAAATTTGTGTTCACCTCAGAATGGGAAAATATTTTTGTAAACTATGCCTCAGATAAAGGACTGATAACCAAGATACACAGGGAACTTAAGAGGCTTACCCAAAAGAAAATTGATGAGCCTAATTAAAAGTTGGGAAAATGAGCTGAACAAAAATCTGCCTAAGGAAGACATACGAACAGCCAAAAAGCATATGAGGGAATGTTCAACATCCCTCATCAAAAGGGAGATGCAGATGTAAACCACAATGAGATACCACCTAACCCCTGTCAGAATAGTGAAGAGTAAAAAATACAAAAAGTGATAAGTATTGGCGGGGGATGAGGTGAAAGGGGAATGTTCCACTGTCGGTGGGAATGTAATTGGTCCAGCCACTGTGGAAAACAATACGGAGGTTCCTCAAAGATTTACAAATAGAACTACCATTTGATCCAGCAATCTCACTTCTGGCTATCTACCCAAAGGACAGGATAATGGTCGGTAGGAAAAGCGCTTCACATCAATGTTTATTATAGCATTATTTACGATTGTTAAAACATGGAACCAACCCAAATGTCAACAAACAGATAAATGGATTAAAAAAGGTAGGAGAAAGGTATGTATACTCCATGGAATCCTATTCAGCCATTAAAAGAAAAAAAGACCCAGCATTTGATAGACTGTGGTCGAATATGGAAGCTTTATTGCTGGGTGAAGCAAGTCAGGGTATGAAAGAAAGATATTGTATGTATCCACTTAATATATACCTACTCTTCACATATTGGAGGGCATAAAAACAGTGAAAATAGTTATGGGCTCTGAAGACAGTGTGGAACAAGGATGGGGGAAGAAGGGAAGAGAATAGAGAAGGAAATCAGGAGAAAAAATAGAGAAGCATGACATTTGTGGGATACAGAACTAGTTTATTACTTGATGATAACATGTATAGTATTCTCAACTGAACTGGTCTGAGATGATTTCATGTTAGGTAAATTCTCTTTACAAATCCAATGATGTACAGTGACTGAATGTTAAAAATAGTAAGAATAAAAAAATGTAATTCATGTTATATGGTGATTATAAACTCTATAAAAGGGAAGCTGAACTATTAAGTAAAGATAAACATCTGCCTATAATAAAAATCTTAGCCTAGTAAAATAAAAAAATTGTGTTCCCTAGTGAGTGATTCTCCATGGCACCCCTGTTGTGCAATGATTTAAGTATACAGAAGAATTGCTTAAGAATTCATCACCATTTCTCAATTACCATCTCTACCATGAGACATTTACACTATATCTTACACTCTTCCTCCAGTAAGAATCACACCTCAATATCCACATTTATAATTTAACACTCATTGCGTTCATAATACATCCTATTACATCTCAGCTGCTGAAAATCCTGTTTCATTCTGTTTTGTTTTGAGGTTGTGATAGGGCATGTTTGCTCACTGGAGTGAGAGAAGAGAGAGTGAAAAAGTATGTGCTGGTGTGCGTGTGTGGGAGGGGTCAAGCTGCAATCCCTTGTCCTTCATTTTCCTCTTAGGATTTTGGGCATGCACACATACGCACCTCACATGTTTCTCAGCCTCAGGGTCTGGACTCCAACTGTGCAGTCGGCCTTATCATATGCAGCTGCTTCAACCACCACATCACTGGCTGACCCCTGAAATATCTTGTGTTATGTGCAACCTATTTTCACAATTGAAGGGAAAGATAATTTAATCTTTTGGAAAAAAAAATTATTGATCGACAATTTTACAGAGGGAGCTGGTGTAGTGCTATACTTACAATTAGTCGCAGTATTTGGGATGTGTTTGGAATACATATAGAAGGAAATAAGCATATTTTGTTATGTTTAAAACTCAATTTAATATTTTAAAGGATTATTTATTTATTTTTATTATTTTTTAACTTGACATGAGAGAGATACAGACAAAGAGAAAGGGAAAGTGAAAGAACAAGCTGCCAGTTCTGGGACTGAAACTCAGTTGGCCATGTGGGAGTTCAGTGCCCCAAGTGCCACACCACCTGCTAGCCTCTCAATTTCATATTTTTATAAAACCTGAAAAATGTAAGAATAAATATTTCCTCTTGTATATTTTTGTTTATGTTTAAATAAAAGCCATTTATAGCAACTAAATTTTACAGAGACCTACATAGTCATGGTAGCTTTCTCAACATAACAAAAGGTGCAATGAAGGAAGGCCAATATTCAGGACTAGTACGAACATTAACTCTGACTTTAGGTTGAAATAGCTCCACAGTGTCCTACTGACAGATTTGCAGAGTGACTTTGGCAGCTAAGTGTGCTATTTTAGGTCTTGATACTTTGTGCCAAAATCTATTAATTTTGGAAAAGATGCCTTTTAAAAATAAATTGCTACATGTCTATCTTAAGAACTCATAAAAACAGTAGAAGTTTATATATTATAATTTAAAGGATGTTCAATGTTGATCTTTGGAAAGACAAAATAAGTAGTTACATCTATATTGCAATTACATGGAAGTATTTTCTGTAATGACACCAGAATTTTTCATGAGATTGTAATATATGAATTCAAAGTTTTCTGGACATACTGAGATTATAAAACAAACAAAAAAAATACAGGTTACAAAATTACTATGTTTTAAAATACATTATTTTTTGTTTCTCCACATTTATGGTTACACCTATTTGAAATTATCCTACTATTCTTAGGTCATATTTGGCAGTGGTTCTGAATTGTGACGTAAAAGGTTCTGGGTCATTAGAACAGGGACAGACATGGTAGGAGAAAGAAAAAAAATAGTTTTAAGGGGCAGTGCTATTTTGGCAGACAATCCTGATATTAATAAAACTGGGCTACATACTTATAAATATAGCATTCTGTATGTAATAAATACAGCATTCACTTTCTAGCTTAGTGAAAGCTAGAAGGATTTAGAAATATTAGCAATATTGACATGGACAACTGTGTGAAAAAATCAGATTACCTTTTAAAGACAATTTAGAGTAACTAAGTAAAAGTGTGTGTTAATTGGGACAAATTGCTAAGAATAGTACGAAAAAATGAACAGTAAGATTCATTATCTTTACTTCAAGGCTGTGTAATTATTCTCTCTGGTACTTTTGCATCATACCAAGAGCAGACCTGTACTGAGTGTAGTATTAATTGACTTTTACTATATGGCTTATTTATCTAACCTCAACTTCTCACTTGTCAAATGAGAATTACATGAGATTAAATAAAACAGTGCCTGAAATGGCATGTAATCAATTAATTATAGTCATTATTATTAAAGGAGAACACGCCTCTTTAATTATACAAATATTCTGGCTACTTAGGAAATATCACATATCCATGCATAGTTTATTCATTTTTATACGTTAATTCAAATGAGAAATCACAAAATGTATTAGAGTCAAATACAGTTAAATGTAATGTTTAAATTAGAATAACTATATTAATAAAAATTATTATTTTAATCTAAAGAGTTAGATATTGATTTTAGTAATTTTTACGGTTTACTTGGAATTTAGAAGTCTCTGTCTATTTAAAAAAATATTAAATACTCTCATGACATTATCTTGTTTTAAAAATATATCAGTTTGATTGATATGTTCCTTGAATATGTTGTACATATATTTTGCAGTCCAACTAACAGGTAGAATGTATACATATTGCCTAATTATTTTTTGTTCTTAATAGAATTGCTACTGAAATATAAGCTGATTGCATCCAGGCACTAGGTTTATATTACATCTTTTGTATATTAAAGAACAAGATGAAGTTTTGAAATATAAATATTTTTCAATAAATAATTGATGACTCATTACTCTATGTAATTACATATACTCACTTATATACATGTACGAATATGAGAATATATATGTATAATTCAGTATGTGAACCTACACACATATATTTTCAAATTATAAACAAATCAGGGTTATCATTCTTTTTTATGCTATTTTGATTCTTAGGAGACTTTAACTTTCCTACCTACAACTGCAAAATATGAAATTGCTAGTGGTGTTTCTGCAAGGTAATACATACAGAGAATCAAGCAAATGGGGATTTGGAGTTTGTCCCAAGTTTTTTAAATACTGAAGATGAGCTGCCAGCAGGAAGGATTGATGGGATCATTATGTCAAACCTATGGAAGGACATTGCTAAAAACTATAAAAATGCATTCTGAGCCAAGAAAAAAATGTAGAAGGGCTAGATCCAAACCTGTCAGGTGGCTAGGATTTTTCTTCAGAGAGAACTTGAAGATATTTTTGCTTTCCCTTCCTGAGAGCCCTGAGTTCTTGTAAGTGATATTCTGGACTCGCCAGCAGAGGTCTTCTACAAACAGTCACTTGAATGTAATGGAGAAATACAAGGGGCAGCAGATGACTAGGTCAGAGGTCTTCCTTGTGAAGACTGAACTGACACAAAGATAAAGCTTCTGAGGATAAAAGAAACTTCAACAGATAAAATTCCAAGAACATTTCTTTTAACAGGAAAAATAAGAAAATTCTCAGACCATTCATTATCCCCTTACACACATAAGGAACTTGAGAGAGGAGGACAATCATACTCACTGCTCATATGATACCCAGGGGAAAGGATGAGAATACTGACGTTTCTCATTGAAAAAAAGAAGAATTAAATTTCTTAACAGGGAAATCAATCAATGTGAGTGATGTGGAAATTGGGTAAGAGCCTGAAGCAGGTATTCAACCCTTTAATCAAAACTTATTTTCTGATTGAGTAAAGAAAATGACACAGGAAATCATAGGTCTCACCAAAGAACACAAACAGAGAAATCAGTTTAAAAAAGATAAATGCAGGAGTGGCAAATCTCAGATCTAAAAAGCTGTGTAAATAGATGTTTATCTTATCAGAATAATCATCTTTTTATTCCTCTGAGTTACAAGTTAATAGCTCAATGATTCTTGTACCAAAATGATCCTGTCTCTTTACCCCATGGCAATCAGAATCTAAAATTGGCTATTATTACTTTAAGTCCTTTAAATCATAATCCCTTTCATGAAATTATGGTACATGTGTATTTTAAAAGACAAAAGAAATTCCTTAATTAATGAGTTGTCTAAAAGGTCTCTGTGTGCTCTGCTTAGCTTGATAGTATAGGATAAAGTTTACTTGTTTACTTTTTCGTTTACTTTTTCTGGATATAATGTAAAACAATACTTGCTGTTTGATATATCTTATCTTCTTTTTTTTTTTTTTTGCTATAGGGTAAGTGAGTGCACTCACTAGACAGAGAGAGACAGAGAGACAGAAAGCGAGAAATCACCCCCCAGGGGTGATGGCCATGCTGCAATCCCTTCTCCTCCATTTTCCTCACAGGACCTTGGGCACGCACGCACATGCGCCTGGCGTGAGTTTTAATCCACCAGGTCCGGGATGCAAACTGCAGTGGACTACAAGGGAGTCCAGCAACATAGCCATTACGCTAACTGCTGGTCCCAATATATCTTCTTTTTTTGAGAGACTTTTTTGCAGTAGGGTGTGTGTGCTTGCTGGAGAGACAGAGAGACCGAAAGCAAGAAATCAGCTCCTCCCCCCTCCCAGGGGGGAAGGCCACACCACAATTCCTTCTCCTCCACTCTCCTCTAGAGGTTTTTGGACATACATGTACATGCACCTGGCATGAGTTTTAAGTCGCTGGGTCTGGGACTCAAATCACAGTCCAGCACCTTAACCACTATGCCCCCTGCTGGCCCCCAATACATCTTGAATCTTAAATCTACTATACATACCTCCAGGTTGCCTTCTCAGGAACTCTACCAAATTTTCGGTGACCATCACAACAATAATATCATTCAACATTTTTCTTTTTCATTTTTACGTGGGTAATTTTTTTTTTTTAAATTACAGTCTGTGGTTGATGTTTATCACCCTTTCTGTTTCCTTTAAGATCAACCTGCATTTGTACTGGTACTATATGTTCCCTTTCTTATCTTCTCTTCTTTAGTTCACCAGGAAGGAATGATGGAATGGAGTTTCTGTAATATACCAGATCCATCTGGACATTACTATCATATACTTTCTTCTTTTCCTATCTCATCAGTGGAGGAATATTACTTTTGCTTACCCTTACAGAGACCCCTTTTTTTCTTTTTAAAGAATTACTTAATTTTATGTATTTTTCTTCAATTTGACCAGAGAGCGAGAGTGAGAAAGCAAGCTGCTTAATCTGGGATTCAAACCGTGGTTTGCCACATGGGAGTCCAGTGCTTCAACCACCATGCTACCTGCCAACCCCACTGAGTGCATACTTCAAACAATAAAGAAAAGATAAATATAAACCTTTCTTTTATTTTTCTGAAATTATGGTACATGTGTATTTTAAAAGACAAAAGAAATTCCTTAATTAATGAGTTGTCTAAAAGGTCTCTGTGTGCTCTGCTTAGCTTGATAGTATAGGATAAAGTTTACTTGTTTACTTTTTCGTTTACTTTTTCTGGATATAATGTAAAACAATACTTGCTGTTTGATATATCTTATCTTCTTTTTTTTTTTTTTTGCTATAGGGTAAGTGAGTGCACTCACTAGACAGAGAGAGACAGAGAGACAGAAAGCGAGAAATCACCCCCCAGGGGTGATGGCCATGCTGCAATCCCTTCTCCTCCATTTTCCTCACAGGACCTTGGGCACGCACGCACATGCGCCTGGCGTGAGTTTTAATCCACCAGGTCCGGGATGCAAACTGCAGTGGACTACAAGGGAGTCCAGCAACATAGCCATTACGCTAACTGCTGGTCCCAATATATCTTCTTTTTTTGAGAGACTTTTTTGCAGTAGGGTGTGTGTGCTTGCTGGAGAGACAGAGAGACCGAAAGCAAGAAATCAGCTCCTCCCCCCTCCCAGGGGGGAAGGCCACACCACAATTCCTTCTCCTCCACTCTCCTCTAGAGGTTTTTGGACATACATGTACATGCACCTGGCATGAGTTTTAAGTCGCTGGGTCTGGGACTCAAATCACAGTCCAGCACCTTAACCACTATGCCCCCTGCTGGCCCCCAATACATCTTGAATCTTAAATCTACTATACATACCTCCAGGTTGCCTTCTCAGGAACTCTACCAAATTTTCGGTGACCATCACAACAATAATATCATTCAACATTTTTCTTTTTCATTTTTACGTGGGTAATTTTTTTTTTTTAAATTACAGTCTGTGGTTGATGTTTATCACCCTTTCTGTTTCCTTTAAGATCAACCTGCATTTGTACTGGTACTATATGTTCCCTTTCTTATCTTCTCTTCTTTAGTTCACCAGGAAGGAATGATGGAATGGAGTTTCTGTAATATACCAGATCCATCTGGACATTACTATCATATACTTTCTTCTTTTCCTATCTCATCAGTGGAGGAATATTACTTTTGCTTACCCTTACAGAGACCCCTTTTTTTCTTTTTAAAGAATTACTTAATTTTATGTATTTTTCTTCAATTTGACCAGAGAGCGAGAGTGAGAAAGCAAGCTGCTTAATCTGGGATTCAAACCGTGGTTTGCCACATGGGAGTCCAGTGCTTCAACCACCATGCTACCTGCCAACCCCACTGAGTGCATACTTCAAACAATAAAGAAAAGATAAATATAAACCTTTCTTTTATTTTTCTCTTTTTTCTCCATTTTTTTCTAAGTGACCATTAATATTTTAGATACACAAAATTCAACAGGTATAATTTCAGACAAAAATATGAAGTAAAACAGGGAACTCACATACCTACTTTAACTAAGACATTTTCTAAAATAAGTATTGAAATAGTGAAAAAAAATCACCAAATATCTGTGAGGATTATTTCATTGTCGACTTTCTGAAAAACCTGAATTCAGTCAAGTTTGATATAGATCATAACAAATTCAAAATATGAGGATATCATATGTCATAATAAATCATATTAAACCATGAATTCAGGGAAGTAAATGATGAGTAAATCATTCCAATGAACTCCTAGCCACAGAATATAGAGTGAACTTACAGCCTAACAAAATTGTAACAGCTCATCTAGATTTATATTCCTAGGAGAGTTAATTGAGAATTTTTCTAAGCTTAATCAGTGAATGTAATTAGTTGGTATCCAGACTGCTTGCTTTTTTTTAACCTGTATCCCCATTTATCTACTTCTAAAGGAAAATTGAAAAAGGTTCCTTCATGTTAATGATGTTAGTATACTTCTTTCTTTTTAAGTTCAATTCTAAAAGTAGGTCAGACATATTATAATAGCACAGATGTGTACTTTCTCTATTTATTTAGGCACTGTTGTTGGGGATCTACTATGTCATAGGAATTATTATGTTAGTACTGAAACCCATACAAATGCATGTTTATTAATGGTCCTATCTCTTCCCTAGAAGAATTCAGAGTCTAGTCGAGTGATCCTCAAATTGGACATTGGCATCACTTGAGAAACATTAAAAACTATGGTTAATGGAGTCTCACTGTAAAGATTTTGATATAATTGGCATAGATATGATAGAGACACACAAACTTTTTTAACTCCACAAATGATTTCTTTTTAGATTTTTTTAAACAGTCTATTCTCACAGAAAAATGGAGAGGCATGTTCAGAGGCATCATGTGTTATTTTTCCTTACACACACACAGCCTCTCCCATTACAAATATCTTCTACAGAAAGCTACATTTCTTACAATTGGTAAAAGTGTCTTGATACATCATTATTACCCAATGTACAGTTTACATTAGTGTTTGGTGTTTCCTTGGTGTTATACATTCTATAGGATCGCATACATGTGTTTATGTATCTGCCATTCAAGTATCATATGTAGATTTTTCACTGCTCTAAATATCTTCTGTGTTACACCTATTCACTCATCCCTCTCTCTTATCTCATGGCAACCACTAATCATGTGACTGCATAGTTCTTCCTTTTTAAAAATCTTCTATAGTTGTAATCATTCAATATGTTGTATTTCAGATTTGTTTCCTTTCTGGTAATATAAATTTATTTCCTTCATGTCTTGCCATGCCTTGTTAACTCATTTATTTTTGGCACTGAATAACATTACATTGTCTGTCTGGAGGAACCACACTTTATATGCCCATTCACCTACCAATATCTTGGTTACTTGCAAGTTTGGCAATAATGAGTCAAGAGTTTATAAACAACCATAATATCATATAAATATCTGTATACCATGAGTATACTGTTTTGACCTCCTCTCCCCCTCCCATCTTCTTGTCTTTTACTGCAATATTTACACGGAGTAGTAAGAAGGTATATCCTAATTTTGTTCCTAACCTTAGAGGAAAGGTTTCTAGATTTTCATCTTTAAGTGTTATGTCACCTGTAGGTTATTTTGTAAATATTCTTTATCAAGTTAAAGAAGCCTCTTTCACTCCTGTATTATTGAGAATTTATTGATGTGACATTAATTGATTTTAATCAGTTACCCAGGATACCTAGGATAAGTTTCACTTGATGCTTCCTTTTAAACTTTTTTTATACGTTTTGTATTCAGTTTGCTAGTATTTTGTTCAGATTGTTGTATCAGTCTTCCATAAAGATAGTAGTCTGTATTTTTCTTTCTTTGTAATGTCTTTCTTTTTTTAATCATTTATTATTTAATTTATTTATTCATTTATTTTTTTAATTTGACCAGAGAGAGACAGAGGGTGAGACTGAGAGAGAGAGGAAGTGAGAAAGCAAGCCATCAGATTCAGGACTTGAACCTTTGTCAGCCATGTGGGAGTGTCCACTGCCTTAACCCACCATGCCACCTGCTGGTCCCCTCTTTGTAATGTCTTTCTGGTTTTGTTATTAGAGTGATGCTAGCCTCAGAGACTATTAAGAAGCATTCCCTTTTTTCTGAAAGTGATTGTAGAGTATTGGTATAATTATTTCCTTAAATGTTTGGTAGAATTCACTAGTGAATCCATCTCGGCTTAATGTTTTCTCTTTTGGAAAATTATGAAAAAGTGATTCAATTTTTGTAATTGATATAAGCCAATTCAGATTATCTGTAAACTCCAGGTGATTTTTATGTGCAGATAATTGTGATGATGTACATTATCAATGAAAACTATTGAAAATGAAACATGCAACCTATATAGAGCTATAATGGAAATAATTACAATTAAGAAATATGACTCAATTTTTCCTGTGGAAATGGAATGACTTGTGGTTGACGTACATATTTTGTCTAATAGAATAGGTCCTGTTGGTAACCTGTGTGGATTAACTCTTCTAATAAAGAAGTGGAGAATACGTCCCCTGTCATCACAGCTAGACAAGCCTTGAGATTTGCTTTAATAGACTGTGAGGGAAGTCATTAGATTTATAGCCATGAAAAGTTTGTAAGGATGCCTTTACCCACAGAAAACCCACGAAACATGAGACATCGTGAGAGACAGAAAACACTTAGAACATCAGCTTACAGTACACATCAAGGCCCCATACATGTGAGATGACACCTGAACACACCATATTAGTGACTCTAATTGACACCTTACAGAAGAGAAGAATGGACATTCAACTATAAAATTAAGACAAATATCAAATTATTACTTTCAAACTATCAAATAGAGAGTTTGCTATGTGGCAATAGAATACTGAAACATGCCAAGTATGGATTTTACTTTTTTTCCACACATGTAAAACATACTCACTCTCTCTCCCCAGGGACATAATGGGAGTCCCATCCAATCATTGTCTCCAAGTAAAAGTGCATGATCTTTAGATGATGCAGAGCACTCTCCATCTGGTCTGCATCTGGCTCATTGTGGTCCAACATTGTTCTCCAATACTCTGAATTTTCCATGAGTTTAGGAATTATGTGTGCTGTGCTAATCTCTATTCTCCTCCATCATAGTCTATTAGACTTTATTTGACTAAAATTCCAGGTCACATGATCCACTAAATTGATTGCACAGCCTGCTAATATGAGATCATAAACCACAGTTTGGAAAATATTGAATAACATTTTTTGCCTCTCATAAAACTGAATAGTTAAATGTTGTATGTTGTTGAAAAGAAAACTGGATAGCAAGATTACAATATGAATTTAAGCAGGGAAATGACATGGACATATTTTCATTTGGAACAATTACTCTAGTAGCACTTTGGGGGATTGATAGGAAAGAAACAGGACTGGAGTCAGCAGATGACATAGTGATTAAGATACTAACCTCCTATGTGGCTGACCACAGTTTGAGTTCTGGACCTGGCAGCTTGAGACTCACGTTGGTTATGTGTGCATTCAGGACCAAAATGCTGAGAGGAGAATGAGGAGAAGGGATTCTGGTGTGGCCATTTGCCCTGGGGGGTGATTTCTTGCTTTCTGTCTCTCTCTGCCTCTTTAGTAAGCAAAAATTTCTCTCAAGAGAAAAAAGAAAAGAAAAAAATAAGACTGGCAGAAGGTTTTTAAGCAAAAAGGAAATAAATATGTGACAATTTTGTGTGCATAAGGAAGAAAGCAAAGATGTGGATGGTTTCATACTTTTGAGGTCTTTTCTTAGATGTGTGCTATTAACCAGGTAGGTTATATGTCTGCTCTTAATGAATTGACTGAAAGATCCTTCAACAATGTAGCAAATTATATTTATATGTGCTTTTAAATGAGAGAACATGGACTATTTTTACTTTTTGAAGCATTTCTTTAAAAAATGGAGTTCTATTATAATGACTGATAAGGAAATAGTGATGACAGACATGAAATGAAAATAAACAAAACTAATAAAATATCAAGTATATTTTAAAGTTGTAACCAAAGCATTGAGTGTGTGCGTGTGTGTATGTGTATGTGTGTGTGTGAAATCTGTGTACGGCAATAGAGTAGAGTTCCAATAAGAAAACCAAACTAATCACAACCTTCAATGAACTTTGTTCTAGGCTATCATTTTAGGAGGAAAAAAAGACAGAAAATAAATAAGCGAAACAAGTTTCATGAGTTTTCCAAGGGTTTGAGACTTGACACAGGCTCTTTATTTCATCAAATATTTTTATTCAATGAAAAGTAATTTTCATAATGCTTTCTTAGGGACAGAAGACGCAAGTTGTCAACTAACTCTGAAATATATTCATCATGCAAGATATATTTTAAAGAAAACAGACAAGCCATGTGGCTCATGCTTCTAAGATCTTATGCTTTGCAGGCTGGGATCACATGGGAAGGAAGCCTGAGTTTGTTTCCTGTCTAACCTAAAAGTCCCGGCAAGCTGGCATGCACCTAATACTCTAGCAATTTGATAGGCTGCAAGAGGAGTCTGTAAACTAAAGAATAGCCTGGGTAATAAAGCTTTATCCTTTTGTTTAAATATCCCCCCCCCCCATGTGGTGCCGCCGGTTTTTAGTCCGATCTGGGAAGCTGAGGCAGGAGGATGATAACATGTCAAGACCCTATCTTCAAGGAAAAAAAGGAGAGGGGAGAGAGAGAGAGAGAGAGAGAGAAAGGAGGGAGGAAGGAAGATAAACATGCCATATGCGATTACAATCTCAGGACTTCAACAAGGATTTTCTCCTCAACTTTAAACTTTCCTTTACTCAAGCAATCATGCCTCTAGAATTCCATTTCATAAAGATTTTATAAGAGCATCATGAGAAGAGTAGGATTTTATGAAGGGAAATGGCCTGGACAATAATAATATTTTTAATATAATGCATCATTTAAGGTAATATAAGAATGATGTGATTAATCCATTCAGCTCTCTGCACACCGTGCTGAGCTACCCCAGGACTTTCTGGATAACAGTCTCTGTCATCATACCTCCTTGCTACTGCCATCATGATGATTTATGTACTGGAAACAGCTAGGCTTAACTTGTGAGTTTTGCTTTTCAAAAAAGAGTTATGCCATGAATCATTTTAAATACTTATAATATGTTTAATAAAGAATGGTTGCTTTATTTTTATTCCTGTATATCTGAGAGAAAAGGTGATTAAAAGGTAAACATTTTATTAATTTTTCAAAAATGTTGCAGTGAATGGCATTTCAAGTGAGACAGTGAGAACACACTGGCTACACATTCTTTTAGCAATCTAATAAATGTAGAAATTTGTTATCATTAAAATTGTTCAAACTGACATCTTTTAAGTTTTGACACTTTTTTTTCCATATTATATTTATATTACAGGTTTGAAATACCTAAAACCATTCTTCAGTAATTTAATGTTTATTCCTGTAAAACATGAAATGTAATGCATACTTATTTATTAATAATTGTGAATAATTTCATTTAATTCTTTTATAAATTTTAGCTGATGTCATCGGGTATATTTGCTGAACCTAAACTCAGTCAGATAACTATGACTATGCCTAACTAACAATTTCTTCTAACTTGATTGGAAAACCCTTCCTAAATTTTACAAAATAGAACTTTGCTGTGATTTATAATGAAATTCAATTAAAGGTCCATTTCTTAATTTGGTTACTATATGGAGTTAATCTATTGCAGAGAGATCCTAATCACCAATGTGAATCAGAAAACTGCAGAGGAGTTTGTGAAACTCGAAGATAGAGGAGTATAAGATCTAAAATACCTGTCTGTTACTAGAAAAACTGGATATGAAGGCGTTAACCATGAAACTGTAGACACTCTCGAGAGGATAATATTCATCTAGGTTGGAAGTAACAAGTACTCAAATGATGAAGGATAAAACTTTCTCTAAATCTAATTTAAAATGTTGGTGCCATGATGAATATAATATGTGAAGAATAATTATAAGAAGGGTCTGGACAGCAGAGCCATGATAAACATGACACTTTGCAAGGCTGACTCATGTGGAAAAGTTCCAAGTTGATGCAGAGACCTCCCTGGGAACACCAGGCACGCAGACATACCTCCCTGAGAACACCAAGCACACACACACCTCTCCCTAAGAACACCAGGTGCACACACACCCTTCCCTGACAATACCAGGCACACACACACACCTCCCTGAGAACACTAGGCACACATACATGTGCTCACAATTCAGGGCTGGCTGAAGGTGAGGGATGAGTGTGGTCAAAACCCTCTTGAAAGTAGTGTGTGTCTCTGTGGATCTCTCTAGCTCATAGGGAAATAAATAAATAAATAAACTTTGAACAAAGGAATAATCATAAGAACTAACATTTATTGAGTGCTCACTGGTTTTCTGGCAGTGTTGTTAGTCCTTTGGATGTATTATATTATTGAATCTTTAAAAAAGCTACCTGCCTTAAAGGCAATTATAATGTCTCTTTTACAAATGAATGGAAGGAAAGTGTGAGAAGTTATTAGCAATCTCAGAATGGCAGAAGAAAAACAGCAGAGCAAGGATACCAAGCCAGGTATTTTGGTCCACCAGAATAGTCAATGTTTATTTAGTATTTATTGGACACAAATCTCATGACTCCCTAAGTTACATGAAAGACAAAGTCTGATATAGTTTTTAATGACTTATAGCCTAGTGTAAAAGAAAATCATTA
>NW_006199080.1:2126241-2126500 GCF_000334495.1 Tupaia belangeri chinensis
AGTGAGAAAGAAGCCGCCCAGGTCTGGGACTCAAACCATGGTCGACCATATGGGAATGTCCAACACCTAATCACCATGCCACCTGCTGGTCCCTTGGTTGGTCTTCTAATTTAATTTATTTTTTACCACTTGAGATTTCCTAAATTATCATCACCAAAAATATCTGTTTCTGATTTTTTTTTGGGGGGTGGGGGGTGGAGTGGAGAATGTTTAGCCATTTCTGCTATCTATTAGGATAGACCCGGGCACACTAAATGGC
>NW_006199080.1:2126531-2130181 GCF_000334495.1 Tupaia belangeri chinensis
TCCTGCGAATCCCTACAGTTCCAGACCTAGTCCTCTTAGGTCCCACTGTGCAGCAACAATCACCATAAATCTCCTCACACTGTTAAGTAGGGACAAATCCCCAACAGCTATAAAACCCATGTCACAATGATAAATGCATGGGATGAAACAGAAGGAAGACAGCAGGGCTCCTTTACAACCCTGAGAACTAGAAAATACTTGATTCAACAGGGATTCTGCTCAAAGCTCTGTAAACCAATATGAGCAGCTATTAGTTGGAAGAGAAAAAGCAACGGGGAAAAATGATACTAGAAAAGCAAGTCTCGGCCATATGCATTATCAACTTGGTCAGCAAAACTTCTTCCCAGAAAAAAACCTTGTTCTTAGGTGAATCAACTCACAGTTAAACCCATAATGAACTTTCTTAACATAGTCCAATGTTTTCCTAATTTTTTTTCCTAGATACTGATATAAACTTTTTATTATAATCATTATTGTTTATTTTTTATATATTTTTATTTATTTACACTTAATCACATATATCTTTACAGTGTGCAACACTTCTTTTTCCAGCATGAATATCATCTGTATCAGTCAACACAAAGATATTACTATATACATTATCATCAGCAAATAGCTTCTCATTTTTTGTCAATTAAACATTTTTTTTCTTCTCCTTTCCCCTCCTTCCCTTCCATACAAAACATTTTCTAACATTTTATTGATTCTCAAAAGATCTTTTGTGTTATTTTCTCAGTCTTTTTGGTGAATTTTTCTAGATCAGAAGCTCTGTGTTCTACATCTGAGATTCAGTCTTCTTCATGATCTAATCTGCCTATAATGCTTTCAAGGGAGGTTTTCATTTCCTTTATTACAGCCTTCCTCTCTAACAGTTCTGTTTGATTCTTTTTTATGGCGTGTATTTCCTCTTTCAGATCATGGGAGAACTTCCTCACCTCCTAGAACTCATTGTTTCTTTTCTCCTGTATCTGCTGAAATTCGTTGTCTCTCTTCTCTTACATCTCTGTTAGCTTTGTCACTCTGAATATCCTAAATTCTTTATCTATCATTTCCACAAGTTCCATTGTACTGTCTGTGGATAATCAAGTGCTATTCTATTTCCTTGGGAGAGAGATATTTTCTTGGTTTCTCATATTTTTTGTGCCTCTGCAGTGGTTTCTGGTCATCTGATAGATTGTTATGTTTCTTCCTACTTTCTTGGAGTTAATTCTGAGCATTAGTGGTCTGGGGGAGTAAATGACCTGGAATATCTCTGCAGTTCCATTTCCCTGATGCTCACCATGCTGCCTGCACTTTTGTTGATAGAACTGGATATTACAAAGGCTTCCCCCATTTCTTAAGAACTGGTGCACCTGGGCTGAGCTGTAGGGTTTCAATGGAGAATTCAGAGATGTGTGGGAGGAGATGAGCAACACTCTCTGCAGCTTCACATTTCTCCCTACTGCTCACTCTATTCTCTGGTTATTAGTCATTTGGTGGTATATTCACGTTTGACTAGTTTGTGAGAGATTTCTGCTACTGGAAGCTCATATTCCTCACTTTACTGTGACATCCTTATAAGCCTATTTCTCCTCTAATATTATGCTTTGGAATGTAGTATCCACAGAAAGAAATTTGGATTCAAATTTATATAGATGAGTTCCTCCCTTTCTGCAGCAGTTCAGTGGGGGTTAAGGTTGTTTGTTTGCTTGTTTGTTTTAATGATTATTTTATTTTACTTTATTCATTTATTTATTTATTTTAATTTGACCAGAAAGGGACAGAGTGAGAGAGAGAAAGTGAGAAAGCAAGTCACCAGATCTAGGGCTTGAACTACAGTCAGTCATGTGGGAGTCTAGTACTCTTAGCCACCATGTTGCCCGCTGGACCTGGAGGACTTAGGATTTTTATGACCATACATGTATTCAGATGTTGTGCTACTATGCCTAGACCTGTCTGGACACTCAATGTGTGGAAGCTGAGAGCAAGGTTGAGAAAGTCAGGTAAAGGAAGGAAAGAAAGAGAAAAAGGCAAAATAAATAAATAAAGGAAAAATATATAAAAAGGGAAAAAAAATAAAAAGAATAGAAAAGTAGAGGCTTTTCAGTTAAAGGAGAAGGGCTGGCACCTCAGATGCACATGGGTTCCTACTTCGCTAGGTGATGGAAAGGAAGGAGAGTTTTGGAGTAGAGTCTTTTCAGTTAAAGGAGCATGGCCAGGCCCACCTCAGATGCACATGCACTCTCGCGTCACTAGGTGTTGGACCTGTTTATTTATTTTCAGATAATTCTTCAATGTTTTATATCCATCTTACTATTTGATTTCTGAAATATCTCTAAGCACCTTTCTTATCTCTAGATTACTGACTATGTACCTGAGGCTCAGAGAGATCAAATCACTTGCCCCAAATTAACTCTTACAAGTCTGGCAGGTCAGTGTGGGGCCTTTGTTAAATCTGACTGACTTTAAAAATATGTATTAATGACTACACTGGATTCAGCTTTTCTAAGTCTATTTTCTCAATGGAAATGCAAGACCCTAGGGTTACTGAAAAGAATAAACGAGGTCATATATTTATAATATGCTATGAAGTCATATTATTAACAATATATTATAGAAATGATCTCTGTTTCTGTTGGATAAGCCCCAAGGAGGACTATCTGACTTGGTTATAATATGTCTTAGTAAACACTGCTAAACATTTCTTTAAAATGCCACATGATTTACATCCTATCACAGTTCGAGAGTTTTCTGGTTTCTCTACATCCTCATCAACTCAGTGGCATACTCTGTTTTCATTTTTAGTTTTTTTGATTGGCATATAATAGTACATACCAATATTTAATTTCCATTTCCCTAATAAGTAATGACATTAAGCATCTTCCCTTGTGCTTATTGTCCAACTGAATATCCTCTTTTTGTGACAGGCCTGGTCATATTTTTGCCCATTTGCACAAAATTGTATAACTTTTTCTTATTGATTTACACAAATTCTTTATACTTAAGATGTAAGAGACTTTTTCAGATATGCAAATATGTAAGAGTAGAATGCACATATTCTCCTCACCCCAGCCAAATTTGAATGTGAAATGGAGAAAAAGTAAACGTTTGTGATGCTAATTTTTATAGTACTTACTTTTAAATGACAGTAAACCTAAAAGTGATTACTCTTGTGTGGACAGATAGGGCAGATAAACTGACCACATGGCTGTTCCCATCAGTCCACTGCACTTACATCTTTGCTGATTTAGTCATCTAGACTCCTTAATATGGTAATGTCCTTCCCAGGTACTTGATGTATCCTCTGTATTTTGTCTTAGTTATCTAAGTCATACTAGTTGCTGTATCAACACTGGTCTGCTTGGTTAATTACATTTCCTGAAATTTGAAGCATGCAGGGAGCATTCCATCCTCAACTTCTGATCCTTTTGACTTTTTTCTTCTCTTCATATATTACATTTTTATTTAAGTGTACTTTGGGGAAGAAATAAGGTAGATATTATTGAAGTATCAATTTGCCTACAAGGCTTGTCATCTTAACATTTTCTTATATCTTTCATTTTATTTTTCTGCATGCATCCTATATTCAAAAAAAGGAACATTTCTAGTTTCCACTGCAAATAGAAATCTCTACTTATTAGCACTATATAATATAGTCTCATAATCTGATT
>NW_006199080.1:2130197-2151856 GCF_000334495.1 Tupaia belangeri chinensis
TTCCTGCTGGTATCTCCTTGTAGTAGTAAGGAAATAATTAGTTTCCTCCATAACCTGGGCTCTTTTCCACTTTTTTTGCCTTTAAATGTACTATTTTCTTAGGATGGAATGCCTTCTCCTTAATTTATTTCTGTGGCAAACCACTCGCTATAATTCAGCTTCCTAAGTATCCCCTCTGTTTCAAAATATTTTGCGATTGTTCCATAGTAAGTAGCCAAATCTTCCACTCTGCCTTCAGAGGATGTTTACATCTGCCTTTATTATAGAGCATACTGTGCTCAACAAGTTATTATGAAGTATAACAGTCATCTATTTGATAACTTATAATAATATATGAAATGTGTTCATCTCACATCTTCTAACTACTTCACAAACTGAGCATGTTAATCACTTAAACATATCAAGAGAAAAAAATCTCCTAATTTATGGGCATTTATTATTATGACTATAATTCTTTACTAATTTTTATAGAGATTAAAGTTACAAATATACAAAATTGTGGAAACACACATATGATAATGCTTCAAAAAGACTATGGGGGACCAGCAGTTAGCATAACGGCTATGTTGTTGTACTCCCACGTAGTCAACCGTGGTACACATCCCGGACCCAATGGCTTAAAACTCACGCCGCGCACGTGTGCGTGCGTGCCCCAGATCCCGAGAGAAGTAAGGAGGAGAAGGGATCGTGGTGTGGCCATCCCCCTGGGGGGGGGGATTTCTCGCTTTCTGTCTCTCTGTCTCTGTCTGGTGAGCGCACGTGCCCTATAGCAAAAAAACTTCTCTCTCTCAAAAAAAAAAAAAAGACTATGGGAACATATAATTAAAGTATGAGTTTATGTTGGTACAAATATTTTTTTAAATCCATACATAATTTTCTCTTAAGACATATTTTCCATGAACTTTTTGAAGGCCCTTTGTAAGCTATTTTTATAGATCTTCTGTTCTTATAAAGTATAGTACCTTGGGGCCAGCAACTGACATAGTGGTTCCAACACAGTCAGATGCAGTTCAAGTCCTTGACCTGGCAGCTTGAAACATTCCTGGTATATGTGTGTGTGTGCCCAAAATACCAAGAGGAGGATGGAAAAGAAGTGACTGTAGCATGTCTATCCCCTCTGGGGATTGAGTTCTCACTTTCTCTCCTTCTCTCTCTGTCTCTCCAGTGACTGCACCTGCATTATAGCCAAAATCTTCCTTTAAAAAATTGTACATTATCTTACATATATTTTAAATGTTTACATTTTCCACTTACTGCTGATAAATATATATAAACACACACACACACATTATATATAATATAAAACATTAAGTTTATTTTGCAGTTTTAGCTTTAATAAATCAAAGTAAAAAATGTTAAGAGAACTTGGCTTAAGACTTAAAGCCAGGAAATAGGTTAGGATTCTGTTCAAATAGTAGGTACATGACTCTATCAACAAGTCAAGAGAAGACAAAATTCCTTATCTCTGGAGTTCAAAGTACAGAAAAAGATCAGTATTGTTTTAGTCAAAAGTCATAAAATTCTATTTCACCAATTCAGTCTCATGTACTTAATCTAACTTCTGTTATGGCCTGAGCTTTCCATTTAAATTCTGGAAGATATCATTCAGCTCCAGACTTATTCTTATAATTAGGTTGGCCCTTTTCTTAGATATGTTTTACTTTTTATTTCTGTGTGTCTGACTTTAATTCTCCTGATATAGCACTCCCTTCAGAATTTCTTGGAGATCTGATCTGGTGTCAGTAAATTCTTTCAGGTTTTGTTTATCTGAGAATGTTTTTGTCTTCTCTTCCCATATGAAGGATAATCTTGCCAGGTATATTATTCTTGATTGAAATTGTTTTTCACTCAACAATTTGAATATATTTTCCCATTCTTTCTTTGCTTGCATTGTTTCCAATTAAAGGTCTGCTGTTAGCCTGATGGGATATCCTTTGTAGGTAACTTAACGTTTCTCTCTTGCCAGTCTGAGTATCTAGCCTTTGTCTGTGGTTTTGGTCAAACTGGCTATTATGTATCTTGGAGAATATCTTCCTGGGTTGATTCTATTTGGGGTCTTTTGTATTTCTTGGGTTTGGATCTTTGGATGTTTCTCTAGGTTTGGAAAATTTTCTGCCACAATTTCATGGGATATATCATCAATGCCCTTATTAGTCTCTTCACCTTCTGGGACACCAGTGATCTAGATGTTTGGCTGTTTAATGGTACCTAGTATTTCTCATATAGTCTCATTTTTTAGACTATTTTCTCAGTCTTCATGGTGAATTTTTCTAGGCCAGCAATTCTGCCTTCTATATCTCACATTCAATCTTCTGTGTGTCTAATCTGCTTTTAATACTTATGAGGAAGGTTTTGATTTCCTGTATTACAGCCTTCATCTCTATTAGTTACATCTGGTTCTTTTTTATGATGTGTATTTGCTTTGTCAGATCGTGCAAGAACTTCCTCACCTCCTGGAACTCCTTGGCTCTATTTTCCTGCCTCTTCTGGAGTTGATTCTCTCTTTTCTCCGGCATCTCTGTTAGCTTTGTCACTAAGAATATTCTAAGCTCTTTATCATACATTTCTGTGAGTTCCATTGTACTTTCTGTGGATAAAGAGAAGTTATTCTTTTCCTTTGGAGGGGAGATATCATCTTGTTTTTTCATATTTCTTATGCCTTTGCAGTGATTTCTAGTCATCTGATGGGCTATATGTTTGTTCCTAATTTCTAGATGTTCAATCTGAGCAGTCAAGGGTGTACAGGAGAGGGTGATCTGCAATCTCTTTGCCGTTCCATTTTTATTCCTTTGTACAGCAGATTCAGTGGGTATTGAGGAATATATTGACCCTAATTGTATTTGGATGTTTGGCTACAGTTCCCATAGGTCTGTCTAGACACTCAGTCTGTGGTGACTGAATAGCAAACCAATGAGGTAAAAGGAAAATGAAAAGGAAATAGAGAAAGGGGAAAAGTGACAAAGAGAGAGAAAGAGGAAGAAAAAGAAAAACCAACCAAAAAATTATTATTATTATTATTATTATTATTATTATTATTTGGAGAGACTTTTGCTATAGGATTATTATTATTATTATTATTATTATTATTAGGAGAGACTTTTGCTATAGGGCGCATGCGCTCACCAGACAGAGAGAGACATTAGAGACAGAAAGCGAGAAATCACCCCCCGGGGGGATGGTCACGCCGCAATCCCTTCTCCTCCATTCTCCTCTTGGGATCTTGGGCATGCACACACACGCTCCTGCGTGAGTTTTAAGCCACCAGGTCCAGGACGTGAACCGCGGTCAACTACGTGGGAGTCCAGCGACATAGCCATTATGCTAACTGCTGGTTCCCTAAAATATTAATTTTTTAAAAAAGCAAAAAATGAAATTCATGTGGTGCAAAAGCATGCCACCCAAAAGCTCTAGTTCTCACTTGCAATGGTTGAATCTTCTTCTGAAGGCCTTCTAAATGGGGAGCAGGGAGGGAAAGGAATATTAGCAAGATAAAGGAGAATCTGAAAGCCAAGAGAATACTTTAGCTTAAAATATATTAAAAAATAAAAATTACAAAAAAATAAGACAGAGAGAGAGAGAGAGAGAGAAAGAGAGAAGGACACAGGGGGTGCCCTACTACTCCAGACTGGGAGCTGGAGGATGAATTTTCAGTAGATGATCTTCATATCTCTTATACCCTGAAAGCACTAGTTCCCAGCTGTAATGGAGAAGTCTTCTTCTCAAAACATTATGATTTTTTTATACTACCGTGTACCCAGAGATACTGGCAAAAATACCTTTCCATGTTTGTTTATAATACATTTGTGATGGCTGACACAGTTTACTGTCTTCCCAATCTCAGGAAAAAAATATATATATATTAGCTAAGATTATCTAAAGTAAGTGAAAAGATTAAAACAAATCTATTAATGAAAGAAATAGCTTTCTCTGACCTACATTTTTGTATTCTGTTCTAGCTCACTGAAAATCTACCACCAGGGTTATTTTACTTTTATCTGCTAAATCTTGGTCTCACCCCAAAGAACTCCACAACTTTTATCTCTATTTATAGAACAGCATGTTTCCACATTACTCCTTAAAAGATTAGAAAACTGGAGGTTATAAATTGGGGTGTTCAACATCTTCTTTCCAAGTCTATTAGTTTCATAATTTATATCAAAGGGTATTCTGCATGAAAACAGAAAAAAAAAAGTATTTCATGAACAAAATGACAGTATTATAAATTAGATTCCTAAAACTGCAGTTTTCTTCAGGCTCAATGGTCTTTTAAGGCAATGATGCCTCCCTAAGGAATGCCTATGTTTATGAGCCCCTGACATGTTTTTGAAGGGGAAATGCCTCTTTTAGTATGGTGGAAATATTACCAGCCTAGATTAGAAGCAGCCTTCAGCCAGTTCTAAGTAGTTTCTTCACTTCCCCTTATTCTTCTGTTGAAGGACGGTGCCATTCTGGGAGATACGTGTGGTTGCATGTATTATTGATGCTCTGCTGTCAGTGACTCTAAGAATTTCAAAATTCTTATTCATAATTTCTCCTTTACAGATGCATATTGCAACTTTTTATTTTTATTTCTTTATTTATTGCCAGAGGGCATGTGCCCTCGCCCGAGACAGAGTGAGCAAGAGAGAAAGCACTCTTCATGAGGTGTGGTTAAACCACGATCCCTTCACCTCCATTTCTCCATTCTTTTGAAGCTTGGGGCATGTATGCACATGAACCTGTTGTGTTTTTCAAGGAGCTGAGACCAGGATTTGAACTGCAACCCGACATATGAGATTGGCTCAAGGTGATCACCAGGCTATGAGGCTGACCTTGAAAATTATTTAAATATACATTTATTTTGAACAGGTAAATTGTTTATTTAAATAATAATTATTTGTGTAGGCAGAAAATCAGAAATACTTAGTTTCTTATTTATTTCACCCTAGCATAAGCTGAATTTAAATTCTGTTTTAGAATTTTCAATGTACATTATATAATCATATCTAAATCTGATATTTTATATATATAAATATTTGTATTATTATTATTTAGATTTTACTAGCGGGTATGTGAACTCACTAGAGAGAGGCAGAGAGAGAGAAAGAGAGAAGGAAATTGAAAAATCACCTCTGAGAGCATAGTCATAATTCCTTTTCCTCCATTCCTTTCAAGATTTTTGGGCACACACAGATGTGTCTGGTGTTGATTCTCAAGGTACTGGGTCCAGGACTCAGCCGCAAACCTAGTCATGTGGGATCAAGCCACCTTAACCTCCACGCTACTTGCAAAATATTATAATACAAATTTTTATTGATTTGTATATTTTAATCCAAGAAAAATATTTTAATACATGAAAAATATTATAATACAATTTTTTATTTCTTTGTATTTTTTTGAATTGTGAGAAAATAAGGAAAATACTTTCTTCAATCTTTTAACCTAGTTTAACTGTCTCTTAACTAGAATGAGCCAAAAAAATATATATATATATATATGAGTTGCTGTAACTCTAGTGACACAATAATTTTTAAAAAATGAACTAATATTTGCAAAATCTAATTTTTATTATTATTATTTTGCAAGAGGGCATGCGTGCTTACCAGAAGAAGATAGAAAGAGAGAGGGAGAGGGTAAGCATGTACCCTGGAGAGGGATGACCACTAAAAAATCCCTTCTCCTCCATTTCTCCTTTTAGGACTTTGGGCACTAAAACACACATGCCAAGGGATACAGCCAGTCATGTGAGATCCAGTCACCATAACTACCAAACCATTGACTGACCCAGTAAATTAACTTTTAAATAAAATTTTAATTTTAAGTAGTCCTTTATATCATCTATATTGCCTGCTTGACCTAGGATGGCTTATGCTCTCAGATACAACCCTGTTATGAAGGTAATACAACAAAGACCAGTTCTGCAAATAAAAATGTTAAGAAGTTAAGAAAATTGTTCAAGAAGCCAGAAGGTGGTGCAGTGGTCAATGCCAACACTCCAGGTAGGGTCACCCACATGGGAAGGTTCCAAGTTCATATCTGTAGACCTCCCTGAGTTCACCAGGCACTTGTATGCCGATGATCTGGGCTGGCTGAAGTTGGGTTGGATTATGACTCAGAGACCCTGCTGGGGATGCTATTCGTCCGTCTTGCTCTCTTTCTGTCCCACTCCCTCATAAAAGACAAAAATTAAACTCATTAAACAAAAAAAAAAAAGAAAGAAAATTGCTCAAGGTCATACATTTTGAAAATGAAAACCTAGATGTGAAAGTTGTATTTCTAACTACTTTTCATTATTGCCCTAATTTTGATGATAAAAATTTAAATGCCTGTATGAATAGGTTCTTGCTGGCTTTAAAATATGTTTTTGTCACTGGAGATTATGGTTTCCACGGAAAGGCCAAGACAATTGTTTTGAATGAAAACAAAATGAGAAAAGTATGACCTTTTTTCACTTGCTTGGAATATTTTATTTGAGAAAAGTATGTTTTCGTGCTACAAGACAAATGCTACAAATGGAAGCATTTTTACATTTAGATTTTCTTATTCAGCACATTCTTTTGATATGCAGTAATTCCTGTTAGAGCACAATGGATGTTAATAATTGCATATGTAACAATCTGCTCAGATGTTTACATTAAATCCAAGGTAGTATAAAATAACAAAGATGTGATAATAACACATTCATATAAAAATTCTTAAAATAAACTATGCTAGTTATTTTATAAATGAAAAAGATTTCCTTATGAATTTAAGAAAAGGGGCATTGTTAGTCTCTGCCTACTATTTCTTTTTATTTATTTATTTATTTTTTGAGAGGCTTTTGCTATAGGGCACATGCGATCACCAGAAAGACAGAAAGAGACAGAGAGGCAGAAAGTGAGAAATCTCCCCCAAGGGAGTATGGCTATTCGGCAGTCCCTTCTCTATTCTCCTCTCGGGATCTTGGGTACACACACACACGTGCCCAGTGTGAGGGTCTGGGACTCCAACGGTGGCTAACTACGTGGGAGTCCAGTGACATAGCTATTACGTCTAATGCTGGTCTCCCCTACTAGTTCTTAAAGAATGTAAGTTTTCCAGTCTAAACTACATAGGGAAGTTCTGAACACTGCAGAACTAATGTACTAAATGACTACTAGTTTGTGTACATGTGTCTGTGTGCACTGTACATGGTGGTCTATGTACTACATTCTTTATCTTCAATGTTATTGCTAAGGTATGAGAAAAAAAGACTGTGGTTCTAGTCCTGGACCTGGTGACTTGCTTTCTCAGTTTCCCTCGCTCTCTTTCTCTCTCACTCTCATTCTCTCTCTGTGCCTCTCTGTTCAAATTAAAATAAATAAATGAATAAATAAATAAATAAATAAATAGTTAAAATAATTCTTAAAAGTGTTTTAAAAAATAATAGTAGGGACAGATTGGCAACAAATAACAAGAAAAACAAACTATGTTAGAAAAGTCAAAAGGTTCACAGGTGGCATGGATTTAAAGCGCTGAACTCCCACATGACCAACTTTGCAGTTCAAGTCCTGGACCCAGTGGCTTGAAAATTCATGCTGAGTGTGTGTGTGCATGCATGCCCTAAATCCCAAGAACAGAATGGAGAGGGTATTGTGATGTGACCCTCCCCCTTAGGGGGTGACTTCTCACTTTATCCCTCTCTCCGTGCCTCTCTCCAGTGGGCACATGCACCCTACAGGAAAAAAAAAAAAAAATTAAAAGAAAATTATAGAAAAGTCAAAGGGGATAAATGAAAAGAAATATCAATACATGAGTAACAGCTCTCTATTCAGAAATATCCCCTTGGTTAAGCTGAACACTTACATTAAAACTTTATTTTCTAAGGAAACAGCACGATTTCCTCTTTTGTATAGTCAGTGCTTATTGACGTAAAACATGTGCCAGGTTCTATGTTGGATGTTGAAGAGAAAAAGCTGAATCAAGTATGACACCCTCCTTCAGGGAGCCCACAATAAAATGAGAGGCAGGTGTGAACAAATTATGGTAAATAAAATATGGTGAGTAGAGGTGTAAAGCAAGTACTGAGTGAAGATAATCACTGAAAGATTCAGTAAAGAATAAAAATGTGAGAGGACTTTCGAATGTGAATAAGGGTTTTTATGTGGATGAGGGAAGACGGTAGTTTCCAGGTAAAGAAAACCCCACCAACTGAAGGAAATAGGAGGAAACAGGTAAGAGGTAATGAGGACATTTCACGAAGAGGAGCATATTGTCCTTAAAGAGTGTAGGATGGAAAGAGAATACTAAAAGTAGACCAGGAGCAGAATCGCACTGGGAAATGCTTTGAGTGTGGGCTTTTTTTAGGTGATAAAAGGTCAATAGCGGATTTAAAAATGAAAGCAGTATTACCAGATTTGCTTAATTAGGATGATACCCTTGGAGGCGCAGCAAATTCCCTGCTTTTCTACTTCCCTGCAAAAATTACTTTTTAGCTCACACTACATTTTGTTTGACAGACAGCTGGCTCAACTGTACCACTTCCAAAAGCAGAAGTAGGAGAATGAATGAGTTCGTGCAGGGTAATGGCCGGAGCTAATGATATGGACAGAGGACTCAGTCTTCACTATTTCTACATCTCTAACTTCCACATTACTTCCATAATCATAGAAGTTATGGACACCCAAACTCCAATTTTCTTCTCTACCTTTAAATTACCTCAGTGTCTTGAGTAACTTCAATTTCATCATGAATGACTGAGATAGTAACAGAGCCTGACCTCAAGCCTTTGAAGACCTTCATCCACATTCTTTGCCAGAACTTCTATACCATAATAGATACTGTCAGCTTAGAAATCTGTATCCCAGAAGCCTTCTCTCAGATCAACCTTTTATATGGCATTTTCTTCTCCTCCTTAAGGAACAATCTCACCATTCCCACTGATTACTGTCACTTTGATATTTTCAACATCATCCTCCTCAAGATGATTAGATTCATCGTGGTATGGTTATTTAAATTACAATTAAAATGTAATAAGAAATATTTTGTAATAGAAAATGGTATAAAATTCAGTGCGGACTTGAGGAAAGAAGACCTAAATGGGTCCAGCCAGTGATGTGGTGGTTAAGACGGCTGGCTCCCACGTGGCTGACTCCACGGTTTGAGTTCAGGAACCAGCTGCTTGGAAAACATGCTAGGAGCATATACATGCATGTCCCAAAGTCTCAAGAGGAGAATAAAGGAAAAGGGATTACAAAGTCTTGCTTTTACTACTAAAATGCTAAACATGTAATTTAAAAAAATAAATAAAAACAAACAAACAAACAAACAAAAAAACTCCTTTGAGTTTTGTTCTATGACCTGGTACTTAAGTTATCCAGATCCTACATGGAAGGTTGCATGGTTCTTTTTTTTTTTTTTTTTTTCCTGAGAGGTTTTTGCTATAGGGCGCGTGCACTCGCCAGACAGACAGAGAGAGACATAGAGACAGAAAGCGAGAAATCACCCCCCAGGGGGGATGGGCACGCCGCAATCCCTTGTACTCCATTCTCCTCTTGGGATCTTGGGCACGCATGCACATGCGCCCGGCGTGAGTTTTAAGCCACTGGGTCCGGGACGTGAACCACGGTCGACTACGTGGGAGTCCAGCGACATAGCCATTATGCTAAATGCTGGTTCCCTAGTCTGCATGGTTCAAGCCCTGGATCTAGTGGCTTGAGAATCACACTGGACACCTATGTATGTGTGACCAAAATTCTGAAAGGAAACACAGATGGAGGAGAAGGGAAGTTGTATGACAATTCCCAGTAGCGGGCATTTTCTCTCTTCTCTCTCTCTCTCTCTCTCTCTCTCTCTGACAAGCACAGTGACCTTCTAGCACACATACGCACACACCTATTTTGAATTTTAAACTGTCAGATTAAAAGAAATAAAATGGTCTTTGGAGTTTGGCTCTCATTCTATGTAGAAAACCAAATAGAAATTACTAGAAAACCAAGAACTCCTGAAATCTGAAGGTGCTATGTGCTTTGCTAATGTGATTATTTCCCTTTCTTCTTCAACAGCCTCTTTCCATCCTGGCAGTCATAACTTACATGCCATTTCCATGTGAGTCTTCTCTTGTTGTCATCCCTATAAGAAACATTGCTCCATTTCTATCAGGAGATTCAGTGTATGTTTACACCGACATTCAAGAATGTGGATCCAGTTAACACGCTAATATTTTCCACTTCTTTCTACTTTTTTAATTTGATATTAATTCATTTCATGTTTAGGCCCTTAACATTAGAGACATAAGTTTTTCCCTAATAGCTCTCATACTATAAAGACGTTATAGTATACTTTAAAACCATTCCTTTTAGACATGTAGTCAATATAAACAAAACAAATTTGGATCCTAGATAGTGAAACTATAAGAATGGGTCCAGCCTCAGGGCCAGCCTGTGGCTGGTGGTCAAGGTTGCTGAATTCCACATGGCCAATCATGCAGTTCGAGTCCTAAACAGGTTGCTTGGAAAACATGCTGGGCACATGTGGGTGAGTGCCCGGAATCCAGAAAGGAGGAGAAAATAGAGAAGAAGGAATTGAAATGTGACCATTTTCCATGGTAGCGGGGGGAGCTTTTCCTCTTTTCCACTCTCTCTTTCTTTGTCTTTGTTTCTCTCTGGTAAGCACACAGGCCCTATGATACCCTACGGCAAAATAATAAATAAATAGCAAAAGTAAATATTAGTACATGTAACGTGGCCGTACTGAGCAACAACAACAAATGAAATGGGGGAGAAAACAAAACTAGTCCAACTGCCTTTGGGCATCAAGCTTTGTTATCTCATTTTTTTGAATGATAAAACTAATACTGACTTGTATGTGACCACAAGGCTAGTGACAGAAGGGAGACCATATTCTGACTGCAGCACACAAACTAAGTGATGGATTGGGAACTCTTACCATGGTTTGATCAGTTTAATTAGTTCAATTGACTAATCGATATCATTAGTGTAACATTAAATAATGACACAATCCCCAAATCTCAGTGACATAATAGTACACAAGTTTATTTTTCAATCATGCAATAGTCTGATGCAGTTAATTGTCTCTCTGGACAATGAGTTTTCCACTCAGCAAGAACTCAAGGGTCCTGGTGTTTTCCTTGTTGTAGATCCACTGTACAACAGAAGCCTCTACAGAATCTTCCACTGGATCTAGCTGGTCCAGTGAAAAAGGCGACTTCTTTTTTTTTTTTTTTTTGAGGTTTTTGCTATAGGGCGCATGTGCTCGCCAGAAAGACAAGAGAGAGACAGAGAGACAGAAAGTGAGAAATCACCACCCGGGGGGGATGGCCATGCCACAATCCCTTCTAGTCCATTCTCCTCTCAGGATCTTGGCCATGCACGCATACACGCCCAGCATGAGTTTAAGCCACCAGGTCCAGGACTCAAACCATGGTCGACTACATAGAGTCCTGAGACATAGCCATTACACCAACTACTGATCCTCCTTATGTAGCACATTTAATCACCAAGGCTAGACATGATATGAGTCACCTCTCCTTACATCTTTTTACCCTGAATCTAACTTACCAGTTGACCAAGAAGCACTGTGGTCTGCTAGAAGAGAAGACACGATAGAGGGAATCTTGACAGTCACCTGCTAAAAGATTTTCTTTGGGAACCAGCAGTTAGCGTAATGGCTATGTCACTGAACTCCCATGTAGTCTACCGTGGTTCACGTCCCGGACCCGGTGGCTTAAAACTCATGCCGGGTGCATGTGCGTGCGTGCCCAAGATCCCAAGAGGAGAATGGAGGAGAAGGGATTGCGGTGTGACCATTCCCCGGGGATGATTTTTCACTTTCTGTCTCTCTGTCTCTCTCTGTCTTTCTGGCGAGTGCACGCACCCTACACCAACTACTGATCCTCCTTATGTAGCACATTTAATCACCAAGGCTAGACATGATATGAGTCACCTCTCCTTACATCTTTTTACCCTGAATCTAACTTACCAGTTGACCAAGAAGCACTGTGGTCTGCTAGAAGAGAAGACACGATAGAGGGAATCTTGACAGTCACCTGCTAAAAGATTTTCTTTGGGAACCAGCAGTTAGCGTAATGGCTATGTCACTGAACTCCCATGTAGTCTACCGTGGTTCACGTCCCGGACCCGGTGGCTTAAAACTCATGCCGGGTGCATGTGCGTGCGTGCCCAAGATCCCAAGAGGAGAATGGAGGAGAAGGGATTGCGGTGTGACCATTCCCCCGGGGATGATTTTTCACTTTCTGTCTCTCTGTCTCTCTCTGTCTATCTGGTGAGTGCACGCGCCCTATAGCGAAAACCTCTCAAAAAAAAAAAAAGATTTTCCTAATTGACGGTTGACATAAATGTAAAAGTCCATAATTTTTTTTAAAGGAAACACTTTCAATGCACTGTAGTTTCTTGAACGCTTACAAGAAAGACGTGTTTTTTACATTATACTTGAAAAAGTAATTTGTTTTTACTATAAAAAAGGATTTTTTAGCTATCAAAACAAAGGTGTTATTACAACTGTCTATAGTAACTTATTATTTCAAAATCTAGAATGTAGTATGTTTTAAGGCCAAAATAATAAATGATAGATCATTGCTTCACTAGCTTTCAGCTCTGACAAGGTGTGAGATTTCAAGTTTTTTGTTTCTTAATGACTGTAATTAACATATTAATATTTCTTGAATATAAGATCTGAAGGGTTTTTTTTTCCTTCTTTTGTAGGAAGGCTTCAGTTGGGAAGTCTTTGAAAGAGAACTTTTATCTTGGACTCTTCTCAGCCAATGTGTCCTGCCTTTACGTCTGATTGTTTTTCTTTCTCATTAAGGCAAAACAAAATAGAACAGTTACTGGTGTTTCTGAGATGTGCAAGATCCTTAACTGATTAAATTGTTAGAGTTTCTTTTTTTGTTTGTAACCACCAGGAGTGAGACTCCAATGGGGCAGCCTGCCACATTGTATCCTGTTCCCTAAGCTACTAGGTAAAAGGCCAATTAGGATTTTAGTTTTTAAGGAATGAATTTGTTTCACTGTTATGCCTGGTATTCTAAATTGAATTAAAACTTAATCATAGTTATGTGATTTTTAAGATTTACTTAAATGTATTACTATCAAGTTTGTCATTTGCATGGCCAAGATCGTTAGCACTGGTGTTGGTTTTCCCAGTATCATACATGAAATGCTTGAGTAATATTTTCTAATGGATAGTGAGAGTTGATTTCACATTTGAGGTATTTTATACTGCGACAGGCTTTTAATCCCATAAGCTGCTCAGTACTGCTCTTAGAAAAGACAAATACAAATGCCTTTGAATATGGCTTGTCAGAGCAGAACGAACCCAGTCTTCTGTGACCTCAGTTCTTCAGTAGCTTTCTGTTGCAGGTGAGGGCTGATCACCTTTCTATTATGATTCATTTAGAGGCTGAGACTCAGTGAAACCTTCCAGAATGGGAGAATTTGGACATCTGACTGTGTAAACCTTTGATGATCTTTCTTATATAATATATCCTAGCACAGTTGTTCAGATAAGCCCCTTACAATTGTGTGTGTGTGTGTGTGTGTGTGTGTGTTTTAGGACCTTGCCATATAGCAGGTGTGCTCACCAGAGAGATAAGGAGAGGGAAAGTGAGAAATCACCCCCTGGAGGGATGGCCATGCCACAATCTCTTCTCCTCTATTCTCCTCTCCAGAGTTTGTGTGTGCAGGCACACGTGTCTGGCGTGATTTTCAGACCACCAGGTCCAGGATATGAACCATAGTTGGCCTTTCTGGCCCCATTCCCTTACAATATTTAAAAAGTTTACTCGTGTATTCTAGACATGTTTTGAAGCATTCTATATTAAAATATATATGCAGTCTTAGGCCAGTGGGACAGTCAGTAGCAAACTGAACGGTGGTGCTGGAAGCAATAGGGCCAGACATGAATTCAATCTCTCTGTTAGCCTCAAGACTCAGTGGGTGTGAGTGCTTGAAAACATGCAAGATGCGAGCGAACACCAGTGCGAGTGCATATGCTCAAGGTTCTGACAAGCTGGAGAATTGGATAAAGAGAACTGTAGTGTGATGAGACACTGTTGAGGGTGTTTCTCCCTCTCTCTCTCTCTCTCATGCATAGAAGTTCTTCACTATGAGTGAAGTAAAAATAAACTTAAAAAGTTCAGGGATGGGGCATTTGGTTCAGTGATTAAGGTGCTAGACTCCCACATGGCCAAACGTGATTTGATTCCTGGACCTGGCAGCTTAAAAATTACACTGTATGTGTGTATGTGCATGCCCAAAATCCCAAGAAGAGAATGGAGGAAAAGGAATTGTGGCATGTCAATCTCCCCCTGGGGAAGGATTTCTCACTTTCTATCTTTTCCTCTGTCTCTAGGTAGCTTTCTCTGGAAAAAATAAATTAATTAATAAATAATAAAATAAAACATAAAAAAAAAATTGAGCTAGCCAGAGGTGTGGCAGTTAAGGTGGTTAAGGTGGTTAGATCTCTCATGACTGACTACAGGGTTCAAGTCCTCAGCCTAGTGTCTTAAAAAACACACCAGGTACATTTTTGTGTCCAAAATCCCCAGAGGAGAATAGAGGAGAAATTACAGTGTGGTTATCACCCCATGTGATGCTTTCTAATTTTCCTTCTCTCTCTGTCCTTCTGATGAGCACACATAACCTGTAGCTTTTTTTTTTTTTCTTTAATGTATATCCAGGGGCCAGTACTAGAATGGTGGGTAAAGTATTAGACTTCCACACGGCCAACCATGGTTCCAGCCTGGGCCTGAAGGCTTGAAAATCACTCCTGGTATGTGTGCATGCATGCCCAAACTTCTAGGAGGAGAACAAAGGAGAAGGGATTGCAGCATGGTCATGTCCCTGAGGAGTGATTTCTCACTTTTCCTCTCTCTGTCTCTGTCTCTGAGGAGCACACACACCCTATGGCAAAAACCTTAAAAAGAAGGCGAGGTATCCATATATATCCTAAACTAGATTGTAAAATGTCATAATTTGAGTAGTTACAAAAAGTGAGAGAATTGGAGATATTCAATATTTTGATTTGACATGTTCGTTTCCATCTTGTTAAACTTCAAAATGTTATGAAACCGTCTTAGTCTTAATTTATCTCATTTGTTTTCAGATTTTTTTTTCATCAATTTTGGTTTTCTGCAATCTGAATATGACAGGCCTAAGTACAGTTTTTTTTTCTTTCTTTCTTTTTTTTGGTTTGTTTCATATTCACACTAATTGGTTTTCTCTGCACTTTCTGGATTTGTGGTTGGCTATCTGACATTATTTTTGAAACCTCCTTAGCCATGATTACTTTGAATATTTCTTGTCTTTGTTCTTTTTCTTTTCCTCTGGTATTCTGCTTATGGGTGTGTTGTAACTTTAGAAAGTATCTGCAGTTGTTACATGTTCTCTCCTTTATTTTTTCTCTTTGTGTTTCAGTATTATAAGTTACTGTTGACATATCTTCAGGCTCACGGATTCTTTCCTCAGCCTCATCTAGACTACTGCTGAGCACATCAAAAACATTATTCATTTCGGTTAGAGTTTTGGATTTTTACCACTTCTTTTTGATTTTTCAAGTACTAACTTTATATTTTTAGACTTTTACTTCTACATCCTACAAAAATAAAATTTATTGAAATTAACTTACTGCCTAACATCCTAAAATGAGGAGAATAAGGTTCCTTAATAGTAGATAAAGTTATATGTATCACTAATTACACTGGTAGTAGCTGTTTTAAACTATAATAGATTCAAATAAATTATTGAAATTTGTTAGAAATTTATCTTTAAGAAGAGCATCAAGAAATATAAAACATTTGAGTAGCATTGCATGGGTCTGTGAGTACTTCAAATTTTAAGGGAAACTGATGGGAAACTAAAACACCCTCATATGGTTTTATTTTCAATGGCACAATCTGCCAGCAGAATACCTGTGAAATATCTTGAATTGTCACTGTATTCTAGGTGTTTTAGGAGATGATAAGTGCCAACAAACAATTGCCTGAAATTCATAAAATAGGATAATAATCTCGGGATGTTACCTTGCAAAATCCAAGGAGTCAGAAAACTTCTCTTTTTCATTGTTAAATGTTAGGTAGAATAGATAATGTTTGTTGTGAACTGGAAGACACATTTCTCTTTGTCTCATTAAGAAGAGATGGATTTCTTTGGGAGTGTATAGTTTGACAGGCCTTATAATAAGTAATTTTTACAATTAGGACTTTATGATTCTGCTGTATTTCTTATTCTAATCTAATTTTTTGCCAGAAAAATATATTGCTCTTAACTACAAATTAAAACTAAAATTAGAAGAACAAAAAGTAGAAACTGTAGGCCAATATATTAAAATATATATGACTATTTAGTACATATTGGTATTTATTTTAAGATAATTAGTAAAATTATTTTATGAAATACTTATTACAAGTCTACTATATTCTGACACTGTAAATATTTTCTTGAAATTGAAATACTATACACTTCAAATAACTGTTTTAAGAGAAGTCTTTCATTTTTAAATATTCAAAATGTAATCCCCGAGTAGTGATAAATAAAGGGTTGATTTGTTAGGTAAAATTTATAGGACAGAAGAGAAGGGAAATGGAGTTACATATTAGGGAAGTATTCCAGATGAAAACAAGAGAGCAAGCTGAGTCTGTCTGTTTTATGTTAAATAAAAGTAACATATAAATAATATGTCATTCAACAATAAAGAAGCTTATATGTGCGGTTTTATGCAAAAGTCTTCCTGAGAGAAATGCATTTTAAGTCAGAATTTTAAGACGGTAATGAGTATGAATTAGTAGAGCTAGATACAGAAAGGGTATGATCAAATATGAGTTAAGAAGAAATTACTTGAACAAAGACACAGAAAATTGGATTGGGACCAGCATTTAGTGTGGTGGCTATGTCACTGGGCTCCCATGTAGTCAACTGCAGTTCAGGTCCTAGACCCGGTGGCTTAAAACTCACGCCAGGCGCGTGTGCGTGTGTGCTCAAGATCCCGAGAGGAGAATGGAAGAGAAGGGATTGCAGCGTGGCCATCCCCCCTGGGGGGTGATTTCTCACTTTCTGTCTCTCTGTCTCTCTCTGTCTGGTGAGCACACGTGCCCTATGGCAAAAACCTCTCAAAAAAAAAAAGAAAAAAAAAAGAAAAGAAAATTGGATTGTACAATCACATGTTGGAAAAAACTATTGAACAACCAGAAAAAAGCACACCATTAGTGAATAAAGGGAAATAATTTTGTTAGATTGGATTTATATGATGTAAGGAACAGATGAATATTTAGGTATTAGAGATGTATATTACATAAAGAATAAGAAATGATATCTTTTAGATAATAAAATATCATTATAGATGTGTTAAGCAAAAAATAGCAATGACTTTGATGCATATGAGTAATCAAAATAAGTGATTTACTAAAAAAAAATGGTCTTTTCATTCTAGTTAATTTCCTTATAATACACACACTATTAATTTTAATTGATTTTTAATTTTTCAACACCATTAAAACAATACAAAACTCAAATACATTTCTGAATTTACAATAAAATTATTTATGAAAAAGTAAAAATTGTAAGGAAAGGCAATATTTTCAATCAAGAGGTCTTTGACCATTGACTATTTTTTTTAAGAATGGATTCTGATCTTTCATACCACAGACAAAAAAAATTTGACATGACTGAAATTTTACATATGAGAATTAAAATAAAGTTTTTCATAGATGATAGATATGAATATCTTCATATTTACAGAAAAGATAGTTTCCTAACAAGAAATCAGATTATAAAGGGGAAAAGATACACTAATGAAAAAGTATCTTTGCATCAAAGTTATCAGTAAGGGACTAGCAGATGGCATAATGGTTACGTCCCAAGACCCCCACATAGTTGACTGTGGTCTGAGTCTCAGTTCCAGTGGCTCAAAGCTCATACCAAGCATGTAGGCATACATTCTCAAAATCCTGAGAAGAGAATAGAGGAGAAGAGATAGCAGCATGACCTTCCCCCCTGAAGGATGATTTCTCATTTTCTATCATTCTGTCTCTCCAGCAAGCACATGCACCCTATAACAAAAATCTCTCTCTCAAAACAAAAACAAAAACAAAAACAAAACAAAAACCAAAATAAAACAGTTATCAGTAAGAAAGTAAAAGGGAAACACCTAATAACCCTAATATGGGAGAAAACATCTGCAGCATATAAATCATACAAAGATTCCAGAAAATATTTAAAAATCTCTAAATGAGCAATTGCAAGGTCAACCAAGATTATACTAAACCAAGGATGGGTTGTGGATGGTGGTGCCGCAGTAAAAGACTGACACACATGGAAAATGTCCAGGTTCATAACCACAGACATCCCATGTACAGTAGACATATGTGGCCCTAATCTGGAGTTGCCTGAGATTGGAGGTGCCTCATGATACTGAGACCTTGTTAGGGATGCTGTCTCTCTCTTTCTTGCTCATGAAAGAGCTAAGCACTTTTAAAGAAGGGATAAAGAAAAGAACTCACAGTAGAAGATGTATACATTGACAACAAACACTGGAAAATGTGTAGGGCCAGCAGATGATGCAGAGGTTAAAGTAGCCGGATCCCACATGGCTGACTCCATCGGTTGAGTCTCAAACAACTTAGCTTGAAAATCTCCATGAGTGCATGTATGTGTGTGCCCAAAATTCTATAAGGAGAATGGAAAAGAAGAGATTATAGCATGACTATCCCCCTGGGGATTAATTCCTCACTTTACTTCTGTCTTTCTCTGTCTCCCACTGGTGAGCACATGTGCCCTATAGCAAAAATGGAAAAAAAAAAATGTGCACAACTTTGTTATCAGGGAAAACCAAATTAAAAGCTAAAGTTGTCATGACTTCATACTCAGTAGAGGACATACAATGAGAAAGACAAATCTTAAGTATTGGTAGGTATGTAAGGCAATTCAAACTCTCATAAACGGTGGGAAAGTCAACTGATAATAAGCATGTTGGCAAACTGTTGGGTGAAATCTATTATCACTCAATATACTATGCCCTCAATCCAGAAGTTCTGTTTCTTAGTACATAACAAGCAGAAATACATTCCTCTACTCACCACATACTGGTGTATGTGAACAAAACTATTTAAATTAGCCAAGTATTGTAAACAACACATTCCTCAGCATTACAATGGATAACTGCTGTAGCATATTCAGTCATTGAATGAATAAACTGCACAGTAGAAAGAATAAACACATAACAATTACAGACCACAGTGTGGATAAGTTTATAAAATGAAATACTGAGCACTGAGCAGACTAAGGCAGTCACAAAAGAGTATTGATATATCATTCCATTTATCTAGAGTTAAAAAAAAAAGCAGTAGAAAATACATGTATGATAGATAGCTGGAGTTAAGGTCATGGTTGTCTTCGGTGGGGTAGAGTGTGAGAGGATTATGGGGGGGATTTTGGTTGCAGCCAATGTTCTTTTTCTTTTTCTTGGTTCTATTAATGTAAATGGATTCATAGCCACAAATTCATCAAACCATATAATTATATTTTGTGTACTTTCTTTTATATGTGCTTTACTTGAATAAACATTTTAACTTAAATTCTTAATGGACAGTGTTACAGAACTAAACCTCAAGGATAGGTGATATAAACATCTCTAGTTCCAAAATACATACTTTCTTTTTTCAAAATCTAAGTCAATCAAAGAAAAATCCGAGTTTAAGGGCATTTCTGTTCATAGCAATCATTTGAAAAGTTTAGATATGTGGGGTGGGTAGTGAGTAAACTGAATGATTAAACCATCAATTTCAGAAATAAGTGATGTAAGTGAGGACTGGGTAAAAATGGAAAGATTATTTGGACTCAACTGATGAAAATGGAAGGGTAATTTAGATTCACGTTTATCGAGAATTTTGAATGTTATTCTGAAGAATTTGAACAGGATTTTGTAGATAATGAGGCACCATGGAAGTTTTTTGTAAAAAAAATATTATGGAATTTTAACTGTTTTTTTTTATGTAGACACCTGAGATAGTAATATGAAGGACAGATCAGAAAGATTAGATTACAAAAACCTGGAGATTAGTTGGATGGATATTACAACTGATAAAGCAGATGATGAAAATCTGAATGAAGATATGAACAAGAGGAAACTTCAGAAGAAAAAGGCAGATAATTTTCAAGATGTAGTGGTAATAGAATTGACAGAATATAGCAGTTGATTACATATGAGAAAGTAGAAATAAATGCATGACATAAAATTGACTTTCATATTTCTAACCTGTGAGATAAGCAAGGAAAGAGTTTAATGAAAAGTAATAGCAAATAGAAAAAAATCCGCCCAGAGAGAAACTAATGAATTAATTTTAGAATACCGGTGTTTTGTATGATGGAGTTGTTATACTGCCAGGGTTTAGAAGGCAGGTTAGAATAAAGACATATACTGGGTAGTGTTGGCTCAGAGATTGCCTTTGATATGAATGATCTCCCAGGCTGTGCCTATAAGATTTCATCTTCGTTATTGTAATCTTTCATCGTGTCTGGTGTAACTTTATTTCAACCCACTTTATGGTAGTTGGATACCACATGGCTGAAGAAGTGCATGCTCTTTTCTGTTAAGTATTATGTTTGTAATTCTGAATTTTTCTATGCCAAAGTAACATTTCATAATTATTTCTATATTCCTCCTTAGGATCCAACATGGTGCATAGCACAGAGTTATCACTTACTATTAATTTTTTTGGCGATTTGATATTTTGGATATCTGAAAAATAGCCACATTTGCTTTGAATGCCCTCCATGGTTCCAACCGGAAAACAGGACTTCATATTCTTTGTGAATGTTAAACTTTTACATAATAAGGCCATAAAATGTAACACTCAACTACTCAAATATATGTAACAGAACCATCTACATCATATATTTTATTTTTATGATAGCAAATGTGTTTCAATAATGGCTTTGAAAATGCAATGGTGGGCAACAGGAGGCGGTGTTCCAAGATGCTGAATCCACATGGGAAGATTCCTGGTTCACTTTGCAAGATCTCCCTGTATGCCCTGGTCATGAACATGTGCCCATGATACAAGCTGGCTGAGGGTAGTGCTGGGTCCCAGTGTGAAGATGCTGTTGGCAGTGTGCATCTCTCCATTTCTCCCTAGAAATCTCTCTCTCACGAAAGACATAAAGAAAGAAACAAAAGCAATTTAAGTAGATCATATAGTCAAATAAAATTTGGTTGCCATCAGTACTAGATAGTATTAGGCAATATATGCCTTCCTTGACAACCCACATAAATTATTGTATTAGCTCCCAAGTAGTCTCCCTCTCTTCAGTCAGATTCTGTATTTCTTTTTCCATACTGCAGCAGATCTTGTGTTCTATGATTTGCACTCCTGCTTCAGGATGACTTTTAAGAATCTTTATCCAGGCATTCTTGTGGTTATTTCACATTAGTGCAATTTCTGTGGAGTCTTACTATCAGGATTTACTGAAATAGGTGTAAAATAAAAGCAAATGAACAAACAAAAAACGTGACTTTGGAGAATGAGAAGTGACTGCGTTCCAAGAACTCATTATTAGGGATATTATTTTATTGTTTGGAAAATTCTGTTTCCATGATTGTCAGATAATGTATTTATTTAATTCTTTTTCTGAAACAGATATCTACTATTTTTTTTTCCATAGAGCATATGTGTTCATGAGAGAGAGAGA